>NC_045546.1:7733143-8033143 GCF_009769535.1 Thamnophis elegans
AAATTCTCCATCATTAATGCATTGAACCCACCAAGAAAGCATCTAGACCAGTGTTGGCTAACCTTTTTGTCATTGCAGGCCAAAAGCGCGCACACACACTCATAATGCAATGTCACGTGTGACCACCTGAGCACCCTGCACCACGTGCATGTGTGCATGACCCCCCTGTGTCTGCCCGCCCCCTGTGCATGCGTGCGTGATCCCCAGGCTTCCCCCAACCCTCCACCCATGCATGTGTGGGGCCCCTGCGCTCCCCTCACTCTCACACATGCATGCATGACCCGCGCATGCACCCCCACGCCTGCATGCACATGTGCATACAACCCACCCCATCCCCCTGTCCATGCAACTGCCTCTCCCGCATGTGCCCCACCCCCCACGCGTTGCACACAGAGACCCAGAAACCATCTTGCTGGTGGGAGGCGTGCACACGCGTGGTGGGGCTGAGCTGGAGCGACGGCTTCGTGTGCTGCAGAGAAGGCTCTGCCTGTCGCCTGCGGTATGCCTGCCATAAATTTGCCTTCACGGATCTAGACCATTCAAAACAGAGGTGGGTTGCTACCGGTTCGCACCTATTCGGTAGAACCGGTTCGTCAAATCTACCAAACCGGTTAGAAGAGGTTCCACCAGTGGACCCGGAAAGCAGGCCACATCTACAGAAGAGGGTCCAAATTTTTTTGAAACTCACCACTGGTCCTTGGATATGATTATTCTACACTATCATGCTCATATTTATAAAACTCAGTGCCTCTGTGAAAGGTAGGATGACTACTGCGTTTGTGGTGCAATCAGAACATTCCGTGTGTTGAAGTTGTTTTAACGCAAACCAAAGATGCCTTTTGAAAAACAAGTTCACATCCTATTCTTATGCATGCCAGTGCTGCGTGTGAGGTAATTTAAGGTGGTTCTGACAAGTGTCGTCGGCATCTTCATATCTGGTCACATGGGTGCAAGCCACTCCCACTGGTCACATGGGTGGCAAGCCACTCCCACAAAGGAGGCCACACCCATAGGGTAGGTTCGAACAATTTTTGAAACCCACCACTGGTGGGTTGCTACTGGTTCGCACTGGTTTGGGAGAACCAGTAGTGGAAATTAAGACTGGGTCACTGAACCGGTAGGGACAGCAGGCTGGCCAAGCCCCAGAACCGTTTCCCCGTTTCCCCCGGTCGCCGCTGCCATTGCTGACTTGGTTTTTAATCATTTTTTCATGTTCTGCGCATGGGCAAAACAATTTACACTCAACTGCATGCGCAAAGCATAGTTGTGGTCTCAGAAAGCACGTTTATTTACTGATGTTAAGGTTGACAAGATACCACCAAAGACAACAGTCCACCTAAACAAGACATGAGAGTGAAAGACTCGGATTTAGAGACTAGAGCATTCTAAATCCACTGGACTGTTTTCAGAAATGGTTTTTCTTCTTCCACCAGCATCCTTGAGCTTGGATTCCTCAACCCTACTTTGAATCCTACCTCTCCTTCTCCTTGGTCATTAAAGCAATGTGTCCTTGGCAGACTGAAAGAGCCAAATGCACACCCTTTTGACCTTCCAAGGGTGACCGAGAAAGCCTCCCACCATTTCTAAATATTGCACATTTGGAGACTCTCCCAATTCCCACTGAAGAGCAAAACCACGTTTCAGTCAAGAAGTTTCCAAGTCCCACCTTCAGGAACAAACTTCAGGACATTCTTTTTCTTCAACTGTCTAGGTATCCATTCTTCTTGACCGGATCCTCATATGTTGATGGCCCACCAAGTCATACTTGTTCTTCAGACTTGCTCCTTTCTGGCCTCCTTAACGGCACCACCTGGAAGGATTTACAACATCCAGTGCAGATGTACTTCAAAAAACATAAGTAGGCGCTTCCGGAAATTATCACGGTGACGATAATGATCACCGTGGCACTAAAGGCTGGCGAGACCGTCCCTTCCAGGACCGAGTGAAATCCTCCGGTGGCTGAGAAAGTTGGTAATTCGGTGTTCTCCCCTAAGGACAAGAAAAACACAATTTTGTCAGTGTAGATATATTCATGAACTGGAATAGGGCTTAGTAACAAGGTCAGCCAATGGGAGCTGAAACAGTTTGGAGCCTGGGCGTGGCTTAACTCTGTAGCTCTGAGTCTGTGCTGAGCTCTAAAGTAGCATGCTGCTCTGAATTAAAACTGTTCTCTCCTCTGCCTGTGTTTGTACCTACTTACAATCTCTTCACTCTACCACATTGGAGAACCAGCATGGGTATTGTATATATGCTTTATGTTTATTGCAGTATTTTTCAGCATATAAGACGCACCTTCCCCCCCCAAAAGAGGGTGAAAATTTGGGTACGTCTTATAGACTGAATGTAGCCCCACCCTCTCACCGGCCCCAACCGTTTAGCCACTGCCTCCCAGCAATTTACCTCTTTGCAGCAAACGGGGGTTTGTGGAGGCTTCAATAAGCTATAGCAATCCCTGCAGCCTGTAACAGCTGATGATCGAGAGAAACTGAAAGTGAAACTTGCTGTTTGCTCCACGTGACAAATTGCTGGGAGGCAGATTTTTTTTCTTGTGCTAATCAGGCTGTTTGCTGCAAGGAGGTAAGTCAACAACTATAAATGCCTATAGAATGTTTAAATTATATTAGACTTATTTTAATAATAAAGGCTACTTTATTATTATTCTAGACAACTTAACAAAATGAAGGAGGTTTTTAAAATAAACGCTTGATCTGAAGAGGCCCAGTGCTATTGTTTTAAACAGTGCTATTCTTTTAAATAGCAGAGAATAACTATACTTCCAGAAAGCACATCAATTTTAACAGCATCTGTACAAGTATAGTCTGAAATGTAACACTACAAACAGTGTACATTGTCTGTACTGCAGAGGTGGGTTCCTACCACTTCGCACCTATTCGGTAGAACCATCAAATCTACCGAACCGGTTAGAAGAGGTTCCACCAGTGGACCCGGAAAGCAGGCCACACCTACAGAAGAGGTTCCAAATTTTTTGAAACCCACCACTGGTCCTTGGATATGATTATTCTACACTATCATGCTCCTATTTATAAAACTCAGTGCCTCTGTGAAAGGTAAGGATGACTACTGCGTTTGTGGTGCAATCAGAACATTGTGTGTGTTGAAGTTGTTTTAACGCAAACCAAAGATGCCTTTTAAAAAAACACGTTACATCATATTCTTATGCATTACAGTGCTGTGTGTGAGGTAATTTAAGGTGGTTCTGACAAGTGTCGTCGGCATCTTCATATCCGGTCACATGGGCGGCAAGCCACTCTCATCCGGTCACATGGGTGGCAAGCCACTCCCACAAAGGAGGCCACACCCACAGAGTAGGTTCGAACAATTTTTGAAACCCAACACTGCTGTACTGTTTGTTGCAAGGAGGCAAATTGCAGGGAGGCAGAGGCAGATATTTTTTCCCTTTTTTTCCCCTCCCCAAAATCTAGGTGCGTCTTATACTTCGGAGCGTCTTATACTCCAAAAAATACGGTATGTATATAAAGAAGTTTGGAATCCTGCTGAATTGTCTCATTGAACGTGCTGCAACAAACTCTGTATGAGAGGGGTGACATGATAGCAGGGTTCCAACAACTAAGGGGCTTCCATAAAGAAGAAGGGGTCAACCTATTCCCCAAAGCACCAAAAGGCAAGACAAGAAGCAATGGATGGAAACTAATCAACCAACGTAGAACTTTAAAAAATTGTCACAAATTTCCTGACAGTGAGAACAATTAATCAGTGGAACGACTTTTGCCTCCAGAAGTTGTGGATGCTCCATCACTGGAGGTTTTAAGAAAAGATTGGACAAGCAATTGGAGTGGTGCAGGAGTGGGTTCCTAGACCAGTTGTACCGGTTCGCTTCGCACTTGCTTTGTGCGTGCCGCACGTTGCTCGTGCATGCTCAGTTGACTGTAAATTATTCTGCACCCGCGCAGAAACATGCTGGCAATCACAGAAGAGAGCGGGGAACTGGTTTGGCAGCATGGCCAGTGTGGATTGCTGCTGGTTCTGCGGACCCAGGGCAAATCACCACTACCAGTTTGGCAGAACTGGGCTGAACCAGGAGCAACCCACCTCTGGAGTGGTGCGGTGCAGCTCTTGCCTGACAATCAAGAGGTTGTGAGTTCGATCCTAGGTAGAGACAAATATTTCTCTCTCTGGACACATTGAGGATATATCTGCTGAACAAAACTCCACATTGGCAACAGGAAGGGCATCTGACCATTCAAACCCTCTGCTAGCTCCATTCAGTTGCCCAGACTCCCCCCCATTGGGAGAGCGAGTATGTTCAGAGAAGCTCAGAGAATGCTCAGTGCACTTTAGGAGTACGGTAAAAATGTCTCTTTTTGAGCTATTGTTTAATGGCTGAGAATAAGCAAACATGTTAAGTAAGCTCCCCTTTGGGAAAGCGAGTACGTTCAGCGAAGCGTTGTGAGAGTTGTATTGGAGAACACACAAACCAGCATACAGAGACACTGCAGTTTAAATAGGCTTTTACTTTCGTGGAAATAGAGGTATCAGAGTCCATCAAACAGTCTAAGTCATACACGGATAAGACAGTCAGTCATCAATGTCTTTCAGTTAAGGGATAATCCAAATAACATAGTCCAGTATCATATAAACAGTCTGGTACACAAAGTTTGCTAACAGTTGCAAAACTTACAATAGCTCACGGCACTTTCTAACAGCCAGCTTCCAAAACACTCAGATCAGATCAGCCCAGCATCTAACAAACAGAGAGTTAACAGTCGTTCTGGCTCCCTCTTATGGCCGATTGAGGAAAACAGCAACCAATCAATTTTACAGTATGATTTAAAGAAAACAGGTACAGCATTGTTACATGATTTATATATGCCAACCCAACCGTTAGATATATTCCTAACAAAGCAATGGTCTGAAATGATATAGAGTCTCCTGCTTGAGCAGGGAATTGGACTAGAAGACCTCCAAGGTCCCTTCCAACTCTTGTTATTCTGTTATTCAGTTTGCAATATGAACTTGGTGTCTTCATGTCATCTTTACAATTCTAGTAGTCCTCAATTTATGACTGCAGTGGAACCCAGACCTTTGGTCATAAGTCATTGTGATGCTAAGTTGAGGCACCATGTGACCAATTTTGAGTTTATGACCACTTTTACAATGGTTGCAAAGTGAATGACTGCAGTTATGAAGCGAGTTACATGGTTGTAAACAAACCACAGGCTCCTTCCCCAGAGTCAGACATCAGCGAGGCAGACAAACAGCTGGAGCCTGGTCCCAGTGTGCGCATGCGCAGAGTTGCCAGACGAAGGGAACAGCTGAAGAACAGGAGTCGACTTGGGAGTAAGGCCACAGGTGGACGATGAATGGCCCCTCCCAGAGGAAGAAAAGAGGAACGAAAGGGGAGTGGAGTTTGAAGGAGACAATTAGTTCGCTTAATTGGTTCATGACTCTCCGAGACTCTTTGACACATTTTGCAGATATTGGCCTGTCAGCTCTCCAGGCCAGATAAGGTCTGTGACTATAAATCCTCCTTTGAAAGACTTTGCTAGATGTGAATGAGCAGAATTCACAGTAAATTAATAAAGGGGTTTTTGTCGGGACAAGGAGTTTGCTTCATGCTCTCGGTCAGAACAATAGATCATTAAAAGAAAAAAGACATGCCATATTTTTCACACTTGCAGCATCCCTACCATCATGTGATCAAAATTCAGACAAAATTCAGACAACTGGCTCATATTTATGATGATTCCAGTGTCCCAGGATCATGTGATCCTCTTTGGTGATCTTTTGACAAGCAAGGTCCACGGGGAAGCCACATTTACTGAATCACCGGGCTACTAATTTAACAACGGCGACAAGAACATTGTAAAACCGGATACCGCTCCCTTAACAACTGTCTCGCTTAGCAATAGAAATTCTAGGCTCAATTGCGGCCATAAGTCGAGGACTACTTGTACGCTGGAAGGATCTTTTCAGACTAACCCATTTGATTAAAAATGGGTTGGGTTTTTTTTTTATTAAAGTGTGAGAATCAAGAAATATAGCCTATTGATCTATTAGATCCAATAAGTCCTAATAGAAGGCCCCAGAAGAAAGAAATATGAACCAAAGTTTTCAGCTAAGATGAGTTCAGAAATATTTGTAATCCTACTGAACCATTGCTAACTGTGAAATATGTTTTTTGCAAAATATGCACTTATATGGATTCGTTTAAAACAGGAAGAATGAAACTGTTGGAAAAGAGTTGTTTGTTTGTTTGTTTATTGGATTTATATGGCACCCTTCTCCCAAAGGACTCAGGGCGGCATGCAACATTTTAAAAAAACACATATTACAAAAGTTAAAAAGAAAATTAGATAGAGTATCCAAAAACAAACCCAATTAATATTAACAATAACATTTAAAAAATTAGATTAAAATTAACAATAATCAATCATTTATTTATTTTGTTCAGGCCAGGCTGGCTTGCTGGAAAAGCCAACTTTTTAGGACCCGTCGGAAGGACCGGAGGTCGGGGATTATGCGGAGCTCCGGGGGCAGCTCATTCCAGAGGGAAGGCGCCCCCACAGAGAAGGCTCTCCCCCTGGGGGTCGCTAGCCGACACTGTCTGACCGACGGCACCCTGAGGAGGCCAACTCTGTGGGATCGCCCTGGACGGTGGGAGGCTACCGGTGGCAGTAGGTGGTCTCGCAGGTACCCTGGGCCTAAGCCATGGAGCGCTTTAAAGGTCATAATAGTACCTTGAATCGCACCCGGAAGACAACCGGCAACCAGTGCAGGCCGCCTAAAAGGGGTGTAACATGGGAGCATCTAGGTACTGCCATGATACCTGTGCAGCTGCATTCTGGACCAGTTGAAGCCTCCGGGTGCTCTTCAAGGGCAGCCCCATGTACAAAGCGTTGCAGTAGTCCAGGCGAGAAAGGACGAGGGCAATGAGTGAAAGTAGTGAAAGTAATGTTACACAGGTGTTTCACAGAAAGTGACACTTAGTGAGGTTGTGAAGCAAGTATGTGGTTAGAAGAACAGTATAAAAAATAAGGTTCAAGATTGGCTCGGGATTCTTTGATTTATAGCAGGACTTGCTATTTCTCATTGGCCCTCTGCATTAATATGTTAATGCAGTGTGTTATTGCTATTATGTCTTTTATATCTATTCATTTCTAATATGTTCCAAATAAACCTCTGATCTGAAAGTAAGAATTTTTCCTTGTCTTGTTGCCTTTCGTTTCCTATTGGAATTTTCCTATGACGAAAGGTGTGCTTCGTTTCGGAAGCAAACCTATCCGACGCTCAGAGCTAGAGTTTGCAAAAGCTTACACCTTTTAATAAAAAGTCCTTCGCTGAACAGCTGCTCCCGGACTCTCCCCGGTTTTTTGATCAGCACAAATCACTCTGGTTATCTGGCTTTGATAGGCTCCCTGCATGAAGCAGCAACTTCCATTACTTTCACATCTGGGGTTGCTTTTAAATAAGAAAAAAAGGGGGGGGACACCAATTTTTCCTGAATTTTCGCAACTCCAGGGTTGCGCTAAACCCCGGACTATTTCAATGCGGCTCAGATCTGAATGGTCCTTGGTGCTCACTGAGCTGGGTTGTTTTCTTGTTCCATGATCAGAAATGCCAGCATTTCTGTTGGTAAGTGAGACATTTATTAATAGCAAGAGCACTTAGACAGATATATATATATCCTTCCCCAGCAGCACAAAACCAAGTCCTCGTCCCGATAAAATTCTTTTATTTAATGTACAGTGAATTCCTCTCCAACAAAGTCTTTCCTCTCCCACAGTCTTTCAAAACAATTCACAATTACCGACCTTGAGAGGCCTGGAGAGTGGCCAGGCCGATATCTTTCAGAGCCGCCATACTTGGCAAGATTGCAGGAATGAACTAATTGTCTCCTGCAAACTCCACTCCCCTTTCGCTCCTCTTTTATTCCTTATGGGAGGGGCCATTCACCGTCCACCTGTGGCCTTACTTCCAAATCCTTAGCTGTTCTTTCCTTCTGGCAGCTCTGTCCATGCGCACATCGGAAACAGGCTCCAGCTATTCTTCCCTCTGGAACGATCTCCCCGTGGAGATCCGGACCCTCACTACCCTTCCAGCTTCCGCAAAGCCACTAAGACCTGGCTGTTCGGCAGGCCTGGGGCTGATGAGTTCCCGGCCCCACTTAATCTGATGTGACTGTTGCATTGTTTTAACTTGCTTGTTGTCTCTTGTTGTATTCCCCTTCCCCCCCCCTGCTTGTTAGGCCCTGAGTCCCTCGGGATAGGGCGGCATGCAAATATAATAAATGAAATGAAATGAATTCTGCCCCACTGATCTCCAACTCCAAGGCAGCTGAGAACTGGCATACGGCCCTGGCCCCCTTTCTGGCCTCTGACACAGAGCCCTCATCAGAGCCTTCCCCAGACTCCAGGACTGGCCCATG
Organism: Thamnophis elegans; assembly: GCF_009769535.1. Classification (NCBI taxonomy): domain Eukaryota; kingdom Metazoa; phylum Chordata; class Lepidosauria; order Squamata; family Natricidae; genus Thamnophis; species Thamnophis elegans. Next base: position 7,741,551 of record NC_045546.1, read on the forward strand.
TCCCTCCCAACCTCCTCACTGTCCAAATCTGCTGTCACTCAGTTGGCCACAAAGTGGGCGGTAGGTATAAAAGGTGACTACCCCTGCTTTAAATCATACTGTAAAATGTTGATTGTTGCTGTTTTCCTCAATCGGCCTTAAGAGGGAGCCAGAACGACTGTTAGTTCTCTGTTTTGTTAGATGCTGGGCTGATCTGGAAGTGCTGTGAACTATTGTAAGTTTTGCAACTGTTAGCAAACTTTGTGTACCGAACTGATTATATGATACTGGACTATGTTATTTGGATTATCCCTTAACTGAAAGACATTAATGCCTGTCTGTCTTATCAGTGTAAAAGCCTATTTAAACTGCAGTGTCTCTGTATGCTGGTTTGTGTGTTCTCCAACACAATTCTCACAACGCTTCACTGAACCTACTCGCTCTCCCAACGGAGAGCTGGAATATGAGAGACTAAGGAAAAGGAGTAGGGTAGTGATGGGAAAGCAAATTGTGTCCCACTAATGTAACCCCAACTTGACAATAAAAAAGGCAATATTTAAGTAAAGCCAAAGGGACGCGGTGGCTCAGTGGCTAAGATGCTGAGCTTGTTGATCAGAAAGGTCAGCAGTTTTGTGGTTTGAATCCCTAGCACCGCGTAACAGAGTAAGCTCCCATTACTTGTCCCAGCTTCTGCCAACCTAGCAGTTCGAAAGCAGGTAAAAATACAGGTAGAAAATAGGGACCACCTTTGGTGGGAAGTTAACAGCGTTCCGTGCGCCTTTGGCATTTAGTCATGCCGGCCACATGACCATGGAGACGTCCTTCCAACCTTCATATTATGTGTCTGATTATCCTGTGGGTCAGAGGAGGGTTCCTAATAGGTTCACACCTATTCGGTAGAACCGGTTCGTCAAATCTACTGAACGGTTAGAAGAGGTTCCACCAGTGGACCCGGAAGCAGGCCACACCTACAGAAGAGGTTCCAAAATTTTTTGAAACCCACCACTGGTCCTGGATATGATTATTCTACACTATCATGCTCATATTCATAAAATCAGGGCCTCTGTGAAAGGTAAGGATGGCTACTGCGTTTGTGGTGCAATCAGAACATTGCGTGGTGCTGAAGTGTTTTAACGCAAACCAAAGATGCCTTTTAAAAAACAAGTTTACATCATATTCTTATGCATGCCAGTGCTGTGTGTGAGGTAATTTAAGGTGGTTCTGACAAGTGTCGGCGGCATCTTCATATCTGGTCACATGGGCGGCAAGCCACTCCCATCTGGTCACATGGGCGGCAAGCCACTCCCACAAAGGAGGCCACACCCACAGAGTAGGTTCGAACAATTTTTGAAACCCACCACTGCTGTGGGTTCTGACTTATAAGAAGTAGATTTTGGTTGGACAATCAGGAAGATTTCCTAAGAAGAAGAAGTGGTAGTCCGTTGAGATGTGATGCTTCCTCCTTCACTGGATAGTTTAGAAGCTAGATTGTTGTCTTTTGGGGATGCTGTTGTTATAGATGACATTGGTTGACCAGCTGATCTTCAAGGATCTTGTAACCTTCATATTATGTTTCTGATTATCCTATGGGTTCAGTATATTGTACTTGTTTCCTTCCTAAGAAATAAAAAAGTGTCTCTTTCTATCCTCAAGCACTCTGTTCTCTGAAGAATAGAGAAATTGTGTTGTCCACTTTTTTCTAACAATGGTCTCTCCATGCTTCATCCAAGCTTTGTGGTGGACAAAGCACAACAGTTGAATCTTCACACTCAGGAGGGAAAGTTTAGTAGATACATTTTTTTTAAAAGGATATAAGAGCTTAAGAGAGAGAGAGAAAAGGTTAACCAAAACATCAATAAATGATGGAATTCTAGAAATATTAAGAGTTGATGGATAATGAGAAAATATATTAATAAAATGGGAAAATACCACAATCCCAATAAGTGCAGATTAGTAGATGGTAATCTAAGGTTAGGATAATGTAATTGTTATTATTAACATTACAGTGTGTTACAATATATTGTACTCCTGTAATGGATCGAATATTGTTAATAATTGGTATTATTAGTAATCCCACACATTTGGAACATTGAAGCTGTGGTGGAATAATGAGGGATTTTCATAATATTGAAGGACAATACTTAGGAAGGGATAACAAATATAGGGTGCAAAGAATGTTATTTAAGTTTAAAGAAACCTAAAAAGAAATACAATATGAGATAAATATTGTCGAAGTTGGAAGATAAGAATTTCACAAAGCACTCGTATTATTCTTGTTAATACTGTCCAAAAAATATTGAACCAGTCAATGAAATGGCCACAAATTATGTATGTTTATTATTGGAAAATTAAAAAAAAAACTTTATGCAACACCCCACCCACCCACCCACACACACACAACAGATGAGTCTTCTCTAGCATCTGGAACTCTGGAATGCATCACCTATTGGATTTTGGCCCGATTCTGAGAAATAAGGATTCAAATAGCAAGAGTGCAGAGAAGAGCAACAAAGATGATTAGGGGACTGGAGGCTAAAACATTCGAAGAACGGTTGCAGGAACTGGGTATGTCTAGTTAATTGAAAAGAAGGACTAGGGGAGACATGATAGCAGTGTTCCAATATCTCAGGGGTTGCCACAAAGAAGACGGAGTCAAGCTATTCTCCAAGGCACCTGAGGGTAGGACAAGAAGCAATGGGTGGAAACTAATCAAGGAGAGAAGCAACTTAGAACTGTCCAAGAAATTTCCTGACAGTGAGACAATTAATCAGGGAACAGAAGTTGCCTCCAGAAGTTGTGAATGTCCAACACTGGTTGTTTTTAAGAAGATGTTAGATAACGATTTGTCTGAAGTGGTGTAGGGCTTCCTGCCTAGACAGTGGGTTGGACCTAGAAGACCTCCAGGTCCCTTCCAACTGTTATTGTATTCTACATTATATTTATGCTGACTCAGAATCCTGGAAATTGGAACCCAGGTCACTTAGAAGGTTCTGGACTTGGAGAGCTGATTTATAAGACCCTTTTAGACAGGTTGGATGGCAATACCCAAAATTGTGGTGGGAAGGAAGCCAAGTTAGGAAACTCTAATATAACTCAGTAACAGAACTTGGGGGGGGGGTGTTATTTACCATGGCAACCAGTTGACACTCTTGGGAAGCTTCCAAGGTCTACCCAGAGAATTTAGCTACATATTTTTAAAAATCAGTAGCTTTAAAAAAAAAAAGATTAACACTGCATGTCACAATTTCTTTCCAGTACGCAGCCCGTATTAGATCAAGAGTGACTTTAGCTTCCAGCTGATTAAATTAAAAACCCTTTTATGGTAGAAAACCTTTTATAGCTTCGTTCGTTCAATGTATTCCAGGTTTGGTGGCTTTTAATTTTCTTCTTTTCCTTTTCAAAGGTAGAAGTCAAAACCTTGATTGCTTCCAAAATGTGCTTTCTTGGTCAGTTTCCTACTCTCTGCCTCCTGCTGCTTTCATCTTTTTCTATTCTTGACTTCCAGAGAACTGTACCAAATTTGTCTAGGCATCTCATTGCCCTGGGCTTTTATTTTTTTTATTGCTTACTTATTTATTCTTTCCCCTGTGGGTTTTCATTGGCAGATATGCCTTAAAACCAATGTTTTTTTAAGAGCAAGCCACAAAAAATACCGAATGCTAGTAAAAGCAGAGAAATGTCACCCTAGAAAGGTATATTTGACAGTTTTTACCTAATTGGCTCTCCCATCGATATGTTTTAAAAACACCTGTGTTCTATGACCTATCAGCCAGGTGCTCAATTATCATTAGATCAGAGGTTGTTTCCTCCCCTTTTCTGTACATAAAATAAACCTCTTTGTAAATCGAAGAAGTGTGCTTTGGTCAGTCACTGAACAGTGTCATAGCAAAATTAGGGCCTTTTCTGTGGTGGCCCCATCTTTTTACATTTTCTGGTAGATTTGGGTTTTTTTTAAAAAAAACATCTGCCCATGTTGTCAGGGTTCCAAATAAGACATCCATAGCAAACAGAACTACGAGGCAGGTAGACTCCTCAAAGAAGAGTTTTACTGGATATGGTAAAAACCAACTCTGAATGTTCCCACAGTTTCACCTAATTAAAAGTAAAAGTTTTTTCCCTTCCTCAAACAATCACATGGTCCAATCGATGTGCCGTCCGGTTGCCTGGCAACTTCACTCCTTCCTCTGGCCAGGTGTGAGGATGTCCTTGGTTCCCAGGAGAAAACATTTTGTTTCGGCTACAAAACCCCAGCTATCTCTATTCCCCCCCCCCCCATTCCCTCAGGTGCAGTGTGGCAACACTCAAGCTTCAAAATGGCCATGATTAGGTCAGCTTTTAGGGTTGACACACGTAGCTACTGTATATATGAAAGCACTGGACCAGTGATGGGATTCAGCCGGTTCGCACCTATTCGGGAGAACTGGTTCGTAACTTTCTAAGCAGTTTGGAGAACCGGTTGTTGGAAGAATCTTATTTTATTTTTTCCCCACTTTGCAGGGCTAATCCCATAAGGAAGGCAGGAAGGAAAAATTCTGGTGTTGTTACTAGCTTAATCTTTATTGCCCTGCTTACAGAAACTGCCTCTCCGGTTAACCCTTATTACATTGTAACAGCTAAGGCGAAGTGCCCATCGACCTGAGTGACATTGACTTGGCCACGGCCACATGATCACATGACCACTGAGCTATGCCTACCCAGCTGGTCATTATGGCAGAGAACTGGTTGTTAAATTTTGAATCCCACCACTGCACTGGACCTTTAAAAAAGCAAGAAAATGGACTCATTTGAGCTATGATGCTAGAGAAGACTCTTGAGTGTTCCTTGCACAGCAAAGCAAGGACTGGAGTGCATAACAGCAGGACACTAGAAAGTAAAATTACAAACTGCATCTCCCTTACTTTGGCCATGTCTCATGGGGAATTCACTGGGGAAAGCAATTATGTTTAGAAGAGTTAACAGTAAAAAGAAACCAGGCCACCAAAGAACACAGTGGATGGACACTATCAGAAGTGGTATTCAACCAGTTTGGACTGGTTCGCCTGAACCGTAGCAGGAAATCGGGGTGGCTGAGCCTACCCACCCCGGTTCGATGCTGTCATATTTAGGCATATTTCTGAGGCCAGGCGCATGCACGGAAGGCGCACACATGAGCAAAGTGCATGTGCGGAAGGCTGGTGGTTCATTTTTCATCCATTACCCTCTTTTGTTTTTGTGATTCCCATTTTTTGGAAACTCCACTGTTCTGTCCCCCCTTCTCCGCTCGTTAACAGACGACAGGCAGACAAATTAAAAGGAAATAACTTTATCAGTCCTCAGCTCAGACTGGCTGCGAGCCCAAAAATAAACTTAAATAAAGTCTCTGACCAGAATATAACAGAATGCAAAACAAAAACTTCTTACGGCAAAACCGGTGTCCAAAAGAAAGCAAAGCACTTCTCCAAGTGTCTCTTTGAATCAGGGTTACAGAAAGCAAATCACTTCTCAAGTGTCTCTCACAAACAAACCCGACCGACGAACAATGAATGATGAACGCTGACTCCTGCAACCAGGGTGTGGCACCATCCATCCTTTTATCACCAGAAGACCCACTAACGAGCCCCAGCTGCATTGGTAATCTTGCATCCCCAAAAGACTCACAGGAGAGTCTGCTGAGTCACAACATTCACCATATTTGGGACGACTGGAATATCTAGGGATTTTCCAAATCTAGAAACTGATAGGCTGCCAACTTTGGATTTCAACATTATGGCCTCTGCTATGCTGTTATTTATGAAAAATTGGTGTTTATTGTCTCCAATAAAACAGCACAATTATTTGGAAAGACATCAGCTAGTTGGCAATGAACCAGAAGAGGATTCAGGAATGGGGGGAAAAAACAGACCAACTTTCTTGTTTGTGCATTTCCGCAACAATTGGCAGAACAGTAAAGAACTCCCACTGAAATCCTACCATTTAAAAAACAACACACTCATTAAATGAGCACAATTCATATTGTGCTGATCTCAAAAACAAAATTTCCCAAGGTGATTTTTCAAGTTACATTTGAGCTACAAGTCCAAAATGTGGAATTAGCAAGGCCATCTGTAGGCCATCAGGTTTGCTAAATATTATCTCAAGGCCATGATCTTACTAAACAGTAATAATTTTGTAATTTGGTGGATATGTGTTTCCTTAGTATCTTGGAAGTTTATTTTATTTTTGAGAATTATTGCTTTTATAATTTTATTGTGTTTTTATTAGGTTCAAAAAACAGTCGGAGGGAGGGAGGGTCATCTGATACAGGGATGTCCAACCTTGGCATCTTTAAGACTTGTAGGTTTCAATTCCCAGAATTCCCCAGTCAGCACAGCAGCATAACTGCCTGGGGGATTCTGGGAGTTGAAGTCTGCATGTCTTAAAGTTGCCAAGGTTGGACAGCCTGATTTAAAACATTAACATTGTCTTTGCCTCCTAATTAATAGCAAGTTTGAAGACTAAAACAGATTGAAAAATGCAAAAGCCCGAACATTTGGTTTGAGTATTTGATTTTCTGCTACCCTGTCCTTTCAGATAGTCACATGTCCCCAGGAACAACAGAAAACGGTCAAATAAATTCACGTTAGTAGAGGCAAAGTGACAATTTCATTCTAAAAGCCTGAAAAAAGTTTGAGAACAATGGCTCAACCGTAACAGGCATGGAACTGTGATTGTGATGGAGACCTGGATGTATCAAAAGATCTTTCAAAGTGCTGTCCCAAAGGTGCTTTTTTCAGGAGGCAACTGGACTTTCTTGTTTTGTTTTTTTCTTTTGAAGACATTTCGCTTCTCATCCAAGAACTTATTCAGTTTTCACTGGATGGTGAAGAATGGAAGGATTTCCATTGCAGACAGCTGGTCATTTGCATCCTTTTAGAGAGTCGTTGAGGCCACCTGGAGGTTTATCTGTATCCTCAAGGTCACCACACCCACTTGCACTACTCAGGTGACCCTGAGGAAATAGACAAACCTCCAAGTGGCCTCAACGACTCTCTAAAACAGTGTTTCTCAACCTTGGCCACTTGAAGATGTCTGGACTTCAACTCCCAGAATTCCCCAGCCAGCGAATGCTGGCTGGGGAATTCTGGGAGTTGAAGTCCAGACATCTTCAAGTGGCCAAGGTTGAGAAACACTGCTCTAAAAGAATGCCAACAGCCGACCTAAGGGCTGTTGATCTCCATCTGAGGGCTGACGGACGGCCTCTGCCTTTCTCTCTCTCTTTCTGCTAGCTCCATTCCCTCTTCCCCCTCAGAGCTCTCAGGTTGCCTTGATGCTGACTCTGACTCCATGTCCTCCTCATCTGATTCAGCTGTTGGAGGGGCTGGTGTAGTGGTGGGTTTCAAAATTGTTCGATCCTACTCTGTGGGTGTGGCCTCCTTTGTGGGAGTGGCTTGCCACCCATGTGACCGGATGGGAGTGGCTTGCCACCCATGTGACCGGATATGAAGATGCCGACGACACTTGTCAGAACCATCTTAAATTACCTCACACTCAGCACTGGCATGCATAAGAATAGGATGTAAACTTGTTTTTTAAAAGGCTCTTTGGTTTGCGTTAAAACAACTTCAACACAGCAATGTTCTGATTGCACCACAAACGCAGTAGTCATCCTTGCCTTTCACAGAGGCACTGAGTTTTATAAATAGGAGTGATAGTGTAGAATAATCATCTCCAAGGACCAGTGGTGGGTTTCAAAAATTTTTGGAACCTCTTCTGTAGGTGTGGCCTGCTTTCCGGGTCCAGTGGTGGAACTCTTCTAACCGGTTCGGTAGATTTGATGAACCGGTTCCACCGAATAGGTACGAACTGGTAGGAACCCACCTCTGGGCTGGTGGCTGACAGGCCACAACAGTAACTTTGAATGGTCACTAAATGAAGTGCTGTAAGTCGAGGACTATCTGTGACAGATCATAGGGTAGATTCAGATGAATATAGCCAAAAGGATTAGGAACAATATAGTCCAGAATTTAGGTGGAACTAAATGGGGAGTTTCAGCTTCCACCTTCAGGACATCAAGCCTTGGTTTGGTCTACTCCTCAGCAGAATGCTGTGTACCTGTATCCTTTTGCAGCTGCCAAGCAAGCAAGTTAGATTTTACACGATGATTTTACACACCCACATAACCTCAAACATCCAAGATGGCTTTTGAGGAGAAGACCTCCTGTTGCTTGTTTACCTGGAAATGATGTTCTCCTAACGCAGTGTTTCTCAACCTTGGCAACTTGAAGATGTCTGGACATCTGCCCAGAATTCCCCAGCCAGCATTACTGTCCTAACGTCAGCAAACCAGTGGGAGAAATTGAAAAAAATCCCTATCGATTCTGTGGATTGGTGGGCGTGGCTTGGTGGCCTGTTACCGGGCAGGCAACAAAACACATTACACAAAAATAACACAAAAGCTACACAACTGACTCACACACAATGCGAAACCAGCTGAACTTCACACAAGCAGAACAGGAACAAGCAGGAACCTCACAGAGTCACAGAGAGCTCAAAACAAACTATCCCACTTTGCACAAAAATAACACAAAAGCTACACAACTGACTCACACACAATGCAAAAGCAGCTGGACTTCACACACACACAAAGGTTCCTACCATCGCGTGGCACAGCTGATTTTCATAGCTGATTGTTGAAATTTTTAAAAGCTTTTTAAAGCATTTTTTTACTACCAGTTCGGGTGAACCAGTAGCATTTTACTACCAGTTCGGGTTGAACCAGTAGCATTTTTACTACCAGTTCAGCGAATCGGCCCGAACCTGTAGCATTTCCCCCCTGCATGAAAGTGTTGACTGTGTGCCTGGGAAGATGCTGTCATTGTGAATTATCAGAAAAGATAGTTGTTTTCTTGAGCCCAACTTATCTTCTTTCTCTGTAATGTTTTTTTGGACACCATCGTGTTTATTTTCCCTGTCAGTGCGGTTTTCAGTTTTCAGAGGTTGGAGGCAGACATCTGGCTAACCAGAATATTAAGCTGCATTTTATGCAGCCCGCTTATTCTTCCACGCAGCTACTTACTTTGCTTCCCTGTGAATTTCTCAACACATTTCCAGGAAAGTAATACTGGTAGAAATCTTACATTTCATGATATTGATGTTCTCTTATTCCCTGTTGGTTCTTCCAGTTGACAGACTTTTTAATTTATTGAGCCTTTTTTAATTAAGCAGAACAATCAGAAAAACAAATAAATCCCAAATAACGTTATCCACCTGTCAGGGTATTGATATAGATATCTAGATTTACCACTGTTAAAACATGTTTTAACAGCAGTGAGGATGATCTTTGTACAATATACACATGATTAGAAAAGATGTGGAGACTCTAGAAAGAGTGCAGAGAGAGGCTACAAAGAGGATTAGGAGACAGGAGACTAAACAGGACGGTTGCAGGAACTGGGATGTCTAGTTAATAAAAAGAAGGACTAGGGGAGACATGAGCAGTCCTCCAATATCTCAGGGGTTGCCTCAAAGAAGAGGGAGTCAAGCTATTCTCCAAGGCACCTGAGGGCAGAACAAGAAGCAGAACAAGAAGCAATGGGTGGAAACTAATCAAGGAGAGAAGCAACTTAGAACTGAGGAGAAATTCCTGACAGTTAGAACATTAATCAGTGGAAACTTGCCTCCAGAAGTTGTGAATGCCCCAACACTGGAAGTCTTTAAGAAGAGTTGGATAGCCATTTGTCTGAAACGGTATAAGGTTTCTGCCAAGACGGGGGTTGGACTAGAAGACCTCCAAGGTCCCTTGCAACTCTGCTATTGTATTGTATTGTATATTGAAAAGATGAAGAAACAACTCAAGACCAAGAGATAATTAAGAAGTAATAGACTGCAGAAATGGACAGGCTTACACTGAAAATCAAACAGAAAGAAGACACAGAAATTGTCACTTGGAACTTATTTTACCAAAAATTGAAAAAAAGGGGTGAAGAATAAGAATGCCATTGTATTGTTAAACAAATTAAATACCCAGAAAACACGATGTTGATTAAGCACTAAGGAATGTAATTCATAGAAAACTAATAAATTTATTTTTTAAAAAATAGATATATAGATTTCATTTCTTTCCATAGAGTTGATATAGTCCTCTTTTCCCCCCCATGTTTTCCATCTGACTCTGGCCTCCTTCAACTTTTGTTTCCGAAACAGTTGCAGGAACTTGGTATGTCTAGTTTAATGAAAAGAAGGAGTAGGGGAGACATGATAGCAGTGTTCCATATCTCAGGGGTTGCCACAAAGAAGATGGAGTCAAACTATTCTCCAAGGCACCTGAGGGCAGAACAAGAAGCAATGGGTGGAAACTAATCAAGGAGAAAAGCAGCTTAGAACTAAGGAGAAATTTCCTGACAGTTAGAACAATTAATCCAGAGTGTGATGCTCCAACACTGGAGGTTTTAAGAAGAGATCGGACAACCATTTGTCAGAATGATACAGGATTTCCTGCCTAGACAGGGGGTTGGACTAGAAGACCTCAAAGGTCCCTTCCAACTCCTATTCTATTCTATTAATAACAGGGCACAAAGCCAACTGGGTAGTTTGGGCCAATATTTCTCAGCTTCTTAATTTTATTTTATTTTTAAATAAAAGCCATCACCTTAGTATATGGTTGATTGATTATAGTATGTGCCATCAAGCCAGTATCACGTTTAGTAACTACACTGATTTTGATGGTGATTTGTCACTAAGCTGGTCTCACTGCTCTTCCCATGATGCACCCATCACCATTGTAATGTGACTCCCCTCCCTTCCTCCCCCCCTCCCCCTCTCTCTCTCTCTTACCTTTCCTGGTATTAGAACTTAACACATAACAGAATAACAGAGTTGGAAGGGACCTTGGAGGTCTTCTAGTCCAACCCTCTTTTCAAGTAGCAAATCCTATACCTTTCAGACAAATGACTGTCCAGTCTCTTTTTAAAAGTCTCTGGTTAATTGCCTAGTTTAGATATCAAGATATTTTATTATTGCTGCTAACTAAATGTTTACCATCGCATTATATCTCTTTCCAGGTCAGTTCTTTGATTCAGCTCTCTGTTGTAGCCCGCCAGCAGCCAGAAGAGCTGGCAACAGATTCGGAGAGTGAGGAGGTTGGGGAGGAACATGGGCCAGCCCTGAAGTCTGGGGAAGGCTCTGATGAGGGCTCTGTGTCAGAGGCAGAGAGGTGGCCAGAGCCATATGCCAGTTATCAGCTGCCTTCAGAGTCCAAGAAGCAGACAAACAGCTGGAGCCTGTTCCCATTGTGCGCATGCACAGAGTTGCCAGGTGAAGGGAACAGCTAAAGAATAGGGGTCGACTTGGGAGTAAGGCCAGATGATGAATGGTCCCTCCCAGAGGAAATAAAGAGGAGCAAAAGGGTAGTGGAGACAATTAGTCCGCTAATTGGTTAGTGACTCTCAGAGATTCTGCAGATGTCAGTCTGGCAGCTCTCCAAGCCAGATAAGGTCTGTGACTGTAAATCCTCCCTTGAAAAACTTTGCCGGCTGTGAATGAGCAGAATTCACAGTAAATTAATAAAAGGGTTTTTTGTCGGGACAAGGAGTTTGATTCATGCTCTTGGAAGCCTCGGTAATTATATCCTCTACTCCATCAAGAGTTGCTAAAGTGAGTATTTTAAACCTGAGGTTCCAACCCAAGATCTTTCTCTGAAATGGGACCAAAAGCATTTTACCTATTTCTTCAATAAATAAATAAAATGCCATGGAAACAAAACACTGTGGATCTGGAAATTCTCCTCAGAGGGCATTCTCTCTGTCCCTTTTCAAAAAAAAAAACATCTACACAGTCCACTTGCAAAAATAAAGGAATTAACAATTTAGCATTCTGATTACCCAGAAACATCTTAGTATTGTGGTTTTTCATCACAGAAGACATAATGACTCCAGATTAAGGAGAAAGTATTGAAGTGCTTTATTAAGCTAGCAACCAATCGTGTGGAAAGGTTAAATCACTGTGTTATAAAGGCCTGAAAAGCTAAGCAGCATTTTATTTATGCTTAAAAATATCTTATTTTAAGCAGCAGAAAAGTTGGAAGAACAGAGACGCAGCTAACAGTCGACAGAAGGAAAAGAAGAAAAGGAGATAAACACTGAACTGGGGGGGAAGGAATAGAATAGAATAGAATAGATAATGGAATGGAATAGATGGAATGGAATAGAATAGAATAGGAAATAACAGAAAATAATAGAATAGGAAATAATAGAATAGAATAGGATGGAATGAAATGGAATAGAGAATGGAATGGAACAGAATAGAATAGGAAATAATAGAATAGAATAGGATGGAGTGGAATAGAATAGAATAATAGAATAGAATAGAATAGATAAAGGAATGGAATAGAGAATGGAATGGAACAGAATGGAATAGAATAGAAAAGGAATAATAGAAAATAATAGAATAGGAATAATAGAATAGAATAGGATGGAATGAAATGGAATAGAATAGGATGGAATGGAATAGAATAGAGAAGGAATGGAATAGAATAGAGAAGGATGGAATAGAATAGAGAATGGAATGGAATGGAATGGAATAGAATAGGAAATAATAGAAAATAATAGAATAGGAAATAATAGAATAGAATAGGATGGAATGGAATAGAATAGATAGAATAGATAATGGAATGGAATGGAATGGAACGGAATAGAGAATGGAATGGAATAGAATGGAATAGAATGGAATAGAATAGAATGGGAAATAATAGAAAATAATAGAATAGGAATAATAGAATAGAATAGGGTGGAATGGAATAGAATAGAGAATGGAATGGAATGGAATAGAATAGGAAATAATAGAAAATAATAGAATAGGATATAATAGAATAGAATAGGATGGAATGGAATAGAATAGAATAGAGAATGGAATGGAATGGAATGGAATGGAATAGAATAGAATAGGAAATAATAGAAAATTATAGAATAGGAAATAATAGAAAATAATAGAATAGGATAGAATAGAATAGATGGAATGGAATAAAATAGAGAATGGAATGGAATAGAATAGAATAGAATAGGAAAGAATAGAATAGAATAGAAGGAATTGAATAGAATAGAATAAAGCAGAGCAAAACACTTTATTCAATGCCACTGTAACTTCAAAGGTCACTAAATGAACTGTTGTAAATCAAGGACTACCAATACATGAACTAGCTCCAGAATGTTACTCAGAGAAAGACTCTTTGCCAGCAATAGAAGGTTAATCTATATTAGATTTCATATGTGTGAAGTCTTCACTCAGAAAAAAGCCCCTAATGGAATAAAAGCATTTTTCTTTTAAGCAAGCTGTACCTTCCCCATCGTAAAAGACCTGAAATGAGGGGGAAACACTGGGATTGTCCCACTTACTTCTGAGTTACATAAATGTGAAGGAAAGTTACATGCTATTTTAGTCTGCCACTTAAAACAAAATTATCTAAGTGTCCTGTACTATTCTGAAGGGTTTTATTTATTTATTTACACAGTGGCTCAGTGGCTAAGATGCGCTGAGCTTGTTGATCAGAAAGGTGGGAGTTCGGCAGTTCGAATCCCTAGTGCTGCATAAACAGTGAGTTCCCGTTACTTGTCCCAGCTTCTGCCAACCTAGCAGTTCAAAAGCACGTAAAATATGCAAGTAGAAAAATAGGAACCACCTTTGGTGGGAAGGTAACAGCGTTCCGTGCGCCTTCGGTGTTTAGTCATGCCGGCCACATGACCACGGAGACGGCTTCGCACAGCGCTGGCTCTTTGGCTTTGAAACAGAGATGGGGACCGCTCCCTAGAGTCGGGAATAACTAGCACATATGTGCGAGGGGAACTTTTACCTATTTATCATAAACAGTACATTCACATCACATTTGGATAAAAATAGAAGAGATAAAAATATGAAATCTAAAATATTATGGTAAATACGTGTCTAGATTACAAAAAAAAAATGTTTCATTTATCACAGCCAGGAAATCAGCAAAATCTCCATTATAGGTATATAAGTGGGCAAAATAACATCACCAAATTGTGACGAAATTGCGGGGAAGAAAAAACATCCAACATCTAGTATCAGGGTGCCAAAACAAATCCTATAACGATGACTTTTCTGATTTCCTGACAAATGAAGCAAAAAATTACATCTGTAATTTAGACCTACAGTAGTGCATCCAGTTTTGGTCACCACACTAAAAAAGATGTTAGACTCTAGAAAGATGCAGAGAAGAACAACCAGGACGATTAGGGGACTGGAAGCCAAAACATACGATGAACAGTTGTGGGAACAGACAAATGTTTATAATATTTTAAACGGTAAACTAAGGTGATTTAATTAAGCACATTACAGGCCAGATGTTAGAAGCCCTTGTACCACAAATTAGTCCGGAGGTTTGTAAAGTGGGGGTTGTGATCCCTAGAATTGTGAAAAAACTGGAGGCATTTCCATTTAAAAAAAAAAAAAATCTCTGGCATGATAGTCCCGTGCTGCATTTCGGACATTCAAACATTAGAGAGGGTCCAGAGGTATTTTACAAGAAGAGGACTCAACTCTTCTGCTTGTAATAAAATTCCTTCTACCCCCAGGCTTGAAATTTTAGGCCTGGATAACGCTGTCTGGTTCCACCACAAAACCGCGGACGACAAAATTGCGGTCGATGAAAGTGCGCATTTGACATCATCAGCGCGACGAAAACATCACGCTGTGAACGAAAAATGTAAAAATAAAGCGAAAACCTTACCCTAACCCCCCCAAACCTAACCCTAACCCTAACCCTAAACCTAACCCTTAACCTAAGCCTAAATCTAACCCTAAACCTAACCCTTAACCTAACGCTAAACCTAATGCTAACCTTTAACGTAACGCTAAACGTAACCCTAACGCTCTAAACCTAACCCTAACCTTAACCTAACCCTAACCCTAAACCTAACCCTTACCTTTATGTGAATTTAATTGAGTTTAATTTTATTTTTATTTCAATTTTTAATTTTTTTCGTCGCGCTGTGATGACGTCAAATGCGCGCTTTCATCGATCGCGCTTTTGTGGACCGGGTTTTGACGGGTCACGACGCTGTCTATGTTGCGACCTGAGATTAGTGGACAAGATAATCTGCCATAACATCCTACCTGTTGATGACTGCTTTTACTTCAACTGCAATAACACAAGGGCTATCCATAGATACAGACTAAATGTAATCCGTTCTGATCTTGATTGCAGGAAAAATAATTTCAGCAACAGAATAGTAAATGAGTGGAACACCCTACCCGATCCTGTTGTTAGTCCCTCTAACCTCCATACCTTTTACCTTAAGCTGCCTACCGTGGACCTTACGCGCTTCTTAAGAGGTCCCTAAGGGGGCGCACATAAGCGCACCAGCGTGCCTACCATCCCTGTCCTACTGTCCTCATTTACATGTACTCATTTTATGTGTTTATGGCTATGTTTTCCTTATTTATATCCATTTATTTGTGCCATTTTTTCATGTGTTTTCATACTTATTTCCTTGTACTTGTTGACAAAATAAATAAACAAACAAATTTTCTTTATGCCTTATGAATTGTTTCCTTCTCTTGCATTCTTTCAGTCAGGATGTTGCAGACTGTTATTTTGAAACGGACCTTTTTTGACACTGGCGTAATCTATTTGGTTTTACCAAAAGGTTAAATCTCTCTGCTAAAAATCCATCACTCTGTTGGAAGCGTTGAGTGCTTGTGCAACCTGTTGTGATAAAAGGTCTAACACAGGGGTGTCAAACTCGATTTCATTGAGGGCCGCATTGGGGTTGTGTTTCACCTCGGGGGGTGGGGGGCTGTGGCGAGGGTGAGTGTGGCCAGCTTGACGTTCCACTTGTGTTGGAGACACCCGTGGTAGCCCAAGTACTCTGCCAGCAAAAACGGGCTCTCAAGCTGTTTTCGGCTGCGACGGCCTCCTGCAATTCTCTCCAGCGAAAACGGAGCTCAAAAGGACCATGTGCTGGTAGAGGCACCATGGTCCAGATCTAAGCACCTCCTCAGGCTGGATCCGGCCCCTGGGCTTTGAGTTTGACACCCCTGATCTAATAGCTATGCATCTGAAGGCAGCCAAACTGAACGGATGGGCAAAACTGTCATTTTTACACAGAGTAACAACAGACATGGAAGAATTGATTGTGTGACAAAGCAGGAGCACAAATTAGCAACAGCAATAGCACTTAGACTTATACAGGTAGTTCTCGAGTCACGACCACAATCGAGCCCAAAATTTGCACTGCTAAGCGAGACATTTGTTAAGTGGGTTTTGCCCCTTTCTTGCTATGTTTAAGTGTATTGTTGCAGTTGTTAAACTAGTAACATGGTTGTTAAGTAAATCTTGCTTCCCCATTGACATTATTTTGTCTGAAGTTCGTAAAAGGACAACTTGTGATTCTGGGACAATGCAGCCATCAAATAAATACTCTTATTGCATTCTTTGACAAAGTGACAAAATTAGTGGATCACTATTGATTAGTCATATAATTTGCTTGTACTTCAGTAAGGCATTTGATAAGGTAGACCATAACCTACTACTAGATAAAGTAGAAGAATGTGGGTTAGACAGCATCACCACCAGATGGATTCGTAACTGGCTGACCAACCGCACTCAACGTGTAGTCCTCAATGGAACTGCATCTACATGGAGGGAAGTATGCAGTGGAGTACCCCAAGGCTCTGTTTTAGGCCCAGTACTCTTCAACATCTTCATCAATGATTTGGATGAGGGGATAAATGGGGAACTCATCAAATGTGCAGATGACACCAAGCTGGCAGGAATAGCACAATACCAATACCTCAGGAGAGATGATGCCTATCTCCAGTCTACAACACAGTCCTTTCAACGGTTCCAAGAAGGCTCCTCACCTGTTTGCACCACTCAGGTGACCTGAGGACAGAGACCTCCAAGTGGCCTCAATGACTCTCTAAAGGATCAATGATCAGCTGTCTTCAAGGAGTATAAATTCTTCTATTCACTACCATCCAGTCCGAGCTAAAGAAGCTTCTTGGATGAGAAGCGAAACGTCTTCAAAGAAAAAACAGAATGTCCAGTTACCTCTTGAAAAAGCACCTTTGGGACAACCATGACCTGGATGACGGAGAATCTCCATAGAGATTGAGGGGTAGGTTCATTTGAAATGGTATAGAGTTTCCTGCCTAAGAAGGGGGTTGGACTAGAAGACTTCCAAGGTCCCTTCCAACTTCTCTTCTCTAAATAATCCAGGAAACAAGACCAACTGGGTGATTTGGGGCCAATATTGCAGAACAGTTCAGGAGTTGTGTTATAGCAGATTTAATGAAGAGAAGGACTAGAGGTGACATGATAGCAGTCTCCTAACATTTGAGGGCTGCCCCAAAGAAGATGGAATCAAGCTATTCCCCAAAGCACCCGAAGGCAGGACAAGAAGCAACGGGTGGAAACTAATAAAGAAGAGAAGCAACCTAAAAATAAGGAAAATTTTTCTGACCGTGAGAACAATTAATTAGTTGAATGGCTTGCCTCCAGAAGTTATAAGTCACCTGAGGTTTATAATAATAATAATAATAATCAAGAATGGAGAGTTGGCAGAACAAAGCACTGCATGGCCAATTTCTGGAAAAATAAAAGATAAAGTGGACAGTGAACAAACTTGGTTATGGTTAACAACAGGTACATTAAAGAAAGAAACAGAGTCACTAATCCTGGCTGCAAGAACAAGCTATCCGCACAAATGCCATTAAGGCCAAAATCGAAAATCCTCTGATGATGCCAAATGCAGACTTTGCAAAGAAGCTGACGAAACTGTTGATCACATACTCAGCTGCTGTAAAAAAAATCGTGCAGACTGATTATAAATTGCGGCACAATTCAGTAGCACAAATGATCCATTGGAATTTGTGCAAAAATTATAATATTAAAACAGCAACAAACTGGTAGGAACATCAGCCTGAAAAAGTCACCGAAAATCAGATGGTCAAGATCTTGTGGGATTTTCGCATACAAACAGACAAAATACTGGCGCATAATACACCAGACATCACACTGGTTGAGAAAAATAAGGTTACAATCATAGACATCGCAATACCAGGTGATAGCAGGGTAGCTGAGAAGGAACATGAAAAAATCGCAAAATACCAGGACTTAAAAATTGAAATTCAACGACTATGGCACAAACCAGCAGTGGTAATTCCAGTGGTAATTGGCAACTGGGTGCTATTCCAAAAGCACTGGAATTACATTTAAAACAGTTAAAAATTGACAAAATCACCATCAGTCAAATGCAAAAAGCCGCACTGCTTGGATCTGCACGCATATTACGAAAATACGTTACGACGTCCTAGGCCCCTAGGTGGGGCCCGACTAGTAACCAATGCCAAATCCGGCGAAACAACTGGCCGCTGTGATACAATTGTATAATAATAATAATCACAGTTCAGAGCAAATCAGCACCAGTTTTATAAAAGCTTAGAAAGTGGAGATGAAGTAACAACAAATGAAAAAGCCTGATAAAGAGAAAGCTCTGGAATTCTGGAAGAATTTGTGGGGAAAAAACAAGCAGCATAACAGCAATGCAAAATGGATTGCAACAGATTGAGGATTCTATTAAAGTGCATAAAATGGAAGGTGTGAAAATAACAAAAGAAATGGTGCAAAGACAGTCAAGAAAAGTGAAGAACTGGAGTGCACCTGGACCAGATGAGTTACATGGCTTCTGGTTAAAGGCACTTACAAGTGTGCACAAAAGATTGGCAGCCCAAATGAACCAGATCTTAAAAACACCTGAAAATGATGAGTGGATGACAACTGGAAGGACATTTTTGATCCAAAAAGATAAAGAAAAAGGAAAGATCCTGGAAACTATAGGCCAATCACTTGTTTGCCAACAACATACAAGCTCCTTACTGGTATCATTGCAAACCAAATTTATGGATACTTGGAAAGAAATAACTTGCTTCTGTAGAACAGAAAGGATGCTGCAAAACTTCAAGAGGAACAAAGGACCAACTGCTGATTGACAAACTAATCCTAAAGAATCCAAAGAAAAGATGAACCATCTATTCATGGCTTGGATGACCATAAGAAAGCATTTGATTCAGTTCCCCATAGCTGAATCAAGAAATGCCTGAAAATCTTTGGCATCAGCAGCAACATACAAAAATTCATGGAAACTTCAATCAACTTCTGGAAAGCGAAGTTAGCTAATGAAGAAGTACTGGGTGAAGTTGAAATTAAACGAGGCATTTTCCCTTTCACAAAACTGACTACCTACAACTCCATGACCGCATTGCTAAGATCATTCACTGGAAATTATGCCAAAAGTTTGGATTTGAGTACAGCAAAAACCACTGGGAACATCAGGTTCAGAAGGTTTTAGAGAATGAGAAAGTCAAGATCTTGTGGGACTTCAGAATCCAGACTGACAGGCACTTGGCCCACAATACACCTGACATAACATTAGTTGAAAGAAAAAAGTATGGTTCATTGACATTGCAATACCTGGAGATGCACGAATTGAAGATAAACAGCAAGAAAAAATCACAAAATACCGGGACTTGCAAATTGAAGTTGAGCGACTATGGAAAAAGAAATCGTGTGTTGTCCCGATTGTAATTGGAGCCTTTGAAGCAATACCCAAAGGGCTACCTCACTATTTGGAAATTTTAAATTTATCAGACTTGAACATTCTGATTCTACAAAAAACCACCCTACTTGGAACAACTTAAATCCTCCGACATTACCTTAACAGTTCCTAGGTCCTTGGTTAGGACTCGAGCTGTTGAGCTACCAACCAGCCCCAAAGACTGTGAATCTCACCAAAGATTAACATAACAATAACAACAATAACAACAATAACAACAATAACAACAATAACAACAATAACAACAATAACAACAATAACAACAACATACAAACGGACAAAATACTGGCGCATAATACAGACATCACACTGGTTGAGAAAAATAAGGTTACAATCATAGACATCGCAATACCAGGTGATAGCAGGGTCGACGAGAAGGAATATGAAAAAATCACGAAATACCAGGACTTGAAAATCGAAATTCAACGACTATGGCACAAACCAGCAGTGGTAATTCCAGTGGTAATTGGCAAACTGGGTGCTATTCCAAAAGCACTGGAATTACATTTAAAACAGTTTAAAAATTGACAAAATCACCATCAGTCAAATGCAAAAAGCCGCACTGCTTGGATCTGCACGCATATTATAAAAATACATTACGACGTCCTAGGCCCCTGGATGGGGCCCGACTAGTAATCAATGCCAAATCCTGCGAAACAACTGGCCGCTGTGATACAATTGTATAACAATAACAACAATAACAATAATGGACATGATAGCAGTATTCCAATATCTCAGGGGCTGCCACAATTCAAGGGATCAATCTATTCCCCAAAGGACCCAAAAACAGGACAAGAAGCAGTGAATGAAACTAATTAAGGAGAGATCCAACCTAGAATTGAAGAGTGATTGCAGGAATTGAGCATGTGTAGTTTAATGAAAAAAAGGATTAGAGGGTGACATGATATCAGTCTTGCAATATCTAAAGGGCTGCCCCAAAGAATTTGGGGGGGGGGGAAAATCTACTCTCCAAAATATCTGAGCAAGAAGCAGCTAATCCAGGAGAGAAGCAATTTAGAACTAAGGAGAAATTTCCTGACAGTTAGAACAATTAATCCAGAAGTTGTGAATGCTCCAACACTGGAAGTTTTAAAGAAGATGTTGGATAACCTTTGTTTGAAGTGCTGTAGGGTTTCCTGACTAAGCGAGGGGTTCGACTAGAAGACCTCCAAGGTCCCTTCCAACTCTGTTATTCTATCTATTCTATTTTAGTCTCTATTATTCTATTCTTTCTATTCTAGTCCAGTCCAGAACAGTCTAGATATCTCTATTTCTCTATTCTACCTATTCTAGTCTAGTCTCTATTATTCTATTCTATTCTATTCTAGTCCAGACCATATTCTATTCTGTGTTCTGTTCTGTTCTATTTTCTATTCCATTCCATTCCCTTCCCTTCCCTTCAGACAAATGGATGCCCATTTGTCTGAAATGGTATAAGATCTCCTGTTGGAGCAGGAGAGGGGATGGACTGGAGGACCTCCGGAGTCCCCTTCCAACTCTCTTATTCTGTCCTGTTATAGCGTTTAGATTTATACACCGCTGCACAGCCCTCTCGAAGCTGTTTACACAGTCAGCCTCTTGCCTTAAAGAAATCCAGACTCAGATCTCCTGCCACGGGCAGGGAGGGGTTGGGGGTTGGACTAGACGACCTCCAAGGTCCCTTTCTAACTCCGTTATTCCACGCCGAGCCTTCCCCACCGTTACTTACCGCGCAACGCAGTCGGGGTTATTGAAAGCAGAAGCAACACCAGCCAAGCTGGAGCGCCTTCCCGGTGGCCCGGCTCCATCGGCAATGGGTCTCCGCTCTTCCAAAGAAGGGACCCGGGGAAGCAGAGACGGACCAGCCACGAAGCTGATTGGGATTTGCACCCGGCAGGCGGAGGCGCGGCTCAAGCTTCAACGAGCCGGGAGGTGGAGAAGTGCGAGCAACGAGCCGAAAACGGCGCAGAGCCAGCGCCTCGCTCGCTGTACCTGCGAAAGACCCGCCTGCCCCGCTTCTAGCCAACGGTGTTAAAAGGAAGGAAGGGGGGTCTTGTTGCTGGCGCCGCCTCCTCATTTCTTCCCACCACCCCGTTGAGGAAGAGAGAATGGGCTCCCTTGCACGCCCACCTCTTGCACGCCCACTGCGAGGAGAGCTCCGGCTGTGCCCCTTTGTTAACTTTACCCGCACGGGCTTGCTGGCTTCCGCGCAAAGCACACGGACCTTGGCGGTGTTGTATATAAACAGGATATTCTCTCTCTCTCTCCCCTCCAGACCTTGGAAATTAAATATATAGATATATAGATAGATAGATAGTAGATAGATAGATAGATAGATAGATAGATAGATAGATAGATAGATAGATAGATAGATAGATCTCTCATCTGTGTCTATATCATTATCTATCTATCTATCTATCTATCTATCTATCTATCTATCTATCTATCTATCTATCTATCTATCTATCTATCTATCTATCTATCTATCTATCTATCTATCTATCTATCTATCTATCTATCTATCTATCTATCTATCTATCTATCTATCTATCTAGCTATCCATCCATCCATCCATCCATCCATCCATCTATAATCTGTCTGTCTGTCTATCTATCTATCTGTCCCATCCATCCATCCATCCATCCATCCATCCATCCACCATCCATCTACTATCCTTCCTAACTACTCGTATCTCTCTAGCTATATAATTGTCTGGTTTCTAGTGAGTGGGGTTGTAGGTGGTCTATCTGTCTGATCTATCTATAGCTATCCATAATCTCTGCCTGCCTGCCTGTCTGTGTATCTGTCTGTGTACTGTCTGTCTGTCTGTTGGGTCTGTCTGTCTGTCTGTCTGTCTGTCTGTCTATCTATCTATCTATCTATCTATCTATCTATCTATCTATCTATCTATCTATCATCCAGCCATCTATCTATCTAATCATCTATCTATCTATCTATCTCTCTATCTATCTATCTATCCATCCATCCATCCATCCATCCATTAAACCATCTATTTTTCTGACTGTCTGTCTGTCTGTCTGTCTGTCTGTCTATCCATCCATCCATCACCATCCATCTACATATCCTTCCTAACTACTCTCTATCTCTCTACTATCTATAATTTGTCTGTCTGTCTATCTATCTATATCTGTCCATAATCTCTGCCTGCCTGCCTGCCTGTCTGTGTATCTGTGTATCTGTCTGTCTGTCTGTCTGTCTGTCTTTCCGTTGTGTCTGTCTGTCTGTCTGTCTGTCTGTCTGTCTGTCTGTCTGTCTGTCTATCTATCTATCTATCTATCTATCTATCTATCTCTATCTATCTATCTATCTATCATCTATTCATATCTCTCTCCCTCTCCCCTCCCTCCCTCCCTCCCTCCCTCCCTCCCTCCCTCCCTGGAGATCATATATATACCAGCCTTGAAAAACCCAAATCACATAAATGGAAGAGTAAAGACAATACACTTTTTTAAAAAAATCAATGCTTCCTTTGGATGTGTGTCACTCACGTCAATTGAAGCAGTGGGGGGGGGGCGCGGGTGAGGGGGAAAGTGATGGCTTGATGCAGTTTTGCTGATTATGGAAGAAGATAGTCCAAAAGCGTGTTTGGGGAGGGGGACTCCAGTAAGCCTGGAGGACGGGTGAAAGATAAGAAAACCCACCAGATTTGCAGTTTGCCCCTTGCTTCCCTGTCCATTAAAAAAAAAAAGAAGCTAAATGCTAACTAATGAAAAATCGCTGGCTCAGTGGGCCCTTGACTCATGTATTCCCTGTACATGTGACATGTCAGTAGTTTTTTGAACAGGAATCTATCCCCGGTTTTCTCTCAAAGCTGAAATCCGAATGGATTTGAAAATCGTGAGATCGTCTGCTTTCCAGTCCTGGGAGAGTTGCCTCAAAAGATGCTTTCCAGAGCATCAGATTGTTGAAAGAAATGTCCTTCTGGGTTCAGCTCCAAGTGGGAAAAGACACTGGAGACATGGAGGCTGCTTGGAAAGATGGTTTAATGGTGGACAGGACGACATGGCTTGAGCCCTGTACAGAAAAGGTGATCACATGCTTCAATGTTGGTGGAGAAGAAGAGAAGGGCTGAGGAAGGGCTTGCTAGGCTTTTTATACCCTGTTTAGTCCCACCTCTCTGTTTCCTGTTCCTGTGTAAGAAATGTATTCTGATTGGTTGTCAGATTCCCATGGTGCTATAGCAATAGCAATAGCAGTTAGACTTATATACCGCTTCATAGGGCTTTCAGCCCTCTCTAAGCAGTTTACAGAGTCAGCATATTGCCCCCAACAATCTGGTCCTCATTTTACCCACCTCGGAAGGATGGAAGGCTGAGTCAACCCTGAGCCGGTGAGATTTGAACAGCGAACTGCTGAACTGCAGTCAGCTGAAGCAGCCTGCAGTGCTGCATTTAACCACTGCGCCACCTTGGCTCTTGCCATGCAGGGGGTTACTCTCTAGGCTGTTTTCAATACAGGTATGAGTTCTCAGATGCCATGTGGAGAGTTGAGTAATATCCCTTCCCCCTACAGCAACAGTGGGGAAGTCTTTATTATGTAAAGTGGGCTAGCCTGGCCTTCTCAATGGCCTATTGACAAAGTGTGGATGGCAGGAAGCTACAGGCAACTATTCTGTCTTTTAAAGCATGTTTCTTTCTTTTCACATCCAGAGAAATATTCTGCCTTTTCAATATTTCCTAGGATATTTCATTTTTCTGGGAGAGGGCTGGATGATAACTTCCCACAGATTAAAGGCTGGTTTTTGAGGCGTGCTTGGTGCTTTCCCTTGCATTTCTTGCAGATGTTTCTTCCGGCAACACAATCAGGGTGGTTAATATTAACCAAGCTTGGGTAATGAAACGCCTGCAAGAAACCACCAAACTCGGAGAGCACCAAGGACCCCCTCATCATGTCACCCCGAGCCACAAATAATTCTACAAAGACACAACTAGTCTTGACTTGCAACCATAGGTGAGCCTAAAATTGCTAAGCGAGACAGTTATCAAATGAGCTTGGTCCCGTTTCACAACAACTGCGGACACAGTTTATAAGTGAATCACTGCAGTTGTTACGTTTGTCCCGCGGTTTGTGCCTTCTCCAAAAAGCTGGGTCTTTGTGTAATTGTCCCAAAAATGCCTCTTCTTTGGGCAGCCCCCCCAAAATGTGTTTGCTATATAAGGAAAGAACAACAATTTCAATGTCTATGTCCGTGATGGTGAACCTATGAAAGGCGTCCCAGAGGTGGCATGCAGAGCAGAGCCCACTCTGTGGGCACACAAGCCGTTGCCCAGCTCAGCTCCACCGCGCATGTGCGCGCGCCTCTTGCCGGCCAGCTGATTTTGGAGTCTCTGTTGTGCATGCGTGGGGGGGGGCATGTCCCTGTTTTTGGTTCTAGGAGGCTTCAGGGAAGCCTGCTAGGCCCAAAATGGGGCACGAGAGGGGGGTCACATGCATGCAGGGGGGAGCATGGGAGGGTTGCACGCCTGCGTTGGGAGTGGAGGGAGCACAGGGGGATCGTGTGCGCATGTGCAAAGGGGTGGGGCACAGTGCATTGTGTGGGCACGCATACAAGGGCTGTCATGCACACACACATGATTTTGGCACGTGAGGACAAAAAGGTTAGCCATGTGTGTAACCAATGTGTTGTCCGGTTACAGTTAGTTTGAACAATCATCATCATCATATTCATATTCATATAGTAATCATATATAGTGCTTTCTCATCATAATGTTAATACTGGTATTGGACCTGGGTACTTGAGAGACCGCCTGCTACCAATTACCTCCCAAAGACCCATTAGATCACACAGATTAGGCCTCCACCGGTTTCCATCTACTGGCCAATGTCATCTGGCTACTACCCGGGGGAGGGCCTTCTCTGTGGCGGCTCCGGCCCTTTGGAACGAGCTCCCCGCAGAGATTCGGAACCCTCACCTCTCTCCAGGCCTTCCGAAAAGCGCTAAAACCTGGCTGTGTCGGCAGGCCTGGGGTCGATGAGTTCCCTTCCCTCTCGAATCGTGTGGTTTGCTGTTGGTTGTTTTAAATTCCCGTGTTACTTTTTGTTGTAGTTCTTTGTGTTTCCCTTCCCCTCCGTTGCCCTGAGTCCCGCTGGGAATAGGGCGGCATATAAATAAAATGAACCTTGAACCTTGAACCTTGAACTTCACTTTGGGAACATCCAACTTCTTTTGCAATTACCTTTTGAGGCTTTCCCTCCTTATGGAGGGTGTCAGTGATGGTTTTCTGCACAACTGTCAGTCAGCAGTCTTTCCCATGATTGTGATTCCTACTGAACCAGACTGAGAGACCATTTAAAGGCTCAGGAACCCTTTGCGGGTGTATGGCTTAATTAGCTGATTAGAGTGGGACCCTTTGAGCCTAGAATGTTGCACCTTTTCAATAATCTAATTTTCTGAGATTGTGGATTTGGGGTTTTCATGAGCTGTAAGCCATTATCATCACAATATGACAATGAACTATCTTGCTTTGCATGTAATGAGTCTAACTCATATATTGGTTTTAAGTTGCATTACTGAAATAAATGAACTTTTGCATGATATTCTAATTTTTCGAGTTTGACTATTTAACTTTATATTCTAGTATGTATGGCAAAGACATTGCCAGGACGGTTACACTGTATCCAATGTTTTAATGTGTGTTTAATAAAAAAAAATTTCTTTAAAAAAGAGAGAAATATTTCTGGTTTTAAATCTGTATGTTCCTTTATCATAATTTTTAATCCAAGTATGTATTTTGGTCCAGTATGCTTTTGTCTCCACCAGCCGTTTTTTATATGTTTTAGTCTCCAGGCCTTTAACTATCTTAGTTCCTCTTCTCTGAACTTTTTCCAAAGTCATCCAACATGAATTATTTGTAAGTTGAGGGCTACCTTTCCAACGGCCTGCATGATTCGGGTTTTTCAGTTTAAAGAAGAACTTTTGAAATCTTCCCTTTTCCCCCTCTTGTCTCCCAAGGAACATGCGTTCCAAATTAGACAAGTATTTCTCTTCTAAAGTTGATCCACTTGACAAGTACCCTGTTTCCCTGAAAATAAGACCTCCTCAGATAATAAGCCCAATTGGGACTTTGAGCCCAGGTGCTAAAATAAGCCCTCCCCCCAAAATAAGCCCTCCCCAAAAATATTGCAACACAGCAGCAGCCATGAGGTGACCACGTTCGCCGCCTCCTGCACCTCAAAAATAATAAGACCTCCCCGAAAATAAGGCCAAGTGCTTATTTCGGAGGTCAAAAGAAAATAAGACCCTGTCTTATTTTCCGGGGAAACATGCTAGTCATTTCTCTAAGTTAAAGTGCTTTTTACCTGTTGCGGTAATGTCTGGTAATTTTTTTTATTGTATCTTTTGTGCTTTTCGTCCATGTCCATTACTGTACTGAGAATTGTCGCTTAGCAGAGGTAGGAGAACATACCTAAATTGCGACTGTCAGTTAAGGCCAAAGGATGAGACAGGCTTGCTGATTTTGAGGCTTGTGAGTAGTTGCGTCAGTCCTTCAAAACCTTAAAAACAGGGTTTTATCAGGAAGACAGTCAAATTGAGGGCAGCCCTCGGTGGGCCATTGTGTTAGAATAAATGGATCGGCTTTGAAGGACTGCAAGAGTGTTGCTTTTAATGATTTTCATGATGGTTTTTAGAGAATTCCACTATGTCTGGGAGGTTGAGTAGCAGTTTTGTCTTCTAAGAGACTCCATTCTGTCAAAAACTCTTTATTTTCTCTCCACCTTAACCACATTATAACAATCACTCAGGGTGATTAGGTGGAAGAACCTTATTTGACAAATCTTGGGATTTAATAGTTAGTGGTAAAATGAGTTAATGCTTTCAATGTATTTAGAAATTAATGCCCGGCTTTTTTTAACCTTATCTTACCTGCTGCAGGTTGTGGTTTTTTTATCTACACTTTAATCATTGAGCTCCGTAGCACAAGAGAGCCAACACAGTAGCGTACACAATACACCAGTGGTGGGTTTCAAAATTTTTTCAAACCTACTCTGTGGGGTGGCTCCTTTGGTGGGAGTGGCTTGCCGGCCATGTGATCTGGTGGGAGTGGCTTGCCGGGCCATGTGTTCTCTCTTCTCTCTCTCTCTCTCTATCTCTCTCTCTCTCTCCTCCTTTTGTCTCTCTGTCCCTTTTTCCTTTTTTTTCTTTCATCTCTCTCTCACTTTTTCTTTCTTTTTTTCTTTTTTTCTTTCTTTCTTCCTTCCTTCTTTCTCTCTGTGTGTGAGTCTGGGTGTGTGTGTGTGGTGTGGTGTGTGTGTGTGTGTGTGTGTGAGAGAGAGAGAGAGAGAGAGTGGTGGGTTTCAAAAACTTTTGGAACCTTCTGTAGGTGTGGCCTGCTTTCCGGGTCCACTGGTGGAACCTCTTCTAACCGGTTCGGTAGATTTGATGAACCGGTTCTACCGAACTGGTGCGAACTGGTAGGAACCCACCTCTGCAACACACACACAAACAGAGTTACCTCATGGTGAGATGGGCAGCAAACAAACACAAGGTAATGCTCATGCTCACTACTCAATTCTTCCCCGCTGCTACTACACGTATTGCTCCCCCACTTACTATCCTTGTGAGTCCTACTGCTTGAGAACAGTATTTTTTTCTATCTGCTTTAAGCTGTTTTGGCTGCTTTATTTTCAAAACAAACCATTCCTTCCTTCTTCCCTCCCTCCCCCCTCCCTCCCTCCCTCCTTCTTTCCTTCTCCTTCCTTCCTTCCTTCATCTTTCCTTCCTTCCTCTGTTCCCATCCTCCTTCCTTCTTCCTTCCATTTCCTTCCTTCCTCTATCCTGTTCTACTCCTCCTTCCTTCTTCTTTCCTCCTTTCTGTTCCACCTCTTCTCTTTCTCTTTCTTTTTTCTTTTTCTTTTTTCTTTTTTCTTTTTCTTTTTCTTTTTTCTTTTTCTTTTTTCTTTTTTCTTTTTTCTTTTCTTTCTTTCTTGCTCTCTGTTGCATCTATTCATCTCACATTTCCATCCTTCTTTCTGGCCTCCTCCCTCTTCTTCTTTCTTTCTTTTCTGTCTTTTCTTTCTTTCTCCCCCCTCCCCCTTGCCCATCTCTCTTTTATAGCCCCCAGTTGCTGTGCTGGCTGGGGGAAAGTCTTAAAGGGATAGATCACCAGCAGAACAGGTGGTGGCCCCCTGTAGGCAGCCTGTTCTCCCACCGCCCCATCCCACATACAGACCACTGGCCTCTTGCCTTTGCTTGGTTAATGCTGCGAAGTTGACCAATCATCTCATACAATTGCAACTCAGCATCTTCCTCCAATTACAGCTAAATGTTTTCAGTCGAGGTAAATTCCCCTCTGAGCTGATTATGGTAGATAATATTTGCTAAATTCTAATTTCCTGATTCACAGTCAGGTCTAAACTCTATTGACTCAAGGAGAGATCACAGTGGAGGAAGGAGCTTCCTCAAGATATAAAAATACATTGAGAAATTCAACCCTCTTCTACGTTGTGGCTTACCATCGCAGAGATCTTGCAGTAGAGGATAAATTATTCAGCACAATCTATATTTTAGATAGATAGACAGACAGAAAGACATAGATAAATAGATAGATAGATAGATAGATAGACAGACAGACAGACAGACAGACAGACAGACACAGATAGAGGGATAGATAGCAGGGGTGGGTTTCTCGCCCCGTTCCAACCGGTTCGGTTGGAACGGGGGCGGTGTGTCCTTGTGCTCGTGCGCAATGCGTGCGTGTACGCACGCGGCGCACGCATGCGTACCAGTGTCTGTGCGATGCTCCAGCTGCTCCTGGAGGATCGCGCAGGCGCTGTATGCGTCCTGCGCATGCGTAGAAGCGCAGAACTCGTCAAAACCGGGTAAGGAGCGCGGGCAGGGGGTGCGCCCTTCGCCGTTCCCGGAAGTTACTTACTTCCAGGTTCGCCGACCAACCGGTTCGCAGGGACCGCCGCGAACCGGTTGAAACCACCCTGATAGATAGAGAGAGAGACAGACAGACAGACAGATAGACAGTGAGATAGATGGATATAGACAGACAGACAGACAGACAGATATAGAGAGAGGGGGGGTATTTGTTCCAAAGCAATAGAAGCCATGGTTCATATTTGAAGTGGTAATCAAAAATATAAAGATTAAAAATTCAAATATACCAAGATTAAAGAGCACAAATAGATACCATATCTTTGGATAATTCAGCCATGTGTATGCAATAAACTCCCTCAATTTATGTTATACAAATTGAGACAGACTTCGCACATCTTTCTGTAATTCAGCCATGCATACCTAATATAATTTTTCCCATCTATCTTTCACAAACTGAGATAGGTTTCACATCTTTTTGTAATGCAGCCATGCAGATGTAATCTACTCTTTCAGTCTATCTTATACAAACTGAAAGAGAACCTGTAATTTTTCGCCACCTTTCCAGCATTCAATTCAGGGACAGGATCAACTAATTTTTCCCCTCTGCTCCTCCCTTCCAGCTAAACCAGTCAATTTATAAGGTTTATTTTTTCCCTTGTAGGTTACTTCATTATACCCACTCTCTCTCATTCTCACGCTCCCCTCTCCCTCCCTCCTTCCCTCCCGCCTCTCTCTCTTACACACACACACTCCTATGAGCAGAACTTCCACCATCCCCTTGTTGAAAAGTTGGGCCCTACATATGTAACATTAAGACGTACAATTCCAGAAAGGGACTTGGACACAAGCAGAGGTCTAACTCATTAAAGTAGCGATGTCAGTTCCTGGAGCACACGCCCTTTACAGAGGCTATCTTGGGAAAAGTTGAGTTTACTTTATTGTCATTGGACCTCGTGCAACGAAATTAATGCCACCTTCAGTGTATATCATACATAAGGAAACGATAAAAATAAAACAAAAACACACATCCTTCCCATTCCATACAATTGAATTGTAAACCCTTGATACTGCATTAATATTGCACTATACTGTAGAATTCAATAGAGTTACTGCTCTGGGATAGAAGCTGTTTTCAGGCCAATTTTTGTCCTTGTTTTCATTATCCTGTACCGTCTGCCAGATGGTATAGTTCAAAAAAAAAGGGTGCCCAGGATGAGATGGATCTTTAAGGATGTTTTGAACTTTCTTAAGGCAGCGGGAGATATAAAGCTCTTCCAAAGAGGCGAGAGGGCAACCAATGATCCTCTGGGCAATGACTGTGACCCTCTGGAGCACTGTCCCATCTGCCACTGTGCAATTGGCAAACCACACACAGGTGCAGTAAGTTAAACTACTCTCTATAGTGAGCTTGCTTTAAAGAGTTGCGACACAAGCTACATTCATAGTCCCGTGTGATTGTGTAGTGACATGAGTGGGCCCATCTAATCTGTACTTGTACTTCTATTTTTTCTCTTTCACTTCCTTAACTGTTCCAGTTTATTTATTATTGCTGGAAATTGTCTCTTACTTTATGCGGAGCTGACAACAGAGTCAGACAATGAGGAGGTTGGGGAGAATATGGGCCAGTTCTTGGAGGCTGGGTAAGGCTCAGAAGAGGGGGCTGCATCAGAGGCGGGATGGGGCCAAGGCCGACTGGCAGTTCTCAGCTACCTTCGAAACTAGAAGCAGTGAAGCAGAGGAACAGCTGGAGCCCTGTTCGCAGTGTGCGCATGCACAGAGCTGCCGGAAGGAAAGAACAGCTAAGAAATCAGGGTCGGACTTGGTAGTAAAGCTACAGGTGGACGGTGAATGGCCCCTCCCCTAGGAAATAAAAGAGGCGCGAAAAGGGAGGGGGGCTTTTGCAGGAAACAATTCGGTCGTTCGGTCATTTCAGGAGTGTGAAGATCCGTCCGTGAATCTCAGAGACTCTGTGCCAAGTCTTTCCTCGCCACGCACCTCATTTGGAAAATATTTACATGGCAGCTTTCCAAGCTAGATAAGGTCTGTGGTCATAACGTCACCTGTGAAAGACTGTTTGCCAAGCCTTTGCTGAAAATGAATGAGAGGAATTCACATTCGTTTAATAAAAAGGATTTCGTGGGACCAGATCTGCTTCATACTTTTTGGGGAAGCCTAGGTCAGAATAGCGGATAGAGCAGAAGAAGATATTCAGAGACGTGAAGGGTAACAACCAATGCTTTATGAATCCTTTGGAGCTCATACTGGAGAACAGGCTGAGACCAGTTAGCAGAGCTGGAATTAGCTTCAATACATGTAGACATGATTGCTCTATAGTTAAATCAACAATGATAAAAGAGACTTTGGTAGCTTCAGGCTTTCCTTTTATCAGCACAAGAAGCAGCACAGGAGTTTGATGTATTTTAGATCAGTTTCAACATTGATTTCTTAGTCTTTGAAATATGAAAAGTTAGGAAAAGTAAAGTTTGCAGTTGTCTTGCTTTTTTTTTTAGCTTCAAATGTCTTTCCTTGCTGGTGAAATCTGCCCCATAACTACTAGAATATGGGAACCAATACACTATAGATGCTAATTAACTACAGATGCTACTAACTAAGTGTAGTACCGCTACTAACTATCATATTTTCAGAGTATAAGACGCACCGGAGTATAAGACACACCAAGATATTGAAGATGTAAATTCATTTTTAAAAAAAGCGTTTGCCCTCTGCAGGCCTTCCAAACCCTCTGCATGCCTCATTTTTTTATGAAAAATGGGACATGCAGAGAGTTTGAGAGGCCTGCAAAGTGCTCCTGGGGCTGCCCCCCCCCCCAAAATGAGCAAAAATGGCCCATTTTTTGCAAAACAGCCTCATTTTTTGCAAAAACAGCCTCATTTTTGCAAAACAGCCTCATTTTTTGCCAAAAACAGGGCTTGCATAGCCTTTAGGAGGCTTGTAGAATGCTCCTGGGGCTGAAGGGGCAAAAACAAGCCAAAACGGCCTGTTTTTTTTGCTCATTTTTGCCCTCCCCCCCCCCCAGGAGCACTCTGCAGGCCTCCCAAACCCTCTGCACATCCATTTTGGTGAAGGGGGTGGGGTTTCGGGAGGCCAAAAATGCTGTATTCAGTGTATAAGATGCACCCAGATTTTCATCCTCTTTTTTGTGGGGGAAAGGTGCATCTTATACTCCAAAAACACGGTAAATATAGATGCTACTAACTATGTAATTCGGTGAAAAACAGGTCTAACTCACTTTTTTCAGTGCCATTGTAACTAAGTGAACGTAAGTTGAGGACTGCTGATATTTAGCTCAGCGTTGACGGGTGTCAAACTCGCCGGGTCATGTTGCCGTCCCATAACATAGCACAACTTTTTTCCCTTCGCAGATCTGGGATGGTCATGGTCTGCTTGTGACACATCCAGCCCAAGGACCACCAGTTGACACACACACACCACACAATCTGCTTTAGACCTTTAAGGCAGGTCTTCTTTAATTCCTTTGTGTCTCTTGTTACAAGGGATATCTTGTCATCCATTTGTCTGATAAGGATGGAATGAGTCCAACCGTTTGCAAAGCACCTGAGGGCAGAACAAGAAACAATGGATGGGAAACTCACTAAGGAGAGGAGCAGCCTAGAAGTAATTTTCTTGACTGTGAGAACAATTAACCAGCAGAACGGTTTGCCTTCAGAAGTTGTGGGTGCTCCATCACTGGAGATTGGACAGACATTTGTCCAGAATGGCATATGGTCACTTGTTGTGGCTCGCTAGTGGCCAGTGGAGCTGTCAGCAGAGTTGGACAGTTGGAAGTTGGGGAGGAACATGGACCAGTCCTGGGGGCTGAGGAAAGCTCAGACGAGGGCTCTGCGTCGGAGGCAGAGAGGGAACTAGACAGCAGTGAGGCAGAGGAACAGCTGGAGCCTGTTCCCAGTGGTGCGCATGCACAGAGCTTCCAGAAGACAAGAACAACTAAGAAAGCAGGGTCGACTTAGGAGTAAAGCCACACCTGGAGGCGATTGGCTCCTCCCAGAGGAAACCAAAAGGAGCAAATGGGGAGTGGCTTTTGCAGGAACACAATCCATTCATTCAGTCCGGAAAGTTCTGTTTGTGCTTATAAGAGACCCTGTGCCAAGTTTTGCTTTGGAAACCAGTTATCTGGCAGTACTCCAAACGAGATAAGGTGCGTGTGGATAAACATTCCTCTGAAAGACTGTTTGCTAAAGCCTTGCTGACTGTGAATGAAAGGAATTCACAGTCGTGTAATAAAGACTCAGGTCTTTAACTTGCGGTATTCCACAGGGTTCCATCTTGCTTCCAAATATCTATATATCTGCTAAAGACCAATGTGGTCTCTGCTTCAGTTGATCCTGATGAGGCAGCTGCCATTCGCCAGGCCTGTTGGTCCATATCGAGGTATTTGATTCCCTCCAACCCACCATTGCAGCATAAAAGCCATACCGGATAGCACCCCCCAATAATGGCCCAAAATGCATCCTTCACTAATCCGCCAGGGAAACCATTGATGGCAAACGAGGTTCCAAGCAAAGAAGAAGATCATGGTTTCAAAACCTAAGGGACTGGTTTGGACTAAACTCTTTTCAGCACTTTTTGTGTGATTATTAATAAAAATAGGATCGTCAACATGATCGCCAACGTCCGACGATGGATATGGCACAAGAAGGAGGAAATCTGCTAAAGAAGACCATCGGGAATTTAGAGTAGGATGTCACCCATATGTTGGCAAATATCCTTCTCTGATGTTGACAGCGATTCTCAATGATCCGGTTTGTGATTGTTACAAAGATGCTTTTACAAAATGCAACTGACTTTCTAGTTGTTGTTTTCCCTTGAAAATGTTTTTCACTTCTCATCCAAGAATTCAGACAGATTAACAGAGTTGGAAGGGAGCTTATAATCCAATCATCCCTGCTCAAGCAGGAGACCCTGCACCATTTCTGACAAATGGCAGTCCAGTCTCTTCTTGAAAGTCTCCACTGATGAAGCTCCCACAACTTCTGAGGGCAACTTCTGTTCCATGGGTTGATTGTTCTCACTGTCAGAAAGTCCCTCCTTATTTCTAGGTTGAATCTCTCCTTGGTCAGTTTCCATCCATTATTCCTTGTCTGGACTTTGGGTGCTTTGGAAAATAGCTTGACCCCTTCCTCTCTGTGGCAGCCCCTCAAATATTGGAAGATGCTATCATGTCTCCCCTGGTCCTTCTCTTCACTAGCCATGCCAAGTTCCTGTAACCATTCTTCATATGTTTTAGCCTCCAGTCCCCTCATCATCCTGTTTGCTCTTCTCTGCACTTTTTCTAGAGTCTCAACATCTTTTTATAGTGTGGTGACCAAAACTGGATGCAGTACTCTACGTGCGGTCTTACTATTTATAGAATGGTATAGTACCTCACTTGATCTTGACTGCACCCCTCTGTTATGCAACTTGGGATTGCATTGGCTTTTTTGGCTGCCTCTGCACACTGCTGGCTCATATTTAGCTGGTTGTCCACTAAGACTCCAAGATCCCTCTCATAGCCACTGCTATTAAGCCTGGTTTCTCCCATTTATGTTCGTATTCTTGGTTTTTCTTACCTAAATGTAGGACTTTATTTTTCTCTATACTGAATTTCATTTTGTTAGATAGGCCAGTGGTGGGATTCAGCCAGTTCGCACCTATTCGGAGGACCGGTTGTTAACTTTCTAAGCAGTTGGGAGAACCAGTTGTTGGAAGAAATCTCCTTTTGTGTTTTTTCCCCACTCTACAGGGCTAATCCTGTAAGGAAGGCAGGAAGGAAACATTCTGGTGTTGTTTCTAGCCTCATCTTTATTGCCCTGCTTACAGAAACTGCCTCTCTGGTTAACCCCAATTACATTGTAACAGCTAAGGTGAAGCGCCCATCTACCTGAGTGATGTTGAGTTGGCCACGCCCACCCAGTCACGTGGCCACCGAGCCCCGTCTACCCAGCTGGTCATTAGGGCAGAGGAACCGGTTGCTAAATTATTTGAATCCCATCACTAGATAGGGCCCAGTGTTCAAGTCTGTCAAGATCCATCGAACTGGCTCTACGGTTGTTTATGGGTGTGGTCAAAATGGTAACCATGATGGTCTGACCAAACCTCGTTGTTTATCTGCCACACATATAAAATAGGCAGGGTTTTGATTGCACCTATTGTGGCCACCATCTTAAGGTTTTTTTTTTTTTTTCTTTTAAGCTAACTTATGGTCCATTTCCATTTCTACCAGTTGCTCTCATCCCTGGATGAGTGAAGTGGTAGCTACAGTATAAAAGCAACTAACAGAGAAAAGAACGGAATTTGGCATCTGCTTTAAAGCTGCACTTCAAAAGAAGTGTCCCCTAATATTATCAGAGGCAGGAAGGAAGGAAGAAAGACCAAAGGACAATTATAATCAGAAGAAAACATTAGTTTCCAGATTTATCCCTCCCAAGAAAATTGGTTAATGCCTGTCTGTGAAACTTCTCAAGAGGTGAATCAGCAGTGGGAGAAATCAATCCTCTTTTATTCATTTGAAATGAGCTTGTCTTCCCTTGGTGAACTATTTTTTTTTCTTTAAACCTAAGATGTTATCAGGTTCCTAAATTTTCTTTTTAGCTCTTATTACGATGAAGTGTTTTCAAGTCCGGTAATGTATTAACTCCTCCCTTCCCTGCTCTTCTTCTGTTGAACCTCTTCTTCACTTGGTCTCAGTTAACGGCATGGCATCTGGTGCGCAGGATGGAGACGTTTTGGGCTCTGATGTTCTGTCTCTGGTAAAAAATCTGGGAGTGCGTAATTCCAGTGATGGTGAACCTTTTCACCTCTTGTGCGCCCACCCGCATTATTAATGGTCCTCCTGTCCTGTGCATGTGCACAAGATACACACACACACCCTCAGCCCTGCGCATGGGCACACAGCTTTCTTGGAGTCTGGGGAGGGTGAAAATAGACTCCCCACCCCCTCCGGAGGCCCTCTGGAGGCCAGAAACGGCCCATTTTCCAACTTCCGGTGGGCCCAGTAGGTCCATGTTTCACCCTCCCCAGGCCCCAGAGGCTTTCTAGGAGCCTGGGGAGGGCAAAAAAAATGGCCCAATGTGCAAACCGGAAGTTTGGGTTGTCCATTGGGCCATTTTTCTCCCTCCAGAGGCTTCAGGAGGCTTTATCGCCGCATTTCTTGGTGACCAACTGCAAAGTTTATGTACATGTTGTGTAAAAATATATATATCTAATCCTCTAAGGAAAGCAGACATCGCCAGTCGGCATTGTCCAGCTGATGGCACCTGGAGAAGGCCCATCTTGTGCAATCTTATCGGTCTTAGGGAGGTGTGCAGCAGAAGACGGTTCATAGATATCCGGGTCCTAGGCCATGTAGGGCTTTAAAGGTGATAACCAGCACCTTGAATCGTGCTTAGACTGCTTAGAAGTTAACAACTGGTTCTCCCAAATAGGTGCGAGCCGGCTGAATCCCACCATTGAGTACAGGACAGGGCAGGACAAGATAGGACAGGGAAGGGAGAGTAGGGTGAGATATGTGAGGGGAGGGGAGGACGAAAGGAGGGGAGAGGGGAGGAAGAGAAAAGAGGAGGGGAGATGAGAGGAAAAGTGTATGTAGAGTAGGGGGAGAGGAGAGAGGAGAGGAGGGAAGAAGAGAGAGGAGGGGAGGGGAGAGGGGAGGGGAGAGAAGAATGTGGGTAGAGTAGGAGGAAGGGAGGGGAGGGAAGGAGAGGAGGGCAGGGGGGAGGGGAGAGGAGAGGACCAGTCACTCTTTCTCAGCCTAGCCCACCTCACAAAGTGTTATTGTGGGAGAAATTGGAAGAGGAAGGCATGCTGGATATGTACTATGGAATTTAGTTGTCTGAAACATGCTCTTGAAAAAAATCTTCTGAAATGTTGAAGTATATAAGTTGTTAAATATTTTTCTAACTGGAAGCCTGGTGTTGTGTTGAGCCATCCACTTCAAAGACTTATGTACTCACATGTAAGCCCCTCCTCAGATAAGCCAACCCTCAATTTCTTAAACGAAACACCATGAAATAACATGAAGCTAGAAACGTGAAGGTCTCGACTGTTGATACCGTGTTGTCTAGTATTGCAAGAGGTGGTAGAATGGGAGAGTTTCTCCTAAAGTCTACCACCGTTTTGAGTGTATTCAGTTCCAGATTGTCCCGGTTGCACCACAAAGCTAGTTGTTCAACCTCCCATATGTCTGTGGTTTCATCGTCGTCTCGAATGGGACCAATCATTGCTGTATCAGCTGCAGACTTCAGTAGTTTAACAGAGGGATCGTTTGAGATGCAGTCATTGGTAGAGAGAGAGAGAAGAGAAGTGGAGAGAACCCACAGGCCTGGGGGGCTCCTGTGCTAATTGTACATGTAGCTGATGTGATTTTGCCTAGCTTCACCTGCTCCTTCCTGTCTGTTAGGAAGCTTGTGGTCCACTTACAAGTGTGTTCAGGTACCACTAGCTGATTTAGTTTAGTTAGAAGAATGTCCAGTATGATGCTATTGAATGCTGAACTGAAGTCCACAAAGAGGACCATTGCGTAGGTTTTTGGAGATTCAAGATGTTGTAGATGTCTAATATGATATTATGATATGATATTATGATATGATATGATATGATGTGTGTGTGTGTGTGTGTGTGTGTTGTATTTGTTGTATAACAAAGGCAACAGTAAAAATATTGGGTTTCTGTCTGGATGGTCTCTTGTGACGAGCCGATAGACAGAGAATGGAAGCAGTGAGCTTCCTCCCATATTTGGGGCATACCAGGGGTTGTGACACTACATACATACATACATACATACATACATACATACATACATACATACATACATACATATATAATATTATATTAGTATTAATATCATATATTATCATATATTATATTATTATAATATAATATAATATAGTATAGTATAGTATAGTATAGTATAGTATTGTATGTTATGTTATGTTATGTTATGTTATGTTATGTTATGTTATGTTATGTTATGTTATGTTATGTTATGTTATGTTATGTTATAAGATTGTATGTTATGTTATGTTATGTTATGTTATGTTATGATATGATATGATATGATATGATATGATACCATACCATACCATACCATACCATACCATACCATACCATTATATTAATTATAATATGTTATGTTATGTTATATTATATTATAAGATTGTATGTTATGTTATGTTATGTTATGTTATGTTATGTTATGTTATGTTATGATACCATACCATACCATACCATGCCATACCATACAATACCATTATATTATATTAATTGTATTGCATTGCATTGCATTGCATTGCAGTATAGTATAGTATAGTATTGTATTGTATTGTATTGTATTGTATTGTATTGTATTGTATTGTATTGTATTACATTACATTACATTACATTACATTACATTACATTACATTACATTGTTCCAAGTAAAGCTGCCTTTTATAGTGTGCACTGATAAACTTTATGTTTTAAATTCAGAAATAAGTATAAGATTCTTGGGCAATTTGCATAAAAATCTTTTAAAAAAGCACACACTGTGCTATGGGAAGGAGTACATGAACATTTTTCTATTTTCAAAGAGTTGTTAAAAAAGATGAAACAGTTATGTTGGGGGTAAAAAATAGATTCCATCCCACATACCTGTAATCTATGTACTAGCCAGAAAGTAACAAAACAGATTTCACTCCTCTTAATTACCAGGTTGGAAATTATACGTTTACTCTTCTAAAAATCAAATATATGAATGCTGTTTGGGAGCTGCAGAAGTAGAAACCCAATCTGCCAAGCCAAAATAAGGCAGGTAATTTTGAGTTGCAGTCTCTGAAACATCAAATAACTTCTCCAATTTTGATGTCCTCAAGAAGTATGGTTTCCATATTACAGAATTCTCGGTAATGGCCTTGTGGGATAGCGTCTACAGTAGTTGCTAAAATTGGGGAAACCTTTTGGGAAAAGTGTACAGTATCTTTGAGCTTTGATGGCTAATAACTCCCCTTTTTTGGGGGTGGAAGTAGTACACGGTAACTCAGTGCCTAAGACGCTGAGCTTGTCAATCAGAAAGGTTGGCAGTTTGGCAGTTTGAATCCCTAGCACCACGTAATGGAGTGAGCTCCTGTTACTTGTCCCAGCTTTTGCGAACCTAGCATTTCAAAAGCACATTAAAATGCAAGTAGAAAAATAGGAACCACCTTTGGTGGGAAGGTAACAGCATTCCGTGCACCTTCGGCATTTAGTCATGCCGGCCAAATGACCATGGAGACGTCTTCGGACAGCACTGGCTCTTCAGCTTTGAAACAGAGATGAGCACCGCCCCCTAGAGTCGGGAACGACTAGTACATATGTGCAAGGGGAACCTTTATCTTTACCTTACCATAAAATTATAAAATTATATATCCTCTGTCCAGGTAACCTTAATCTGATAATCTGGTAGCCCAGATTAGTCTTTTCAACCTTTGTTTGAGAGATAAAATTTCCTTTGTTCATGGAATTCTAGATTTTAGGCCAAATTCCCGTAGTCTGTGCCAAACAGTCCTTGCACTCAACTTCACATTGCAGTAGCAAACGACATGAATATAATTTTCAGAGCTGGTGATGGATTGTTGTAATATAGTTCATGGCTGTGGCGATTTTGGAAAAGCTGCTTGTTAACCAGTGAGCCTTCTGTGAGTAATTGACTGGGCCATCAGAATAGAGAAGCCATTAAGGAACACATTACTCGCCAATAATGAATCCCTCATGCAGTCACAAATTTGCAGCATTTACTGCTGGCTTACAGATTTTCTTGTTAAAAAATGCAACTGCTTTGTTCCGTGCTCAGCTTCCAAGTTCATTCGAGCGTTTGAGAATGAAAGTTCAACGACAGGACGAAAAGTCCGCAAGGAGAATATCTCGACGTGATTTTATATATAGCTTAACGCTATTCGTGGTGGTTAAGACACGCTGTCCAAGACTGTTGAAAGACACCAAGTGTTCCAGTCACATATTCAGAGACTAACAGAGTTGGAAAGGACCTTGGAGGTCTTCTAGTCCAACCCCCTGTTCAAGCAGGAGACTCTATACCACTTCAGACAAATGGTTGGGCAATCTCTTCTTGAAAACCTCCAGTGATGGAGCACCCACAGTTTCTGGACACAAACTATTCAACTAATTAATTGTTCCCACAGTCAGGTAAAGTCTCCTATATTTTTATGAAATCCCTAGGGTCACATGACCAAAATCCAGATACTTGGCAACTGGTTCATATCTCAAGCAAAAGCCCTTAGACTTATATACCGCTTCTCAATGCTTTACAGCCCTCTCTAAGCAGTTTACAGTGTCAGCCTCTTGCCCCCAACAATCTGGGTCCTCATTTCACTGATCTTTTAAGGCCTTCTGACAAGCAAAGTCAATGGGGAAGCCAGATTGACTTTGCAACCGTGAGACTAACTTAGCAATTGAAGTGATTCCCTTAACAGCTGCAGCAAGACAGGTTGTAAAATGGGGGGGGGGAACTCACTGAACGACTGCTAAGCAACAGAGATATTGGGCTTAATTGTTATGTTGGAAGAAATGTCCTTCTGGGTTCGGCTCCAAGTGTGGGAAAAGACACTGGAGACATGGAGGCTGCTTGGAAAGATGGTTTATTGGTGGACAGGACCACATGGCTTGAGTCCTGAACCGAAAAGGTGTTCACATGCTTCAAGGTTGGTGGAGAAGAAGAGAAGGAAGGACTGAGATGCTGAGTCCCTGGTTTTATGCCCTCTCTGGCCTTCAATCTTGATCTCGTATTCTGATTGGTTGTCAGATTCCCATGAGCCCATGCAGGGACAACTCTCTAGGCTGCGTTTTGAATCCTGGTTTGGTTGAGTTCTCAGATGCCATGTGGCGAGTTGGGTAAAGGGGCCAATATTATCATGCCTTAATCCCATCCCCCTGGAGCTGAAGTGGAGAACTCTTTATTATGTAAAGGGACTATCTTGGCCTTCATAATGGCCCATTGACAAAAGGGAGGGGAGGCAGGAAGCTACAGGCAGCTATTCTGTCTGTTAAAACATGTTTCTTTCTTTTCACATCCAGAGAAATATCCTGCCTTTTCAATATTTCCAACGATATTTCATTTTTCGGGGAGAGGGTTGTGTGATAACTTCCTACAGTAAGTAGAAGGCTACCTGTATCTTTTACTGATTGTACTGATAATGTTGAAATCCATCCTTAGTGTGTGATGCTCCTGTATGATCTCCTCAAAAGACAATCGTAACTGAATGCCTGCTTCCAGGATTCTCTTGAAACTAGAACTTTCCTTCAAATGAATCAGGACATCCAAATAAAATAGAATAAGAGAGTTGGAAGGGACCTTGGAGGTCTTCTAGTCCACCCCCCCTGCTTAGGCAGCAAACCCTACACCCCTTGAGACAAATGGCTGTCCAACCTCTTCTTAAAAACTTCCAGCGTTGGGGCATTCACAACTTCTGGAGGCAAGATGTTCCACTGATTAATTGTTCTCACTATCAGGAAATGTCTCCCTATTTCTAGGTTGCTTCTCTCCTTGATTAGTTTCCACCCATTGCTTGTCCTGCCTTCAGATGCTTTGGAGAATACTGTAGCTTGATTCCCTCTTCTTTGTGGCAGCTCCTGAGATATCGGAAAACTGCTATCATGTCTCCCCTAGTCCTTCTTTTCATTAAACTAGACACACCCAGTTCCTGCAAAATAAAGCAAAATACAGGTGCTTTTTTCTTCTTCTACTGAATTAAGCTCCGTGTAGTTGCTTTTCTCATATACCCGATGTAATGAATGCATAATGTTTTCTAAAGCTTTTTTAAAAACCGTTTCAGTGAGGATTTTGTAGCTACGTGGTTAACATTGATTGTCCCCAATCTGATTCCTTCAGGCCAGTTGAGGCTACAGTTCGCAGAATCCTGAGTCATGCTGGCTGACGTCTAAAGAATTGCGAGCCTAACAATTTGAAGCTATCACATTGGGGTGGAAAAATAGATTAAATTATAGTTTTCATGTACTGTAGCTGCTTGAATCTGGATCTCCTTCAATCCATAAGCAGAAGATGAGAAGATGTTGCTTCCATTTTCAGAAGAGAAGATGCTAGTAATATCTGCAGTTGGCAAACGGACAAAACAAAAAAACCAACTTTCATACCCAATTAATTCTAGCTTAAGGTGATCAGACGTCCTGATTTTGGCGGGACAGTCACGATTTCTAACGATTTGTCCCGTGTCCCGGGGCATTTTTAAAAAGTCCCGATTTTCTGGCTTCATGTTGAAAGGCCAGTGGATTTGCTTAAGAAATCCTAACCGGGGCAAGACAAAAGACACTCTGTCTAACCTCTCTCTCTGTCTCAGTATTTTCATTGAAGATATTAAAACGTTAAAGCAAGAAAACGAACCCCCCCCCCCCCGGCCGCCTTTTTTACCTCCTTTTATAAGAAAACATGACCCAGTACCATAGAGCTTCAGGAAATACTTTGGCTAGAGAAGTAGCGAGTGTTCCTTCCTGAATTTTCCGGAGGGAAGGGGCACGGAGGTTGGAGGTCGGCTCGTGTGAAAAATGGTGAAATATTTTTCTTTGAAAATATTTTTTCTTTGAAAAATATTTCCCTGGGACTAATTTCACCATTTTAATTTGCTCAGTTCTTTGTATTAACATCTACATCATTCTGGATTGACTTGGAGTGCCTGCCTACTGGTAAGTGAGATGGGTTTTTTTTCTTTTATTTTTTTAATGTATTTTAAAATAATATTTTACTTATTGTGCATAGGATTTTTTAAAATAGTTTTATTCTGTGTGGATTCTTTTTTTAAATTGTCTTAGACTATTTAAAACAAGATTCTATCCAAAATAAATTGAAGTGAAACCATTTTTAAAAATTCTATGCACAATACTTTGAAATATATTGTGCATAGAATTTTAAAAAATAGTTTTACTTCAATTTATTCTGTGTGGAACAATTTGAAATGTTTTACTTCAATTTATTCTGTGGGGATTCTTTTTTTTAAATTGTCTTAGACTATTTAAAAAAAGATTCTATCCAAAATACAAAATACCAGCTGTAGTTATTCACTTAAGAACTGTGACAAGAAAGGTGGTATAGTGACCAAGTTACAATGGCATTGAAAAAAGTGACTGATGACCATTTTTCACACTTAGCGACCATTTTCACACTTAGTGACCGTTGCAGCATCCTCATGGTCACGTGATCAAAATTTTGATGTTTGGCAACAGTTACAATTTATATTTGTAATTTGTAGTTATATTGAAATAAAAAAAATATTACAATACTATTTTTGCATTGTATGAAAATTTTTGTTGCTCCATATAAATTTTTTAATCAAGCCCCCCCCTCCCCCCGGTCAAAGGTGTCTCTCTTTACCAATCTGAAAATCTGGCCCCCATTATTCTAGCTGGTGTTTTGTGGGAAGCTGTACTTAATTGAAAACCTGCCCTCAGTTCTAGGTGGCAAATATCTTAGGTTATCCCTAGCTATTGCCTATATTCAATTACTTATTATATATTATATATATATAATATATATATTATTATATTATATTATATTATTATATTATATTATATTATATTATATTATATTATATTATATTATATTATATTATATTATATTATATTATATTATATTATATTATATTATATTATATTATATGATATTATATATATATTATATTATATTATATTATATTATTATTATATTATATTATATTATATTATATTAATTATTATATATATTATATTATTAATTATATTATATTATTATTATATTATTTATTATTATATTATATTATATTATTATATTATATTATATTATATTATATTATATTATATTATATTATTATATTATATTATTATATATATTATATTATATTATATTATTATTATATTATAGTATATTATATTATATTATTATATTATATATATTATATTATATTATATTATTATATTATATTATATTATATTATATTATATTATATTATATTATATTATTATATTTATTTCTATCTATCCCACTTTTATTATTTTTATAAATAATGCAAGGCCGCAAATATCCAACAAACTTCCAATTTCCCCCACAACCACAACCCTGAGGTGGGTTGTTAAGTTAAGAAAGTTATGATAATTAGGTTGTTGCTCAGATGCAGGGCAAATCTCAGCAATGGGTTCTCTGATTGGTTCTTGGATGGGCG
Organism: Thamnophis elegans; assembly: GCF_009769535.1. Lineage (NCBI taxonomy): Eukaryota > Metazoa > Chordata > Lepidosauria > Squamata > Natricidae > Thamnophis > Thamnophis elegans. Next base: position 7,786,130 of record NC_045546.1, read on the forward strand.
TGACCATGGTGGGCGTGGCCTAGTCGGCCTCCTGCACCACGGCGAAGGGGTGGGGGAGTGTTTTGCCTTCCCCAGGCTCCAGAAGTGTTCCAGGAGGCCCGTTTTTCCCCTTCCCCGAGCCTCCGCGCGGACCCTGCACTTACCTCGCATCCAAAATGGGCTGCATGGAGATTCCTGGAAGGGGAGGGGGAGAGGAGGGGCAGGAGGGGCCAGCCAGGGGTGGGATTTGTAGGTGTGTCTTGCAAAACACAGACAATGTGACAACATGAATTGTAAAACCCAGCCCTCTGCTAGAAAACTGAAATATCCCGGGAAATATTAAGAAGGCAGAATATTATATTTCCCAGGATGTGAAAAGGGAGAAACGTTATTTTAAAGTCAAAGTAGCTCCCAGCAGCTTCCTGGCCTCCCCACCTTTGTCAATGAGCCATTAAAGCCTGAGCTAGTCTACTCCACATAACAAAGGTAGGATTAGCCTCCCACAGAAACTCACCACAAGGCACTTGGGGAAATTACATCAGCCAGCAAGGCAACCGAACTTGGACTCAAAGCACAGTCTGCATGGCCCTATGGGAGTCTGACAACCAATCAGAATACAAGATCAAGGTCAGAGAAGGCATAAACCAGGGACTTTCAGCATCTCGTTCTCTTTTTTCTTCTTCACCCAACATCTGGAAGCATGGGATTCCCCCTTTTCTGTTCAGGAGCTCAAGCCATGTGGGTCCTGTCCACCATTAAACCATCTTTCCAAGCAGCCTCCGTGTTTCCAGTGTCTTTTTCCCCACTTGTAACTGAACCCAGATGGACGTTTCTTCCAACAGAATAAAGTGCAATCATCAGGCTAAGCTTGTTGTGGGAATATAAACCAAGCAGCGAAGGGAGCTGCCCGCCTTGTTTTCTTCGACTGATCAATAAGAACTGTTCTCTTTCTCATCCGGAGTCACTTCTCTTCATCAGATTTTTACACTTCGCTTGGGTTCCTGCCGAAAGGAAATTAGAGCACGAAAACAATGCATATAATTACAATCCCATTAAAGCGAACATGATTGCATAGTCAATAATTAACATTAGATTCGAAATAGCTGACATTTGGCTAGTCGAACGGGTTTTATGCACTCAATCAGTCTGGCTATTTAGAAGAGGCACCAAGCTTGCCTTTTGCCTAATCAGGAGCTATGAGGCCATGGGTCAAAATTTCTTGTCACCAAACCCAATTTTTTTTTCTTTGAAAAATGCTAATGGGCTGAACAAACCAGAATGCTGTGACTCCTAGCTCACCTTAGTTAAAAGTGGCTCAGTAGAGGCGTAGACCAATAGCAATAGCAATAGCAGTTAGACTTATACACCGCTTCATAGGGCTTTCAGCCCTCTCTAAGCGGTTTACAGAGTCAGCATATCATCCCCACAGTCTGGGTCCCCATTTCACCCACCTCGGAAGGATGGAAGGCTGAGTCAACCTGGAGCCGGTGAGATTTGAACCGCCGAACTGTAGATAGCAGTCAGCTGAAGTGGCCTGCAGTACTGCACTCTAACCACTGCGCCACCTCGGCTCTCGGCGAGAGCTGGCTAGGGGATTCTGGGAGTTGAAGTCTACAGGACTTAAAGTTGCCATGGTTGAGAAACACTGGCATAGACTTTCCCAAAAATGAGTTCTAGAATCCTTTGCAATAGCAAAATAGTGTGGGGTTTTTTTTTTAGAAGAAAACCTTGTTTTATTAAATATTTTTATTCAACATTTTCCAAACATTAAAATCACAATTACACTTTTACAGCTTTCTGTTATCGGTATTTCTTTCTTTTTTTTTTTTTTTAATGTCAGCTTCTCCATTCTCCTGATGAAAGAAATGTCCTTCTGGGTTCGGCTCCAAGTGGGGAAAAAGACACTGGAGTTGCCACGACATGGCCCCATGGGAGTCTGACAACCAATCAGAATACATTTCTTACACAGGAACAGGAAACAGAGAGGTGGGACTGAACAGGTTATAAAAAGCCTAGCAAGCCCCTCCCTCAGCCTTCTCTTCTTCTCCACCAACATTGAAGCATGTGATCACCTTTTCTGTTCAGGAGCTCAAGCCATGTGGTCCTGGCCATTAAAACCATCTTTCCAAGCAGCCTCCATGTCTCCAGTGTCTTTTTCCCCATTTGGAGCCGAACCCAGAAGGACATTTCTTTCATCATGGGATTCAAAAATGTTTACTACCAGCTTCTTGGGGTTGGCTTGCTGGGCATGGTGTGGCTTGGTGGGCATGGCTTGGTGGCAGGGGAAGGATACTGCAAAATCCCCATTCCCTGTCCCCTGTGAAAAAAAAACAAAGATGGAGCAGATCCACGCAGATGACGTCGCCGCAACATGACTGGAGGAGGAATTCTGGGGAGTTGAAGTCCACAAGTCTTAAAGCTGTCAGGTTTGAAGACCCCTGGGATTTTTTTTTTCTAAAGGGTTAGGGGTGCAAGGATTTTGTAACAACAGCTTTAAGACTTGCGTGCTTCAAATGCCAGACTTTCTGAGCCAACATTTTGGTTGCTAAGCAGGAGCGTTGTTGAGTGATACTGATATTATATAACACTTTTAATTAAGCGGGTACCTTGAATAAACATAACTTTGAGTTTCAAATAATACTGATTTCGCTGTTGTCTTAGGTGACATCTGTGAAAAAAATTCAGGTGCTCAGGCACGAAAATATGCCGCTCAAACACTATACTTTTCTGCTCACACTGAAAAAAAAATTAAAGGGAACATTGTTCCCAGTGTGCGCATGCACAGAGCTTCCAGAAGAAAAGAACAGCTAGGAAATCAGGGTCGACTTGGGAGTAAAGCCACAGGTGGACGGTGAATGGCCCTTCCCATAGGAAATAAAAGAGGAGCAAAAGGGGAGTGGGCTTTTGCAGGAAACAATTCGTTTGTTTGTTCATTCGTTTGTTTCAGGAGTGTGAAGATCTGTCTGTGAATCTCAGAGACTCTGTGCCAAGTCTTTCCTTGCACAGCACCTCATTTGGAAAATATTTACATGGCAGCTTTCCAAGATAGATAAGGTCTGTGGCAGTGGTGGGTTTCAAAAATTGTTCGAACCTACTCTGTGGGTGTGGCCTCCTTTGTAGGAGTGGCTTTCTGCCCATGTGACCGGATTGGAGTGGCTTGCCGCCCATGTGACTGGATATGAAGATGCCAACGACACTTGTCAGAACCACCTTAAATTACCTGACACACAGTACTGGCATGCATAAGAATATGATGTCAACTTGTTTTTTAAAAGGCATCTTTGGTTTGCATTAAAACAACTTCAACACACGCAATGTTCTGATTGCACCACAAACGCAGTAGTCATCCTTACCTTTCACAGAGGCACTGAGTTTTATAAATAGGAGCATGATAGTGTAGAATAATCATATCCAAGGACCAGTGGTGGGTTTCAAAAAATTTTGGAACCTCTTCTGTAGGTGTAGCCTGCTTTTCGGGTCCACTGGTGGAACCTCTTCTAACCGGTTCGGTAGATTTGACGAACCGGTTCTACTGAATAGGTGCGAACTGGTAGGAACCCACCTCTGATCTGTGGTCATAAATGCTCCTTTAAAAGACTCTTTGCCAGGCCTTTGCTGAATGTGAATGAGAGGAATTCACATTAGTTTAATAAAAGGGGTTTTGTAGGGACCAGGAATCTGCTTCGTGCTTTTTGGGGAAGACTAAGTCAGAACAGCTTCTTGGATGAGAAGCAAAACAATTTTCAAGCAGAACAAAGAAAATCCAGTTGCCTCTGAAAAAGCACCTTTGGGACAACCCTGACCTGGATGACTGAGAATCTCCATAAACACCTAACCATGCAGGACTCCTAAAGGTCCATTTGTCCTGTTGTCTCTGGCCAATCATCTGGATGGAAAACACGTTGCAGAGATGTTACCATCTTTTCTTTCTTCCTTTTGTACCCCCCCCCTTTTTTGGCCAAATTTCCCTCCCATTGTCTCTGAAAAAAATGATGGAACAATTCCCACGAAAATAAGTTATTTTGAGATACGAAAGGGATTGGTGATCATTATTCTTGGAATTGGATCTGGCTTCAAACTTCGGGGGGGGGGGGGAATGTCATGAATAATGAAATGATACGAATAATGTCATCAATAAGGAAGCTGGCCATTTCCTGTGCTTGTTTCTTTACTTCCCAATGAAGGCAACACGTTGATATTTTACAGATCATTTCATTCATGTTTCATTCGTCATTTTATTCATCTTCATTGCAGCATCCATAATACGTGTTTTGGTACTTATGGATCCCATGGGCTATAAAAAAAAAAAAAAGAGCCACGTTTAGCAGCTTGGATAGGGAGGATGAACGGAATCTGCTCCAAGGGTTAAATCCTTCCTGTGGGATAATGGAAACGCAGATAACCATCCTGTTTCCAAAAAGCCTCCTTTCCAGGAAATCATAATCTTAGGTCAGATCCAACAGAGAATGTTGTTAAGCATAAGTTCTTGGCTCAGTATTCAACCTCTGCAGAAAATACCAATTCTGTAAAGCAAGTATCTGAAAATAATTAGTCTCCTGTTGATTTCATGTGAGTATTTTAGGGGGGAAAACAGAAATGGTCCTTCCTTCCTTCCTTCCTTCCTTCCTTCCTTCCTTCCTTCCTTCCTTCCTTCCTTCCTTCCTTCTGTTGGAAGAAGGATCCATCTGGTTCAGTTTCAAGCCGGGAGAAAGACACTGGAAACACGGAGGCTGATTGGAAAGAGGATTTAATGATGAAGCAGAACCACCAGCCACGTGTCATTCTGAGTAGCTGACCACATGGAGTTGAGAGTGAGGGGTTTTTATACCTTCTCTTGGGCACTTGAGCTTCCTGTTCCTGTGCAAGAACGTGTGTTCTATTGGCTGTTGTCAGACTCCCACGGGGCCATGTACAAATCCTATGAGTTTGTCTGAGCTAAACTTGGTTGAAGTTTGGCTGATGCAATGAAGGGGCTTGTTGGGCAATTCCTATTGTGGCTGAGGGCTAATCCTACCTTTGTTGGATCTTGGGTGAGTGTGTGCTTATGAATAGAGCTATCTATCTCCTTATTTCTCAAGTGCTGACATCTGCTGGGGGCTATTAAGGAAGGAAGGAAGGTGGGGGCTGCTTTCCAAGAACACGTTTCTCCAATCCTCATCGAGGGAAATATAATATTCTGCCTTTTTAAATATTTCCTAAAACATTTCATTCTTCTAGGAGATGGTTGGGTGCTAACTTTCTACCCTTCCTTCCTTCCTTCCTTCCTTCCTTCCTTCCTTCCTTCCTTCCTGCCTGCTGCCCGCCCACCCATCAGCCCACCTGCCTTCCTTCCTGCCTGCCTTTCTTCCTGCCTGCCTTCCTGCCTGCCTACCTACCTTTAGAGTCGGACTCTAAATGGATGGAAACTAATCAAGGAAAGAAGCAACTTAGAACTAAGGAGAAATTTCCTGACAGAACAATTTATCAGTGGAACGGCTTGCCTCCAGAACTTGTGGCTGCTCCAACACTGAACATTATTTTTTAAATGTGATACTCCTTACTTTCAGAAAGAAAATCCCACAGCTATTGAAAGTTTTGCCCTTCTGTCTTTAAAGTTATCTGTTTAAAACTTCGCCCTTGGGTCTGTTGTCCATCACTGCCATCTGGTGGACAAGTGTGAGACATTGTATTGAGACAGGCTTGCTGGATAGATTGGAAAAACCAACGGTAGGTATAGAATTTACAGAATAACAGAGTTGGAAGGGACCTTGGAGGACTTCTAGTCCATCCCACTGCTCAAGCAGGAGACCTATGCTATTTCAGATAAGTGACTGACTAGACTCTTATCTTAAAAACATCCAGTGATGGAGCACTCACGATTTCTGGAGGCAAGCTTCCACTGGTTAATTGTCCTCATTGTTAGGAAGTTTCTCCTTAATTCTCTCTTTGATTAGTTTCCAACCATTGTTTCTTGTCCTGACTTCTGGTGCTTTAGAGAATAATTTGACCCCTCTCTTCTTTGTGGCAGCCCCTCAAATACTGGAATACTGCTATCATGTCACCCCTAATCCTTTTCTTCAGACTAGCCAGACCCAAATCCTGCAGCCATTCTTCATATGTTTCAATCTCCAGTCCTTTAATCATCTTTGTTGCTCTTCTTTGAACTTTTTCCAACATCTTTTTTGTAGTATGGTGACCAAAATTGTTTGCAGTCTTCCAGGTGTGAAAAAGAAGGAGTCAATCTGTTCTCCAAGGCACCTGAGGGCAGAACAAGAAGCAATGGATGGAAACTAATCAAGGAGAGAAGCAACCTAGAACTGAGGATAAATTTCCTGACAGTTGGAACAATTAATCAGTGGGGACAGCTTGCCTCCAGAAGTTGTGAATGCCCCAACACTGGAAGACTTTAAGAAGATATTGGATAGCCATTTGTCTGAAATGGTATAGGGTTTCCTTCCTAGGCAGGGGGTTGGACTAGAAGACCTCCAAGGTCCCTTCCAACTCTGCTATTGTATTGTATTTTGTGATCTTACTGTTCTCACAGTCAGGAAATGTGTCCTTATTTTGTTTAGGTTGCTTCTCTCCTTGATTAGTTTCCATCCACTGCTTCTTGTCCTGCTTTCAAGTGCTTTGGAAGACTACTTTGGGATAGGACTCATATCAGCTTCCTCCCAAGCAGCTTACTTGGTTGGGACATGACCAACATTTTGTTGGGGCCGCCATTTTGATTTCTCACAACCCCTCTGACTCAGGAAGATAGCAGGAGACCGAACAGAAAATATTCTGGCTTGAAATGAAATGATCTGGAGTGTCCAGGAAACTGTCCTATTTGCCACTTTGTGGTTCAACCATAACTCAGGGTTAATGTTGTGTGGGGCTTTATTGGAGCCCTGGAACCAGGGGTGAAATCCAGCAGGTTCTGACAGGTTCTGGAGAACCGGTAGCGGAAATTATGAGTAGTTCAGAGAACCGGCAAATGCCACCTCTGGCTGGCCACGCCCCATCTATTCTCTGCCTCCCAAGTCCCAGCTGATTGGGAGGAAATGGGGATTTTGCAGTAACCTTCCCCTGCCATGCCCACCAAGACACGCCCACCAAGACACACCACGCCCACCAAGACATGCCTACAGAACTGGTAGTTAAAAAAAATTGAATTTCACCACTGCCTGGAACCCAGCAATATTTTGCGTGTCATTCCTATTTTCTTTTGCTCCAAAGTAAATCAGTGGTTCTCAGCTCACATACCCCTGGGCAGGGTGTGATGTTATCATAGAAAGTCTGTGAAGGCTTAAAGAAAGAAGACTAAAACACAGGATGAATGGTTGCAGGAACTGGGCATGGCTAGTCTAATGAAGAGAAGGACCCAGGGAGACATGATAGGAGGGTCCCAATATCTGAGGGGCTGCCACAAAGAGGAGGGGGATCAAGCTATTCTATAAAGCACCTGAAGGCCAGACAAGGAACAATGGATGGAAGCTGATCAAGGAGAGATTCAACCTGGAAATAAGGAGAAATTTTCTGACAGTGAGAACAATCAACCAATGGGACAGAAGTTGCCTTCGGAAGTTGTGGGAGCTTCATCACTTCAGACTTTCAAGAAGAGATTGGACTGCCATTTGTCAGAAATGGTGTACGGTCTCCTGCTTGAGCAGGGGGGTTGGACTAGATGACCTGAAAGGTCCCTTCCAACTCTCTTAATCTGTTAAAATGTTATGAATTAAATCTTGAGTTAACTCCTGGAGGAGTCTGTCGCAGTGGTGGGTTCCTACCAATTCGGACCGGTTTGGCCGAACCGGTAGCGGGTTGGTGGCCTGGGTCACTGGAACCGGTTCTCCGGGTGACGCCATAAGGCGCCGCCATCTTGTTTTTCGGTTCCGCACACGCGCAGAACAATTTTATTGTACTGTACGTGCGTGCGTGGCACACCCATGAGCAAACTGGTAGTAGTGGCTGCCGGAACCCACCCCTGGTCTGTAGCCATGGTCCCTGAGAGCCATTGCAATAGATGATTTTTAAAGTGATGATGGATGCCTGAATTGTCCACTAGATGTCACTAATTCATCAGAAAAGCAGAAAATTACGTATTTGGGAAGCAAAGATTTGGATCCCTGATTTTATATTACAGTAGTAAACCAAAGATTAGGGTGAATCACTAGAAGGGACCTTTGAGGCTTTCTAGTCCAACCCCCTGTCCAATGCAGGAGATCGTATATCATCCCAGGCAAATGATTGTCCATCCTTTTTTAAAAAAAAAAAACCTCCAGCAACAGAGCAGTCATAATTCTGGGAGACAAGGCGTTTGTCTGATTACAGGTAGTCCTCGGCTTATGACAGTCCATTTAGTGACCAAAATGACAACGGCACTGAAAAAAGTGACTGATGACCATGTTTCAGATTTATGACCGTTGCAGCAAAGCCACAGTCACGTAATTTACATTTGGATGGTGGACAGTGGACTCATATTTATGACGGTTGAAGTGCCCTGGAGTCACGTGATCTCCTTTTGCGGCCTTCGGACAAAGGAAACTCAATGAGGAAACCAGACTCACTTAACAACCGTGTTACTAATATTAAGAACTGCAGTGATTCACTGCAGTGCCGAGAAAAGCTGTAAAATTCACTTAATAAATTTCTCACTTACCAACGTAAATTTTGGGCTCAGTTCTGGTTCTAAGTTGAGGACTACCTGTAATGGAAGGCAGCTATCCTGTCACCCCTAAACCTTCTCTTCATTAGACTAGAAATACCTAGTCTATCCTTTAACTACTCAAGATGTATCCTTAAAACATCAGCAGAAGCCAGCAAGAGGCTTAAGAGCCACGGTGGCGCAGTGGTTAGAGTACAGTACAGAGGTGGGATTTACTTACCTGCCCTACTGGTTCGCAAATGTGAGCATGCTCCATACATGGCCCTGTGGGAGTCTGACAACAGCCAATAGAACACATGCCCTTGCATAGGAACAGGATGCTCAAGTGCAAAGCCCAAGAGATATAAAAGCCCCTCTCTCTTAACTTCATGTGGTCAGCTGCTCCAGAACCCATGTAGTTCTGCTTCATTAAACCCTCTTTCCAATCAGTCTCCATGTTTCCAGTGTCTTCCTCCCGGCTTGGAACTGAACCAGATGGATATTTCTTCTAACACTGCCTTGCCTTTTGATGTATGGTACCAAAAGTCAAGAGAAGAAACAGTGGATGGAAACCGAGAGCATGCAAGCATTTAAGCACCGCAGAACTTGCACATTTGTATATCACCCAGAGTCCCTCTCTGATAAAGATGGGTGATTAAGACGTGTGAAACATACATAATGCCAGCGGAGCTGGCAGCAGATTCGGACAGTGAGGAGTTTGTGGAGGAACATGGGCCAGTCCTGAAGTCTGAGGAGGGCTCTGATGAGGGCTCTGTGTCGGAGGCAGAGAGGGGGCCAGGGCCATATCCCAGTTATCAGCTGCCTTCATAGTCAGACATCAGTGAGGCAGAAGAACAGCTGGAGCCTCTTCCCAGAGTGCGCATGCACAGAGTTGCCAGACGAAGGAAACAGCTAAAGAACAGGGGTCGACTTGGGAGTAAGGCCACAGGTGGACAGTGAATGGCCCCTCCCATAGGGAATAAGAGGAGCGAAAGGGGAGTGGAGTTTGCAGGAGAAGATTAGTTCGCTTAATTGGTGACACTCCAAGACTCCTTGCCAAGTTTTGCAGATATCGGCCTGTCAGCTCTCCAAGACAGATAAGGTGTGCAGAGGTGGGTTCCTACCAGTTCACACCAGTTCGGTAGAACCAGTTCGTCAAATCTACCGAACCGATTAGAAGAGGTTCCACCAGAAAGCAGGCCACACCTACAGAAGAGGTTTGAAAATTCTTTGAAACCCACCACTCACACACACACACACACACACACACACAGAGAGACAGACATACAGACTCACACTGAGAGAAAAAGAGAAAGAGAAAGAAAGGAAGAAAGAAAGAAAAAAAAGAAAAAAAGAAAGAAAAAGTGAGAGAGAGATGAAAGAAAAAAAGGAAAAAGGGACAGAGAGACAAAAGGAAGGAGAGAGAGAGAGAGAGAGAGAAAGAGAGAGAGAGAGAGAACACATGGCCCGGCAAGCCACTCCCACCAGATCACATGGCCGGCAAGCCACTCCCACAAAGGAGGCCACACCCACAGAGTAGGTTCGAAATTTTTTTTGAAACCCACCACTGAAGGTGTGTGACCATAAATCCTCCTTTGAAAGACTTTGCTGGCTGCGAATGTGCAGAATTCACTGTAAATTAATAAAAGGGATTTTTGCTGGGACAAAGAGTTTGTTTCATGCTCTTGGGAAGCCTGGGTCACAACATATAACTAACTAACTAGCTAACTAACTAACCCAGCAAACAAACAAACAAATCATTTTCCCTTGGGGAATAATTGCAGGATCAGTTCATCAGCGTGCATTAAAATAAACCTCCTGCACTTTCTGATTTAGGGACATTCCAAGACAGATTTTCAATTAAATTTCAGGAAGGGACATGTCACTTCCTCGGGGAAATGGGAGTAGACCTCAGGAAATTAGCTAATGGTTCATGTAAATAGAAAAGGCTTCGGATTCACATAACAGGCTCAGCATTGAAGCCAGATTCCCAAATTGCCCTTGTGTTGAAAAGTCAAACAGTACAAACTGTTTGTTTGGTGAAAGTTCTCCGTGGCCTGGTGAACTTTTATGCATCGGTGTTTTAAGGAGTCTGGATCCTTAAGTACTGTTTTGGCTAGCGGTCAAAAATTTGCCCTCGTGAACGATATGATTTCAGCTGAGAGGGGGACGAATCTGCAAACTGGAATTCCTATTGCGGGGAGCAGGTTTGCCATCAGAAGATTGGGAGTTATCTCTAGCATGGCCAGAGGAATGAGAAGAGAGGGACGTGAGCAATGGAAGGAGCAATTTGACGGCAGGGGGAAACAAAATTGAGATGCACAACTGTCCTCTCCACAAAGGTTGTCCCCAGGTTTCTTAATGCAGCTGTTACATGCAGAGCCCTTGACTTACAATCAGGGCCGGATTTTCCTATAGGCTAACTAGGCTTCAGCCTAGGGCCTCAAGATCAAGAGGGGCCTACATTCAAATTGTTAGCAAAATTAAAATTACACTATTCTGAAAACAGTGAACACTAAAACACCGAACCGAAAATAAGGAGAAATTCTACGCATATGACTAATAAACAAACATAAAAATGTATTGGTTAAGATCGTTCCAGCTCCGCGGCAGTTGGGGAGCCCGCCCACGTTCCTGGCACCGGCGGTCGGGCGAGAGGCGCGGCCGCTGCCAGTAGCCACCCCGTCGACGCGGAGCCCACCAGCGGCCAGGAAGGTGAGGGCGAGGGGGCCAAGCCAGGCAGCTGTGGCCAAGGTGGCGCAGTGGTTAAATGCAGCACTGCAGGCTACTTCAGCTGACTGCAGTTCTGCAGTTCGGCTGTTCAAATCTCACCGGCTCAGGGTTGACTCAGCCTTCCATCCTTCCGAGGTGGGTAAATTGAGGACCCGGATTGTTGTTGGGGGCAATATGCTGACTCTGTAAACCGCTTAGAGAGGGCTGAAAGCCCTATGAAGCGGTATATAAGTCTAACTGCTATTGCTATTGCTATTGCTATTGCTGAGCGCAGCAGGGGAGGCGGCTGGCCTCGCTGCCTTTGCCGCAGAGCAGAGCCGCCCTCCGTCGGGAGGCCAGCTATATATATTGATATATATTGATATATATCACAGTAATGATGTATTTTATTGTCTCTCATGTAATTTACAAACTTAAAAATGGGAGGTGAAAGGGCCTCATAAGTGGAATAGCCTAGGGCCTCTTTTCATCTAAATCCAGCCCTGCTTACAATTGTGGTTTTTTTTAGAGCAGGGTCTCCAACCTTGGCAGCTTCAAACCTGGAGAACTTCAACTCACTGAACCGGGAGTAACCCACCTCTGATTTGTAAACCGCTTAGGAGAGGGCTGTAAAGCACTGTGAAGTGGTATACAAGTCTAAGTGTTATTGCTATTAGCCAAGGGAGCCAGAGCTGTTATGTTTGATCATGAGGCCCAAGGGGCATGGAATGCTGTGACCTCTCCACTGAAGTGGTACCTATTTATATACTTGCATTTGCATACTTTTAAACTGCTAGGTCAGTGTTTCTCAACCTTGGCAACTTTAAGTCCTGCGGATTTCAACTCAATAGATGCTTGACAAGGATTCTCATAAAATGTAGGAAAGTTCTCAATCTCTCCAGATCAGGGGTGTCAAACTTGATTTTATTGAGGGCCACATCAGGGTTGTGTTTGACCTCAGGGGGCTGGGCTGGGCGTGGCCAAGATGGTTGAAGTCCGCAGGACTTAAAATTGAAGTCCGTAGGACTTAAAGTTGCCAAGGTTGAGAAACACTGTGCTAGGTGGAAGTGGAGCAAGGAACATATTGCCCATTCAAGCATGCACACAATATCAAAATGTGCATTTAGAAGAACAAAGCTTACGACATGACATGACGCCTTTGTCATTATCTAAATGACCTTCCTAGTCAAGCACCTCTGGCTGCTGGACTCCCCCCTCCCCCACCTCTGCTATGGGAAAACTTTCCAAATTTTCTTTGGCTTATTATAGCATCTGTTGGAAGAAACGTCCATCTGGGTTCAGTTCCAAGTGGGGGAAAAGACACTGGAAACATGGAGGCTGCTTGGAAAGATGATTTTAATGGTGGACAGGATCACACGGCTTGAGCTCCTGAGCAGAAAAGGGGGAGCACATGCTTCCAGATGTTGGGTGAAGAAGAAAAAGAAGGGACTTGCTTAGAGTTCCTGAGTTTTTATACTCTCTGTTCAGCCCCACCTCTCTGTTTCCTGTTCCTGTGTAAGAAATGCATTCCGATTGGTTGTCAGACTCCCATGGGGCCATGCAGAGGCAACTCTCTAGGCTGTGTTTTCAGTCCAAGCTTGGTTGAGCATTGCTTCTTCCCAAGTGCCCTGTGGTGAGATGGGTAAAGGGCTAATAGTATCATGCCTTAATCCCCTCACCCTGGAGCTGAAGGGGGGAGATATTTGTTATGTAGAATAGACTGGCTCATGCCTTTTAATGGCCCATTGACAAAGGTGGGGGGTATTAAGAGTGAGTGTGTTTCCTGCCTTAAAATGTGTTTCTCCATTTCTTACCCAGGGAAATATAATATTCTGTCTTTTCAATTTCCTAGGATATTTCATTCTTCTAGGAGATGGGTAGGTGCTAATTTCCTACAAATAATTAGATGACTTTTCCCTGTGGAGGCTATGAATGACGTCCAATGTTACCTCATCAGAAGGGGGCAGATAATCCTTGAAGTCTCTCCCAGCCCTGGCTACAGAGTAAACCTTTAGTAGGTTCTTCTCCGTGATAAGGAAGCACTGAGCATATCCAGAGTTCCACAATTCTTCTTTATTGTGACTTAGGGTGCAAGAGAACTCATTCTCTTTTCAGTCACACGCTTTCATAAAACAGAAAAATTTATTTCGATACAAAAATTAAATAGGAAAGGCCTTATTTTTTTGTACAACGATAAATTAAGAGATTTACAGTAGACGTAGCTATTCCTCTGTACAATTGCTCGCAAGTTTGTTTTAACTTAAAAAAAACAAAAAAACAACCAGGGTGGGAATTTCTCTGCAATTCTTGTCTTAAGACGCGTAACATAAAACATGTACCTCTGTGTCACAATACCAGCTGGCGCGGGCCAACCTCAAGCTGGGTGTCCATAAAATCACCCACGCCTTTATTTTACAAGCGTTAACATGTTCTTTTTTTTAAAAAAAAAAACCACAAGTCTCTGATATAATATAATAGAACAAACACGTAGCCAGAATCACTCCAGAACAGAAAACGGTGGGAGAGGAACGGCGTAAAATATGGCTTAAAAGTGTTAGCTTGGGCAGGCAGGGGGGATTACAACGTTTGCGTGTGATTTAAGAGTGAGCAGGAGTATCGTTGTGATCCAGTGGCTGAATGGCTCAACATGTCGTCTTATGCGCGGCTGCCAAAGAAAGTTGGAAACACTCACAGAACAAATGGATTGTGTCATTAGAGCTGCCCATTTTTTTTAAAGTGTTCCTGTACATTCAGTCTACTCACTACCCCCCCCTTCCCTCCCATCAAATCCAACGAAAGACGTCGATGAGTTATCCTCAGTCACTCTCCCAGGTCACTTAAAAATAATTGAAGGAAACATTTCTACACAGGGGCTACTAACTGTAATCTGAATTACACCATCCAGTCTACTAAGGTTCTGGTGACTTTACTCTTTCCAGAGCTTTGAGTAGCCCTCCCCGCCACCCCTTGAACCTTCCAGATTCTATCTTCTGGGCAAAGGTTCATGAATTGCATTTCCAAAAACTTTTTATTTAAATAAATCAGGGGTTCTGCAACCTTAAACACTCAAAGAGCCACAAAAATCCTAATCAGAAGCTAATGTTCAATTCTGGAGCTGACCGGAAGTCTGGTTCCCCCACCATAGAGTCTCCTCCTAGCAGGGCGTCCTTTTTCCTATGCTTGTCCTAACCGAAAGCCCTATCAATTGTAGAGCCGATCAGAAAACTTGCCCCTTGCCATAGAGTCTTTTCCTGGTGTGCCATGCTTCCCTTCTTCTCCCAAACTGGAAGCTCCCTCAAAATTGTGGTTCCGACCGGCAACAGGGAGCCGCAGCAGAGGGATGAAAGGGCCACATGTGGCTCCGGAGCTGCAGTTTGCCAACCCCTGGTGTAGATGTTGGCAGGTATCTGTAGAACTAGGCTCCCTCAATGTGGTCATTTCATCCTAGGGTGTTGGTGTGCAAACATCTCACGCTAAAATGTGGGATGACAATAGGTTTCGAAAAGACATCATTTTCCCCTTCTGCCTCCATAATTTTGCAATTTGCAAAAAGCAAAATGAAACAGATGCAAAAGAAAAAGAAATAAATCACACTTTCGAGCTTGGCAGAAAATTTACAATGGGGTATGGTTTGTTCTATTACAAATAACCTTTTTGCCCCCTACTTGGAAATGAGTACAAAACACGGGGCACCTAAAAAGGGAATTTAACAATCAAGTTTTCCTTTTTTTTAAAAAAAAAAAACGGTTCTTGCAAGATCAGGATTTTCTAAGCTGTGCAACTTTTAAGATGCACAGAATTCAACTCCCAGAATTCCCCAGCCAGCAAGTTAGGATTACCGACTGGATAATAAAGGGAAATAAATTCCTATTTAGAAATGAGTATACAACACCGGCCATCTAAAAAGGTAGTTTGGTGATCAGGTTTTTTTAAAAAAAATAGTTCTTCAAGATCAATATTTTTCAACCTCTGCAACTTTTAAGATCCACGGACTTCAAGTCCCAGAATTCCCTAGCCAGCAAGCTAGGATTTCCGATTGGATAATAAAAGGGTCTGCAAAATGTTAGAAGGCCAAAATAATGCAAGCTCTTTCCAGGCAGCAACCCTGCTTGAAAGAAGATTTTGAAAAGAGGGGGGGAGGCTCAGGCACTTTTTTAAACTTCAGGTAGTCCTCATTTTACGGCCGTAATTGAACTCATAAATTTGGTTGTTAAGTTGTGATGGTCATAACTTACATAATGTGATGCACCTGATTTTACAAGCATGTTTTGTGGTGACATTTAAGTGGACCCAACGTTCATAGTGAGACGTGGGCAGAGGTGGTATTTAGCTGGTTCTTTCCGGTTTGGGCGAACTAGTAGTGGCGGCTGCAGGAGGCTCCGCCCACCCGCCCCGAAGTAATGCGCTGGTTCATATTTGCGAACCGGTAAGGAAGTTAAGTGAATCCTGCCACTGGACGGGGCTTTTTTGGCTGGGAACCAGAAGTCGACACCGATTTCCAACAAAAACATCAAAAAACGTGGCCGCGTGACTGTAAACGGCCATAAAGGGAGGCTGGTTGCCAAGGAAACCAAAATGTGATCACGTGACTGGTAGGGGGGCGGAGGACATCATAACTTTGAATTTCGGGCTGTAAGTCCCATTTTTGGGTCCGTCGTAACTTCGACCAGTCATAAGTCGAGGACTGCCCCCGAATCAAAGGAAAATAGAAGAGCCTCCGGTCAAGAAATGAAGAAGGAGGTTTCGTTTTGTGACGGGTCGTTTTGTCAGCTGCGAGAAGCAGAAAACCAAATAGGTATTTGACGCATTGCTTCTCCCTGAATCCCAACTGGGAATGCTAAAAGCTGCCATGCATTTCAGCGAGAACCGTATATGGCCGAGGTGGCGCAGTGGTTAGAGTGCAGTACTGCAGCCCCTTCAGCTGACTGTTAGCTGCAGTTCGGCAGTTCAAATCTCACCGGCTCAAGGTTGACTCAGCCTTCCATCCTTCCGAGGTGGGTAAAATGAGGACCCGGATTATTGTTGGGGGCAATATGCTGACTCTGTAAACCGTTTAGAGAGGGCTGAAAGCCCTATGAAGCGGTATATAAGTCTAACTGCTATTGCTGCTATTGCTATGGAAGAACAAGCTGCAACTCTGCAGGTTAAAAACAAAAAAATCCCCATTCCACTATTATAAGACACTGAGCTTGTCGATCAGAAAGGTCGGCAGTTTGGCGGTTCGAATCCCTAGCGCCGCGTAACGGAGTGAGCTCCCGTTACTTGTCCCAGCTTCTGCCAACCTAGCAGTTCGAAAGCATGTAAAAATGGAAGTAGAAAAATAGGAACCACCTTTGGTGGGAAGGTAACAGCGTTCCATGCGCCTTCGGCATTTAGAAATGCCAGCCCCATGACCACGGAGACGTCTTCGGACAGCGCTGGCTCTTTGGCTTTGAAATGGGGATGAGCACTGCCCCCTAGAGTCTGGAACGACTTGCACGTATGTGTGAAGGGAACCTTTACCTTTACTTTGATTTATAACCATTCGTTTAGCAACTGTTCAAAATGATAACATTGCAAAAAAAAAATTATTTCAGACTGGTCCTCACTTTTACGACCATTGCACCCCCCTCTCCAAGATCATGTGATCAAAATTTGGGTTGCTTGGCAACCGGCATGTATTTATAATAGTTGCAGCATGGGGGGGGGGGGCTGAGTCAAGTGATTGCTGTTTGTGACCTTCCCACAAGCGAAGTCAATGGTGGAAGGTGGATCCACTTAACACTCAGGATGATTCGCTTAGCAAACACGGCAAAAACGTTCATGACATTGGGCGCAGTCCGCTTAACGACTGCCTCCTTGGACGTTCCAGTCCCAATTTGTGCTTAAGTTGAGGACTATTTGGAGTTGAACACACACACCCCTCCACGCTGACCACAGACAATTCTCACCACTAAAGATTTTGGCGAGAAAGGAATGCAAAAGAACAGGACTTTACATTTTTTTTCCTGATAGACATCAATCCTTTTCCAGGATTGACTTTATATTAACGACAAATGATTTGCTTGCTAGGGTAAAGAAGACGAAGATAAAGATTTTATTTGTTTGTTTGTAAAAATTATCGCCCCCCCCCCCATCTTATCGCACCGTAACTCTTGAGTACAAAAATATTCACCGAACCTGCCCTGCAAAAACTCATTTTAAACCAGAGACTCAAACGGCTGATGGAACTCGTGTCGTGTGAGAAAGTAGGAAATCCTCTTCAGGTGGAAAAGAAAAGAAAAAATGAAGAATTAAACTAACTTCCCAAGAAGCTAAACCCCTTCAGGGCAGAGTCGATAACAAAGCCGCCAAATTCTTAAAACTTCGTCCATCTTCTGAATTTAATTCTCTCTGCACCTTTTTTTCCTTTTCTTTTAAGGATAAAGGGAGGGGGATTTTATTTTATTTATTTTATTATTCTATTTAAATAAAGCTCCCCTGATCTTCCTTGACACTCGACAAGAACCTTCCCCAAATTTTTGGGTCCGAAGGGGAGCCAGAGCAGCCCTTCCCCTCTCCCGGGGGCCTGGGGAATGTCCCCTTAATTGTAACTGACACACAAATTATGCAACCGATCCGTGTGAATGCAAAGCTGCCAAAGGAACGTAACATTTCAGTTTGCCCAGACTGGCGTCAACACAGATACAATCGGTGCGGGGTGAAACATATTAAGCCTTAATTGCTTTAATGCAAGGGGTCTCCAGCGGTGGGCCAGATTAGCTTACCGGGCGGAGGGGGAGGAAGAGAGAGAGAGAAAGAGAGGCAGAAATGCAGAACAAAACTGGCTTTGAAGGCAGACAATGCTCAGAAGAGGCTTTCCATTCCCCCCCCCCTTTTTTTTTTGTTCATTCGCTCCCCGCTGCATAGAGGCCTTCTTTAGATAAAGGCTTTGCAATTTGGGAGACGGTAGAAAGGATCTCGGAGCGGTGCCTGAAACCCTAGCTAGATGACTTTGCAAAGAGGAGAGGAGAGGAAGATTCAGAGATGGACAGATCCCAGGGCTATCACTTATCCTGGGAAGTCATTTTTTTAAAAAAACCCATTAGGTGGCAATAACAAGCCATTCCCAGTTGCAACGGATGGCTGCGAAAGCTGGACCATAAGGAAGGCACCAAAGAAGGGAGGCCTTTGAACTCTGGTGCTGGAGAAGACTCCTGCGAGTCCCTTGGACTGCAAGGCCATCCAACTGGTCAGTCTGAGAAGAGATCAACCCTGACTGCTCTACATAACGTGCTCTACATGGGGCTGCCCTTGAAGAGTGTTCGAAGACTTCAGTTGGTCCAGAACGCAGCTGCACGAGCGATTGTGGGTGCACCCAGGTACACCCACGTCACACCTATCCTCCGCGACCTGCACTGGCTACCCATTAGTCTCCGGACCCGCTTCAAGGTGCTGGTCGTTACCTATAAAGCCTTACATGGCATCGGATCTGGGTACCTGAGAGACCGCCTCCTGCCGATTACCTCCCATAGACCGATTAGATCTCACAGGTTAGGTCTTCTCCGGATCCCATCTGCCAGCCAATGTTGGCTGGCGACTCCCCGGGGGAGAGCCTTCTCTGTCGCAGCTCCAGCCCTCTGGAACGACCTCCCCGTGGAGAACTGGACCCTTACTACCCTCCCGGCCTTCCACATAGCCGTTAAGTCCTGGCTGCTCCAGCAGGCCGGGGGGCTTTCGAAATATCCAGCCCCACGGAAACTGTGACTGTTGTGTATTTTAAAGTGTTGTTTTGTTTATTTATCCCCTTCCCTTGTTTATTGTAAGCCGCCCGGAGTCCTTCGGGAGTGGGCGGCATACAAGACCAATAAACTCAACTCAACTCAACTCTTTAGAAGGCCAGATCCTGAAGAGGAAACTCAAAGGCTTGTCCACCTAATAAGAAGGAAGGACTCCCTGGAGAAGAGCCTAATGCTGGGAAAGATTGAGGGCAAAAGAAGAAGGGGACGGCAGAGAAGGAGGTGGCTGGATGGAGTCACTGAAGCAGTAGGCGTGAGCTTGAATAGACTCCAGAGGATGGTAGAGGACAGGAGGGCCTGGAGGAATGTGATCCATGGGCTCATGAAGAGTCGGACATGACTTTGCAACTAAGAACAAAGCAAGCCACTTCCAAGCTCTCCACGTGCACGTGTGAAAAATCAGGAATCTGGCACAGGTAGTCCTCGTCTTACAACTACCATCGAGCCCTAAATTTCCGTTGCTGAGCACGTCACTCGCTGAGTGAGTTTTGCCCCGTTTTACCACCTTTCTTGTGACCGTGGTGAAATGAAGCACGGCAATTGTTAAATCAGTCACCGGGTTGTTAAGGGAATTTGGCTTCCCCCATGGACTTTGCTGGTCAGAAGGTCACCAAAGCTGATCATGTGACACACACACACCCCCGGGACACTGCAACCGTCATAAATATGAACCCGGTTGCCAAACATTTGGATTTTGATCACGGGGCGACTGCAACGGTTGTTAAGTGTGAAAAACGATCGCAAGTCACTTCAGTGCTTTTAGGATTTCGAACCACCATGGTTGTCAGTCAAATATTATCGATACAGATAATTGTCCTTGACTTACAACCATTCATTTAGTGACTGCTAGAAGTTACAACAGCACTGGAAAAAGTGACCTATGATGCATTTTTCACACTTAGGACTGTTGCAGCATCCTCAGAGCCTCGTGATTTATATTTGCATTGAATAGTGCATTCAGTTTTGGTTGCCACAATGCAAAAAAGATGTGGAGACTCTAGAAAGAGTGCAGAGAAGAGCAACAAAGATGATTAGGGGACTGTTGATTAACATCCAGCCCCACTTGACTGAATGGATGATGTATTAATTTTAAATATTGTATCTTTTTTAAATTTTTAAATGTTTTTATTTTGCTGTGAGCCGCCCAGAGTCCCAATGGGAGTGGGCGGCATACAAATTTTATTAAAGTTATTAAAGTTAAAGTTAAGACTGGAGGCTAAAACATATGAAGAACGGTTGCAGGAACTGGATATGTCTAGTTTAATAGAAAGAAGGACTAGGGGAGACACGATAGCAGCCTTCCAATATCTCAGGGGTTGCCACAAAGAAGATGGAGTCAAACTATTCTCCAAGGCACCTGAGGGTAGAACAAGAAACAATGGGTGGAAACTAATCAAAGAAAGAAGCAACTTAGAACTAAGAAATTTTTGAATAGTTAGAACAATTAATCAGTGGAACAACTTGCCTCCAGAAGTTGTGAATGCCCCAACACTGGAAGTTTTTAAGAAGATGTTGGATAGCCATTTGTCTGAAACGGTATAGGGTTTCCTCCTAGGCAGGGGGTTGGACTAGAAGACCTCCAAGGTCCCTTCCAACTCTGCTATTGTATTGTATTGTATTAAAACGGAGCTCAGGGGCACATACTCCGTTTTCACTGTCAGAGGGCTGCAGGAGGCTGTCACGGGCAAAAACGGAGCCCAAGGGGCCCGCACGGGCCCCTCCAGAGCTCCGATTTCACTGGCAGAGGGCTAGCAAAAACAAATTTCCAGCAAAAATGGCATTTATTCACAAGGCAAGGAGGCATTGAGAAATTCCTCCGCTGGAGACAATGGATCACCCGAGCCCAGTCCGGGCCACCACAGGTGTCCCCCGACACAAATGTCATTGAGCTGGCCATGCCCACCCCAGACATGCCCATACCCTTGGCCCCACAAGGTCAAACACCACCCTGATGCAACCCTCAATGGAATCGAGTTTTATACCCCTGCTCTAAGATGTGCGGACTTCATCTCCCAGAATTCCCTAGCCAGCATGCTATGCTGGCTGAGATAGCCTGGGAATTGAGGTCCACACCTCTTAAAGAGGACCAAGGTTGACAAACATGAAAACAGGCCCCCAAAAGCTTAATTTTGAAGATGCTATTTAAATCATGGCAATGGGTATTGAAAAGTCCCCACCTCTACCCCTTAGCCTTTCTGAGAATAAAAACCAGCTAAACATTTTAAGCCCTAAGCTCTACAAAGGAAACGCCACATATCGGATGCCTTCGGGCCTCCAATTTGGAAAAAGCTGCCAGACATTTGTTAAAAGTGGGGATTTAGTTCAAAAAAAAAAAAAAAAGGAAGAATTGTTCCATTTCTTGGAAAATGTTAAACTCCCGCCTCGATAGCGGAGGCTAAAAGTTTAATTCCTGAGCCAAACTTCCGCCAGCAACTTCTTAGTGAGACTTGAAAGTTAAATTAAGAAGGAAAATAGATGCATTATGCTTCGGTGTGTGTGTTTTTTTTTTTAAAGGAAAGAACTTCTGCATCTCTCAAAATTTCCCCCCCAGAACTTAAAAACCAGCTGTTGCCCCTGCAGGGGATTGGGTTATCACTGTTATCCTCCTGTGATGTTTGAAGGTTAATCTTGTTTAGTCACTGCTGCAACGAAATACGAAAAGAAATCCTGCAGCTATTGTCCTTAAAGTTGCTTGGAACTATTGTGTTTGAAAGTTTATTTGAAATCTATCAAGGCAAAGGGTTTCCTGGATTTGATGACCTTATCTCTTGCACTGTGACATCATGATGTCATTTGGGGCTCATCCTGATTAGAAACGCATCCTGTTTCCATTCCATGTTTGTTTCCTCACACCAAATGCAGCCTAAAACCTTCAACGTTTTTTAGTCTGAGGACGCTAAAGGCAAATTGACTTCTTCGCTTGAAACGGAGACCTTTCTCTGGTTTGTGTTTGAAGGAATTCTGAAGAATTCCAAAGTTTGCACCCTAAACTGCAACTTTCTGCGGCTCTGGACATCATCCCTTATCCAAGTTGAGAGACCTTGGATTCAAAATTCCCGGACACCAGCAATTCTCCCCAAACCTTGCAAGGGATTCCTAGGAATTCCTTCCTCTTGCCATTTTATTCTCTTGTATTATTTTATACAAGACAGTGATTGATGTGAGTCAGAACGGGATAAGGGGAAGAAGGAAGGGAGTGAGAGAAGGCACATTGTGCGTTATCAGGAGGCCCACAAATCCTAAAACCACTGCTTGTTGATAGACACCTCTGCCCTTTATCTTCACAACTTCGTGAAGCCTCCCCCTCCCCCAGCGTGATTGAATTCCCTTGCTGCTCTCCTCTCCTCCTTCAAAATTCTGCAAAAACTCAAATATTTCTCAATAAAGGATTCGTTCCAACGCTCCTTCTCCAGGTGCTGCTATCCCGCCAGCTCCTCCTGCACTGGGGAGGTGAAGGAAATAGAATTTGTTGGTCCCTGTCCTTTCTTTATACCACTGTCTCGTTCCCTTTCCCGGGCTTCATCCACCCGTCCGCCGCCCTTTTCGCTCCCCGCTTTACCCTCCCCGAATTCACCAGTCTATTGGAGCACTTTTGCCAAGTGTGTAGCGTCTTGGCCGACCAAATCCACATGCCAGACGTGATGCCTACAAGCAGGGACATGAAAATCTTGAGCATCTCCACAGCCATGTTGGAGGCGTCCGCAGAGTAGCGGAAGATTCCCCAGTTGGAGATCTCATAAAAGTAACAGGCAATGACGCAAGTTGCCGGCACTGTGTAAAGCACGGAGAACACGCCAATCTTCACCATCAACCTCTCCAGCTTGTCCGTTTTGGTCCCGTCCTTTTGGAGGTTGGACCGGATCTTAAACAAAGCCACCAAGCCAGCCGCGATGAAGAGGGTGCCGATGACCAAGTAGGTGAAAAGGGGGGCCACCACAAAGCCAGTCAAGGCGTCGAGGTTCTGGTTGCCCACGTAGCACAGTCCCGTCAGCTCGTCGGCGTCAACCAACCTCATGATCAGGATGACGATGGTCTTCACGGCGGGGATAGCCCAGGCGGCAATGTGGAAATACGAGCTGTGCATCTCGATGGCCTCGTGGCCCCACTTGAGCCCGGCGGCCAGGAACCACGTGAGGGTGAGGATCACCCACCAGATGGAGCTGGCCATGCCGAAAAAGTACATCAGCAAAAAAATGATGGCGCATCCGGTGTTCTTCAGCCCCTCCTGGATGAGAACAGGTTCTACGGCTTCGTCGAAGTCACAGGAAATCCTTTCTCGGCCTACGGTCAGCCGGACAATATAAGCGATGCTATAAATATTGTAGCACATGCTCAGGAATATGATGGGCCGCTCCGGATAGGAAAACCGAGTGGAATCAATCAGGAAGGTCAAGACTGTGAAGGCGGTGGAAATGAAACACAGGCTCGCCCACACGGCCATCCAGATGTCGGTGAATGCCTTGGCGGACCGGCTGTAGAGGCCAGCGTCGTAGCCACACTTGAGGACGCACGTCAAGCTTCTCCGGACCCAAATGTACTGGTCCGAGTTTGACCCGACGCTCTGGCATTCCTCGCCGGGGTGCAAGGGGGCCTTGCTGTGAAGGGGGACGTCTTCGTCTCCCGGCCCCTCCATGCACATGTGATTGTGGTCGTTGTGTGGTGGGAATTTGCTGCAGTTCAGGTTTTCTGGCCAGGAGAAGCCAAATTCTTTCAGGACCGGCTCGCATCGCCTTTTGACGGAGAGGCACATGCCGCTGCAGGGGCCGATCGGGATGTTGATTTGCTCGGTGCACATGGGGACATAGACGGAGCACAGGAAGAACTGGAGGAGGGGGACAAAAAAAAAAGGACAAAGCAACTTCAGAAAAGCACACACAATGTTGTCTTCCCAATGTATCCTAGACTTCTCTGCGTTTCCCAACCTTGCGTACTTTAAGAAGGGTGGACTTCAACTCCCAGAATTCTCCACACAAATCGAAACTGATTCATTTTGACCTAGGCTTCGCCAGCAGCACGAAGTCTAGTCCGAGTCCTGATAAACCCCTTTTATTTAATTCACAGTGAATTCCTCTCCAGCAAAGTCTTTCCTCTCCCACAGTCTTTCAAGATAGTTTGCAATTACCGACCTTTATCAGGCTTGGAGAGTGGCCAGGCCGATATCTTTCAGACGCCTCAATACTTGGCAAGAATGCAAGGAATGAACTAATTGTCTCCTGCAAACTCCACTCCCCTTTCGCTCCTCTTTTATTCCCTATGGGAGGGGCCATTCACCGTCCACCTGTGGCCTTACTCCCAAGTCCACCCACTGTTCTTTAGCTGTTCCCTTCGTCAGACAACTCTGCGCATACGCACACTGGGAACAGGCTCCAGCTGTTCATCTGCCTCACTGATGTCTGACCCCGAAGGCAGGTGATAACTGTCAGACAGCCCTGGCCCCATCTCTGCCTCCAATGCAGAGTCTTCCCAGCCTCCAAGACTGGCCCATGTTCCTTCTCAACCTCCTCACTGTCCGAATCTGTTGCCAGCTCCGCTGGCCACTGGCAGACCACAAGAAAAGCCAGATTCACCTAACCGCCATGTTACTAACTTAAAGTGATTCACTTCAACAGCCGTAGCCAAAAAGGTCATAAAATGAGGCCAGACTCACTTAACAACTGGCTTGCTTAGCAACAAAAATTTTGTTGTCAAATGTGGTTGTAAATCAAGGGTTTTTTTGCATAGAAATCAACAATCAGGGATCTAGCTAAAAGCATGTCCTTTGTCTTCCTTGACATAGGTAGGTTTTGTGTACAAAAAGAGAACAACCAAACTAAACCGAAATCTCCAAACCAAATATGGCCATCCATGTATTTTTTCTTGGCAACAGTTATTTGCTATTACTGGAATGTCTTTTCAAGTTCCCAGCCTGAAAAGCCAGTTTGGTCTAGTGGTTAAGGCATTAGGCTAGAAAGCCGCAGACTGTGAGTTCAAGTCCCACCTTAGCCAGCTGCTTAACTTTAGGGTAATCACCAGGAGATTGTGATTTCTAGTCCCACTTTAAGAATGAAAGCCAGTTGGGTGAATCCGGGCCAATCACCCGGAGATTGTGATTTCTTGTCCCTCCTTAAGAATGAAGGCCAGTTGGGTGAATCTGGGCCGATCACCAGGAGATTGTGATTTCTAGTCCCGCCTTAGGCATGAAAGCCAGTTGGGTGAATCTGGGCCAATCATCAGGAAACGGTAATTTCTAGTCCCGCCTTAAGCATGAAGGCCAGTTGGGTGAATCTGGGCCAATCACCAGGAAATGGTAATTTCTAGTCCCGCCTTAAGCATGAAAGCCAGTTGGGTAAATCTGGGCCAATCACCAGGAGATTGTGATTTCTAGCCCCACCTTAGGCATGAAAGCCAATTGGATGACCTTGGGCCAGTCACTCTCTCAGCCCAACCCACCTCACAGGATTGTTGTTGCAGAGAAAATGAAGTTATTTGTAAAAATAATAAAGGCAATAGATAAATAAATAAATAAATAAAATCAGCCCATGTTGAACCACATTCCCAGCCTGGGTTCCCATCCAAATATTAGCCAGGTTCAACCCTCCTTAGCTTGAGAGTATCAGCCTATCTAAGAACGACAGGACAACAAACTTCCCTATTAAATTTTTTTGAGAACTGAAAGATTCTGGATTTTACCCAAAGTCTCCCCCTCTCCAAATAAGCTCCCTCACCACAACAAAGCCAAGATTAAAGCAGGCCTGTTAATGCACCGCATCAAACATGATACTGTTTTTGAAGAAAGAATATTGAAATATACCATTTTTTTAAAGGGGAGAAATTCATAAAAATGATGCTGAGACACCCCTTCCCCTTTACAATGGAGAAACCCAGTTGCAGAATTGATGATAATGTTGATAATAGTCCTATTTCATTTAACATTAATAAAGCTAGTATCTTTAGAAGTTTAAAGTGATTTTTTTCTGTCCTAACTATAAGGTAAAGGTAGAGGTTCCCCTCGCACATATGTGCTAGTCGTTCCCGACTCTAGGGGGCGGTGCTCATCTCCGTTTCAAAGCCGAAGAGCTAGAGCCATCTGAAGACGTCTCCAGGGTCATGCAGCCAGCATGATTAAACACCGAAGGTACACGGAGCGCTGTTATCTTCCCACAAAAGGTGGTTCCTATTTTTCTACTTGCATTTTAATGTGTTTTCGAACTGCTAGGTTGGCAGAAGCTGGGACAAGTCACGGGAGCTCACTCCATTACGCAGCCGAGGTGGCGCAGTGGTTAAATGCAGCACTGCAGGCTACTTCAGCTGACTGCAGTTCTGCAGTTTGGCTGTTCAAATCTCACCGGCTCAGGGTTGACTCAGCCTTCCATCCTTCCAAGGTGGGTAAAATGAGGACCCGGATTGTTGTTGGGGGCAATATGCTGACTCTGTAAACCGCTAAAAGAGGGCTGAAAGCCCTATGAAGCGGTATATAAGTCTAACTGCTAGTGCTAGGGATTCAAACCACCGAATTGCTGACCTTTCTGATCGATAAGCTCAGCGACTTAGCCATTGAGCCACCGCGTCCCTATAGCTATGCATAGTTCTATACATAGGAAGTTATTTTTCACACAAAAGCACAGGTTACACAAAAGAAAAATATGTCCCCTCCCAAATGCTAAACATGAATATACATGGCGATACCCCAGCCAAGCACTTTATAAAAACTTCACCGAATCAAGAAATGTTTGAAGCTGCCACCAGAAATAACTGGGATTAATAGAGCCAGAAAGAATTCCGAACCATTGTTTTTCAGGCTTTATACAGATTGTCCTCAACGTACGACGGTAACTGAGCCCCCAATTTAGGTTGTAAGTCACAACAGTCATAAAGTGGGCTACTAAATGACAACAGCTGAATTTATGACATTTTTTTTTGTTGCTGCTGTTAGCGAACACGCTAACAGTTGTAACAACTGAAGCCCACCGATTTTTTTCTGGAAACCTGGAAGTAATGCTGGTTTCTTGCAAAAACATAGTTAATTGTGGTCATATGAATGGCCATAAAATGCAGGCCAGTTGCTGAGCTTCCAAATTATGGTCATGTGACGTGGTATGTATTTGTGTGTGTGTGAGAGAGAGATAAAAAGGTAAAGGTTCTCATCACACATATGTGCTAGTTGTTCCCGACTTTAGGGGGCGGTGCTCATCTCCGATTCAAAGCCGAAGAGCCAGCACTGTCCAAAGACGTCTCCATGGTCATGTGGCCGGCATGATTAAATGCTGAAGGTGCATGGAACACTGTTCCCTTCCCACCAAAGGTGGTTCCTATTTTTTCACGTGCTTTCGAACTGCTAGTTTGTCAGAAGCTGGGACTAGTAACGGGAGCTCATTCCGTTACACGGTGCTAGGGATTTGAACCGCCGAACTTCCAACCTTTCTAATCAACAAGCTCAGTGTCTTAGCCCCTGAGCCACCGCGTCCCTTTTAGAGATAGACAGGGAGAGCTTTGAATCTGGATGTTAAGTAGCTTTTAACTTCGACCAACTGGTCATAATTCAAGGATTACTGTATATCCTCATAGCACAAGGGTGCTCAAACTTGAACAACTTTAAAGTTTACGGACTTCAACTCCCAGCATGGCTGGCTGAGGAATTCTGGGAGTTGAAGTCCACAAGTCTTAAAGTTTCCAAGTTTGGAAACTCCTGTCACAGGGTAATAGATACAGACGAGTTCTTGTTCAACATCTTCTCATATATTTACCTTGCAATGCAACTGTGTGCCTGTTTACTTGAAGATCAGCCTCGGTGTCACCCTTGACGCTTGCCTCCAAGTAGACATATTTACCTTAGGATCACAAACTCAGTCATGGAAAAAGCCAGGCCTTTGATGTGTGAGTGAGTGTGTGTGTGTGTGTGTGTGTGTGTGTGTGTGTGTGTGTTGCATACGCATGTGTGTGCAGTTTTCTTGGCAAGATTTCAACAGTGGTGTAGGAAGTTAGCACCCACCCCTCTCCTAGAAAAAATGAGATATTTTAGGAAATATTTAAAAGGGCAGACTATTTCCCCTAGACGGGAGGAAGAAACTCATCTCCTCCCCCCACCTTTGTCAACGGGCCATTAAGGCCTGAGCCAGTCTATTCTACATAACAAAGATCTCCCCCTTCAGCTCCAGGGTGATGGGATTAAGACATGGCCCTCAGGATGTGATAGGAATAGCCCTCTACCCATCTCACCACATGGCACCTGGGAAGATTACATCACCCAGCAAGGCTCAACCAAGCCTGGGAGACAAGCAGCCTACAAAGTTAGCTAAGACCACTGACCGCGAATCAAAGCACATTTCTTACACAGGAACAGGAAACTCTAAGGTGGGAACACTCTCAGCATCTCTCCCCTTCCCCACCCCCCGGACCTCAAACCATGTCCACCATTAAAAATCATCTTTCTAAACAGTCTCCATGTTTCCAGTGTCTTTTCCCCCACTTAGAACTGAACCCAGATGAACATTTCTTCCAACAGTGGTTTGTTATTGTCTCCTTCTTAGAGCTGCGAGAAAGTGACCGGTCCAAGGTCATCCATCTGGCTTCAGGTTTAAGGCAGGACTAGAGCTCCCAATAACCTAGTTTCTAGCCTGATGCCTTAACTACCGGTAACTACACCAAACTGGATTTTTGGAAATATGAGTGTGGTCTTAGGAGGAGGAGGAGGAGGAGGAGGAGGAGGAGGAGGAGGAGGAGGAGGAGGAGGAGGAGGAGGAGGAGGAGAAGGAGGAGAAGGAGGAGAAGGAGGAGGAGGAGAAGGAGAAGGAGGAGGAGAAGAAGGAGGAGAAGGAGGAGGAGAAGAAGAAGGAGGAGGAGGAGAAGGAGAAGGAGGAGGAGGAGAAGGAGAAGGAGGAGGAGAAGGAGAAGGAGGAGGAGAAGAAGGAGGAGGAGAAGAAGGAGGAGGAGGAGGAGGAGGAGGAGAAGAAGAAGAAGAAGAAGAAGAAGAAGAAGAGGAAGAGGAAGAAGAAGAAGAAGAAGAAGAAGAAGAAGAAGAAGAAGAAGAGGAAGAAGAAGAAGAAGAAGAAGAAGAAGAAGAAAGGAACACCTATTGAATTTAATATAAATATTTATGGTCCTACCAAAGTTGTGTTTGCCCTTCACCATTATTGGCCTAGAGAATGGCTCTTAAGCCAATATCATTCCACTCCAAACGATTAATACAGATCGTCCACAACTTACAATCACAATTGAGCCAAACGTACAACTACAATTGAGCCCAGAATCTCCATTGCTAAGCGAAACATTTCTTAAGTGAGCTTTTCCCGATTTTATGACTTTATTTGCTTCCGTGGTTAAGCGAATCCCTGCCGTTGTTTAAGTCAGTAACACAGTTGTTAAGTGAAGCTGGTTGATTGGTGCTTGTCGGACGGTCGCAAAAGGGGATCACGCAACCCCCGAGGACGCCGCAACCATCATAACTACGAGCCAGTTGTCAAGAAGCTGAATTTTGATCGTGCGACCTTGGGGAATGCTGCAACAGTCGTAAGTGTGAGAAACGGTCATCATTCACTTTTTTTCAGGGGTAAAACTTTAAATGATTACTAAATGAACTGTCGTAAGTGGGGGACTAGCTGTACTTTGGTAGGAGGCACTAAGAAATTCAGAGGGCTGAATGGAAAAAAGATAAGAGGTTAGATCTGAACACAGAGTCTCTTGATTCAGGCCATGCTCTCAATCTCTGCATCCAAAAGGAGATATAAATTGGTTTTTTTCCACTCCAGTTTTATGCAAACTGGAAAACCTGTTAACGTCTTACCACTTCCCTGAAAAAGCCACCCCAAACTGGTCCATTCTAGCCGCTAGCAACAAGCAAATAAACCATTTACGGATCCAAGGAAATGGAAAGCTTTATTGCAGTTTTGGATCGCTAATTATTAATGTGGGCTAGAAACATGCCTGAATGCATTTGACCTACGAAGCTGTTTCAAATGTGTTTTTAAAAGCCGGGGCTCACTTAGCGTGGCCCAAGCTGAGTCACTGCCTGATTCTCCCCTGCAGTTTCGTTTTCGAGCATGTTAAATGGAGGGATTTTCCGCCTCCATTAAGGTGAACATATCTGACATACTTTAAGGCAACTGCTGGTTTTGTCTTTTGTTTATTAATGTCAATTTGGAGCACCCACTCTGGTGTCAGCGCTGAGTGCGGTTGTGTAAATTCCTCAGCTACCTGAGCAAACACACACACTCTGTGCAGGAATCACCTGCCAATCTCCTCAGACAAACCTGAGATTTTCTTTTCAAGACAAACAACTGTTTTTTTGCCTCGGTGTGCAAATTAATGTGGGAGGGGGAAAGAGGGGGGGGAGACGAGGGGGGGTTGGCAGAGAGGGAGGGAGGGAGACACACACACATATACACAGAGAGAGAAACAGAGAGAGAGAGACAGAGAGAGACAAAGACAGAAACAGACAGAGACAGAGACACAGAGAGCGAGACACACACACACACAGATAGACACAGAGAGAGAGAGACAGAGAGAAACACAAACACAGAGACAGAGAGAGAGACACACAGAGAGACAGAGAGACAGAGACAGAGAGAAAGAGAGAGAGAGCAACAGAGAGAGATACACACAGAGACAGAGAGAAAGAGAGACAGAGAGAGCAACAGAGACAGAGACAGAGAGAAAGAGAGAGACAGAGAGAGCAACAGAGAGAGAGAGAGAGAGAAAGAGAGAGAGAAAGAGAAAGAGACAGAGACAGAGAGAAAGACACAAACACAAAGACAGAGACAGAGACAGAGAGAAAGAGAGAGACAGAGAGAGCAACAGAGAGAGAGAGAGAGAAAGAGAGAGAGAAAGAGACAGAGACAGAGAGAAAGACACAAACACAAAGACAGAGACAGAGAGAGAGAGACAGAGAGAAAGAGAGAGAGAGCAACAGAGAGAGACACACACAGAGAGACAGAGAGAAAGAGAGAGACAGAGAGAGCAACAGAGACAGAGAGAAAGAGAGAGGCAGAGAGAGCAACAGAAAGAGAGAGAGAGAGAAACACACAGAGAAAGAGACAGAGAGAGAGAAAGAGAGAGACAGAGCAACAGAGAGACAGGGAGAAACACAGAGACAGACAGAGAGAGAGACAGAGAGAGACAGAGCAACAGAGAGAGAGAGAAACACAGAGAGACAGAGTCAGAGAGAGAGACAGAGAGAAAGAGAGACAGAGAGAGACAAAGACAGAGAGACAGAGACACAGAGAGAGAGACAGAGTGACAGAGAGACACAGAGAGAGAGAGACAGAGAGAGAGAGAGAGAGACAGAGAGAGAGACAGACATACACACACAGACAGACAGAGAGACAGAGAGAGAGAAGGAAAAGGAGAAAAACTTTAGACAGATTGCATTACAGCTTTGCAAAAAACAAACAAACCGCCAGATCCTTTGTGGATTTAGATGTTATTGTAAGTCTGTTTCTTATCTTGGCAGATTCACACCCAGTGGAAAACTTTGCTACTGCTCATCTAGGGAAGAGAAGAACCAGGGGAGGCAGGATAGCAGCCTTCCAATATTTGAGGGGCTGCCACAGAGAGGAAGAAGTCAAGCTATTTTCCAAAGCACTTGAAGAGCAGACAAGGAATAATGGATGGAAAATGACCAAGGAGAGATTCAACCTGAAAATACGGAGAAATTTTCTGACAGTGAGAACAATCAACTGATGGAACAGAAGTTGCCTTCAGAAGTTGTGGGAGCTTCATCCCTGGAGTCTTTCAAGAAGAGACCGGATTGCCATTTGTCAGAAATGATGTAGGCCTCTCTCCTACTTGGGCCTCCAGAACGACTTGCCTCCAGAAATTGTGGGTGCTTCATCACTGGAAGTTTTTAAGAAGAGACTGGACAGTCCCTTGTCTGAAACGGTATAGGATCTCCTGCTTCAGCAGAGGGTTGGACTAGAAGACCTCCAAGGTCCCTTCCAACTCTATGCTGATTCTGCTTCATTCTGAAAGCCCCTCACCATCCTCTCAGCTTTAGCTTCCAAACTGCCACACCATGAGCGAGAAAGAGACTTACACAATATGCTGATCGTGATTGCAAAACAATAGTGGAGAACCAAGATATGCTATTTGCTGGTTAACAGGAAAGTCTATGAACTGACCTAAGATGACTTAAAAAAAAACTCTTCTAAAAATAATGTAGAGACATAGGGCAAATCCCAAGACAGTGGAACCTCTATGTTTATTCTAAGCAAGGACTTCACTGCAGTGGTGAATTTTTTTTTTTTTAACTACCGGTTCTGTGGGTGTGGCTTGGTAGGCGTGGCAGGGGAAGGATACTGCAAAATCTCCTTTCCCTCCCAATCCAGGGAAAGGATATTGCAAAATCTCCATTCCCTCCCAACTCCTGGGGGGACGATACTGCGAATTCTCCATTCCCACCCTACTCCAGGGGAAGGATACTGCAAAATCTCCATTCCCAGCTCACTTCTGAGAAAGGATACTGCAAAATCTCCATTCCTACCACACTCCAGGGGAAGGATATTACAAAATCTCAATTCCCTCCCAATCCAGGAAAAGGATACTGCAAAATCTCCATTCCCAGCCCACTCCTGGGGGAAGGATATTGCAAAATCTCTATTCCCACCCTACTCCAGGGGAAGGATACTGCAAAATCTCCATTCCCACCCCACTCCAGGGGAAGGATACTGTAAAATCTCCATTCCCACCCTACTCCAGGGGAAGGGTACTGCAAATTCTCCATTCCCACCTTATCCAGGGGAAGGAATACGTCATTTGATGTTGGCGTGGCGAAGTGAGTTTGACAACCCTGGTTTAGAATAGAATAGAATAGGGAATAGGGAATAGGGAATAGGGAATAGGGAATAGGGAATAGGGAATAGGGAATAGGGAATAGGGAATAGGGAATAGGGAATAGGGAATAGGGAATAGGGAATAGAGTAGAGTAGAGTAGAGTAGAGTAGAATAGAATAGAGAATAAGAATAAAATAGGATAGGGAATAGGAATAGGAATAGGAATAGGAATAGGAATAGGAATAGGATAGAAGAGAAGAGAAGAGAAGAGAAGAGAAGAGGGAATAGAAATAGGAATAGGATAGGATAGGATAGGATAGGACAGGACAGGATAGGGAATAGGGAATAGGGAATAGGAAATAGGAATAGAATAGCATAGAATAGCATAACAGAATAGAATAGCATAGCATACTATTGTTTTACTAAATAAAACAATATAATTGTAAAGATATAAGCAACAAGGTTATAGTCATAAGTAAAAAAGGAGATAGGTAATAGGAAGGAAGAGAAGAATAATAGTAATATAGTCTTAGTAAATAGTTTAACAGTGTTGTGAGAATTGGTTGTTTAGCAGATTGATGGCATGTGGGGGAAACTGTCCTTGTGTCTAGTTGTTCTGGTGTGCAGTGCCCTATAGTGTCATTCTGAGGGTAAAAGAGGCCATTATGGTGCAAAAACAATAAGGTGACCAGACGTCCCGCTTTTGGCGGGACACACCCGCCTTCCAACGCATTTTCCCGCGTCCCGCCCGCCTTTTTAAAAGGCACGCTTTTTTTGGCGCTCGCAGCTCCCGCCCATCAGCTGCTAGCTTGCTGGGCTGGCTCATCGTTCTGTTCTCTATCCTACCAGATGAGCCAGCCCAGCAAGCTAGCAGCTGATGGGCGGGAGCTGCGAGCGCCAAAAAAAGCGTGCTTTTAGCCTTTTACCTACTACCTACAAATTTAAGCCAGCTCAGCCTCCCGCTCACTGATTGGATTGGCCTGGACTCCAGCCAATCAGTGAGCTGGCTGGGATGGGAAATTTTCAGCACGCTTGCGCGAGTTTCCATTTCCTTTCTACAAAAGACGAGAGAGGTTGCAGCTGCGCTGACTGGTGAGTAATCTAATTCTAATCGAATTTTCCGCTCGCCGCGGCAGGAGGAAAGGGTGGGGGCAGCTGCAGCCGCCCGCGGCAGAGAAGTTCCATGCGGTGCAGGGGCTCCCGCCGCCCGGCAGAAGCCCCTGAACCGCGTGCGGGCGGCTGCCCCCTCCTCCTCCCTGTCCTCCTGCGGCCGCGAGGAGTAGTCCGTTCGTGCAGAAATTGCCCGCCCTGGCTGAGTGAATTGGGATCGCCTGCGGCCGCGAGGAATACTCCGTTCGTGCAGGAGTCCTCGCGGCCGCAGGCGATCCCAATTGAATTCACTCTGTGCGGGCGGCAGGCGCTGCGCCCACGAGGAGCTGCCTCTTCGTGAATGGGATCGCCGCCTCCGAGAGCATGGGTGCAGCGGCTGCCGCCCGCACAGAACGTCGTGCGGGGGTCCTGCCGCCCGGCAGAAGCCCCGGGACCCAGTGCAAATTCGCTGCGCAAGGTGAAACGGCCGGCAGCAGCCTCGCTCTCCTGCTGCGGCTTCTGTTTCAGTAGGGAAGAAAACTTCCTTTCGCTTCCCGGGCTTCTGCCGCCCGGCAGAAGCCCCGGACCCAGTCAAATTCGGGAAGCGAAAGGAAGTTTTCTTCCCTACTGAAACAGAAGCCGCAGCAGGAGAGCGAGGCTGCTGCCGGCCGTTTCACCTTGCGCAGCGAATTTGACTGGGTCCCGGGGCTTCTGCCGCCCGGGACCCAGTCAAATTCGCTGCGCAAGGTGAAACGGCCGGCAGCAGCCCTGCTCTCCTGCTGCGGCTTCTGTTTCAATAGGGAAGAAAACTTCCTTTCGCTTCCCGGGCTTCTGCCGCCCGGCAGAAGCCCCGGGACCCAGTCAAATTCGGGAAGCGAAAGGAAGTTTTCTTCCCTACTGAAACAGAAGCCGCAGCAGGAGAGCGAGGCTGCTGCCGGCCGTTTCACTTTGCGCAGCGAATTTGACTGGGTCCCGGGCTTCTGCCACCCGGCAGAAGCCCCGGGACCCAGTCAAATTCGCTGCGCAAGGTGAAACGGCCGGCAGCAGCCTCGCTCTCCTGCGGCCAGCGTCCGTTTCAGTCGCTTCCCTTGTCCGTCTTGATTGCTGGAAGCAGTAACAAACGGCGCGTCCGCTCCGCATCGCCCTGACAACCACCCCAGCCGGCGGCTACCGGGCCTCGCTGGAGTCAATTGCAAAACTGCGTTCAGCGCTTTGAGGACCTGAGGCATCTTGGGAAATGTAGTTCCCTATCAGAAAGAATGGAGTAGCTGCGAATTTGTAACAACATAATATAACTTGGTGCTTCGCAGGTTACGAAAATCTCGTTTGATTTGCACACTGTTTTTTAAAAGTTAGATAAAGAAATTATGCTGTGAAAGCGACTAGATAGCCCCCCTCCCCTTCCTGTGTGTGAGAAAGGGAAGGAGAGGAAGGAAGGAGGGAGGGGGGAGGAAAAGAAGAAGGGAGGGGGGGAGAAGATGGAAGGAGAAAAGATGGATGGAAGGAGAAAGAATGGAAGGAGAAGGAGGAAGATGGAAGAAGAAAGGAAGAAAAAGAAGAAGGGAGGGAGAAGGAAGGAGGTAGGAAGAAAAGGGGAAGAGAGGGAAAGAGCAGAAAGACAAAGAGGATGAAGTTGATAGGCAAGAGGAAGGGGGAAGGAAGGGAAAAAAGAGGGAGAGAGGAAAGAAGAAAGGATGGAACTAGAAAGGAAAGAAGGGAAGGAGGGAGGAAAGGGGAAGACAGGGAAAGAGCAGAAAGACAGAGAAGGTGAAGGTAGATAGGCAGAAGGAAGGAAGAAGCAAGAAATAGGAAAGGAGGGAAGGAGAAAGGAACAAAAGCAAAGAGGAAGGGAGAAATGGAAAGAGCAGAAAGACAGAGAAGGTAGATAGGCAAAAGAAATGAAGCTGAAAGAATGGAAGGAGGAAGGAAGAGAAAAAAGGAAGAAGGGAGTGAGTGAGGAAAGGAGATGATGGAAGGAGAAAGGAAGGAAGAGAGGGAAAGAGCAGAAGATGGATATGTTGGCATGAAAGGGATCCGGGCACAATCTCACCTGTTCCAAGTAAAGTTGCCTTTTGCAATTGGCTACCGGTAATCCTCGACTTACGACCAGGATTGATCCCCCAATTTCTGTTGCTAAGGGAGACGTTTGTTAAATGATTTTTGCCTCATTTTGCGACCTTTTATTGCCACGTTAAGTGAATCATGGTGGTTGTTAAGTCAGGAACATGGCTGTTTAGTGACCAAAATTACAATGGCATTGAAAAAAGTGACTGATGACCATTTTTCACACTTAGCGACCATTTTCACACTTAGCGACCGTTGTGGCATCCTCATGGTTACGCGATCAAAATGTTGATGTTTGGCAACGGATTCGTATTTCTGATGATAGTTTGAAATGGTGACAGTATAAATTATTGCTGGTGTAATACTTAACAATGGTTTTTAAGGATTTCTTTTATTTATAGAATACCTTTTTTATTATTTTGGGGGGATTTTTACTTTTAAATTGTTTATAAAATGTATTTACTACAAGAAATGTTCCTTTTTGCAAATGTGATCTTTGCAAATCTTTGTGATGCAATATGTTCAGACCAGGTTTATGTGTCTCAAAGTGGCTGCTATTCTATGGGCAGGCCAGGTTGGTGCAAGGCAGCTTTGCCAGATTTTGTGTGTTTCACCCTCATTGAATTTTATATCGTATAAAGAATGGAAGGAGGAAGGAAGAGAAAAAAGGAGGAAGGGAGTGAGTGAGGAAAGAAGAGGATGGAAGGAGGGAGGAAGGAAGGAAGAGAGGGAAAGAGCAGAAGACAGATAAGGTGAAGGTAGATAAGCAAGAGGAATGAAGGAAGAAGTGAGGAGTCTCGAGGAGGGGGAAAACATTTAGTGACCAAAGTTACAATGGCATTGAAAAAAGTGACTGATGACCATTTTTCACACTTAGCGACCGTTGCGACCATTTTTCACACTTAGCGACCGTTGCAGCATCCTCATGGTCACGTGATCAAAATTTTGTTTGGCAAAAGATTCGTATTTATGCTGGTTTCAGTGTCCTGGGGTGACCTTTTGACAAAAAATTTTTTTTTAATCAAGCCCCCCCCCCCCCCCACCGGTCAAGGGTGTCCCTCTTTTCCAATCTGAAAATCTGGTCACCTTAAAAAACAAGCAAGAAAAAACCCCAAAGAGGAAAGGAAAGTATGGAAGGAAACTATTTTAAGAAATGCTCACCGGGATTAGGCCAAATGCTAATCCAGCATTTGACATAGTAAAATATTTAATCAGGAGCATTTAAACACAACCCCACAGACAGGAAGTAAATATTTCTCTTCCACTGTGGCTCCCTAGCAGTTGGCATGCACGATTCCAGAGGCAACAGCTAGTCCTCGAGTTACGACCCCCATGGAGCCCAACATTTGCATTGCTAAAGTGAGACGGTTGAGTGAGTTTCACCTTCTTTTACAACCATTCTCATCACAGTGCTTAAGTGACTCACGGCAGCTGTTAAGTTAGCAACGCGGCCATTAAGTGAATCTGGCTTCCCCGTTGACTTTGCTGGTCAGAAGGTGGATCAAAGGTCGATCCCATGACCCCGGGGGGCACTGCAACCGTCATAAATATGAATCCGTTAGATTAGCACTTGCAATTAACGGGAAGGAGCAAACCGAGTATTATAGCACATGGGAACTAATCTACCGATGGTTAGAGAACAAATATGAAAGTCAGAAATGAAAGGAGATTGGTGAAATAGAGAAAAATATATGAATAGAATTAAATAATTTAAGAAGAAGGATTGCTACAGTATCAGATATGTTCTGTATATCAGTATTAAGTTACCAGCAGATAAATATGAGTGTGGTTGTAAATTTTTTGCTGGTTGTTATTGCACAAGATATTTGTACCCACACTGTTTAATGGAAGATTTTAGGTATTTAGGTATTTATTAATGCTTATAGGCCGCCCTTTTCCCTGAGGGGACTCAGGGCGGCTTACATAAAATAAGGGGGGGGGGGATGGATTGTTGGTATTAAAAGAATTTTTTTAAAACATTGAATAATAAATAAATAAATATGAATCAGTTGCCGAGCGTCTGAATTTTAGTTCACGTGGATACTGTGATGGTTGGAAGTATGAAAAAACGGTCGTAAGTGATTCTCCCCCCCCCCCCCCAGTGCAGGTCTCACTTTGAAGAGGAGGGCTGGAGGAGGGCCTTCTCTGTGGCTGCTCCGGCCCTCTGGAACGATCTCCCCGTGGAGATTCGGACCCTTACCACCCTTCAGGCTTTCCGTAAACAAAAGGGTTGTAAGTCAAGGACAACCTCTATCACAGTGGGTCTCAACCTTCCTAATGCCGCGACCCTTTAATACAGTTCCTCATGTTGTGGTGACCCCCAACCATAAGATTATTTTATGTTTTCCGTATTTTTTCAAAAATATGTGGTTTCCGATGGTCTTAGGCGATCCCTATGAAAGGGTTGTTTGACCCCCCAAAGGGGTCCCTGACCCACAGGTTGAGAACCACTGCTCTATCAAGACCCCTGGATAGCCACTGTGACTGTACTAGGATTCCATCCAGTCCAACCGGTGGCCTTCAACCAACCTCCTCCAAAGACCTATTAGATCCCACAGATTAGGTCTCCTCCGAATTCCATCTGCCGGCTAATGCCGGCTGTCAACTACCTGGAGGAGGGCCTTCTCTGTGGTTGCTCCGGCCCTCTGGAACGATCTCCCCATGGAGATTCGGACCCTCACCACCCTTCAGGCTTTCCATAAATCCGTTAAGACCTGGCTGTTCCAGCAGGCCTGGGGCTGTTGAGTCCCATCCCCTACTCGAATTGGGTGTGCTTGTTGAGACCTTTTAAATTGTTTTGTATTGTTGTCTGTTCTGTTGCCTTCCCTTTTGTATTGTCCCCCCCCCCTTCCCTTGGTTTTGTTAGCCGCCCGGAGTCCCTAGGGAATAGGGCGGCATACAAGTTGAATAAAACCTCTAAACCTCTAAACCTTAGGAGAACCGATTGAATGGCTGAGCAATGTGTGGCACAGATATCTCTTTTTTAATCCTTCTTGAATTTCCCAGCATTTTGTTTTCACGAATGACCCCTAGAGTAGACCCCTCCTTGTCTGCTTTTTGTCCATTGTGTGAAATTTTTATACACTTCCCTTGTGTTGTGTTGTGTGTGTCTGTGTCCCTCCCTCTCTCCAAGCCCTAAAAACAAAACCATCCCTCCTCCTCCTCCTCCTCCTCCTCCTCCTCCTCCTCCTCCTCCTCCTCCTCCTCCTCCTCCTCCTCCTCCTCTCTGTAATTTTCTCTTGTCCCCTAATCAGTCTTGGTTAAAGGTAAAGGTTCCCCTCGCATATATGGGCTAGCCATTCCCGACTCTAGGGGGCGCTGCTCACCACCGTTTCAAAGCCAAAGTGCCAGCATTGTCCAAAGACATCTCCATGGTCATGTGGCCGGCATGACTGAATGCCAAAGGCGCACAGAACGCTGTTACCTTCCCACCAAAGGTGGCTCCTATTTTTCTACTTGCCTTTTTTTACATGCTAGGTTGGCAGAAGCTGGGGCAAGTAACGGGAGCTCACCCCATTACGTAGCGCTTGGGATTCGAACTGCCAAACTGCCGACCTTTCTGGTTGACAAACTCGGCGTCTTAGCCACTGAGCCACTGTACCTTCTGTCCTACATCCTACAAGCTGTGTTTCCTTACAAGCCTCACTTGCTTTTATTTTCAGTGCCCTCTGGCATGATTCCAAGCTTGGAATTTGGTTCCCCCCCCCCTTCTCAGCTGCGGAAACACACTGTTAACTACTTAACTTAGCACAAGCCTGATCCCCATTGTAATTGTGATCTTCCAGCCATGTAGGGGGACAATTCTCCTGCTTCAACTTCAGCTGGGTGCCGCCCCCCCCCCTCCCTGGCGGGCAACCCAACCATCCTCCAGTCTTTTGCCAAGTACCTGTTTCCTCTCAGCACACCTGATCTCCCCCAAAGCCTCCTGTCTGGGAAACACCCAGGAGTGGATTAATCTCTCCAATACTCCGAAGAGAGAAAAGCATGTTTTTGAAAAGTGCAGGACGAGGAGTCATCGTTCTTTCATGCCCGCTATGAATAGGGTTGGATGGGCTGTTTCTTGCAAAGTTTTACAGTTGTCTGTCTCTGCTCTGCCCAGCCTTCCTTGAGAACCCCCCCCCCCTTCCAGCCTTTGGAAACACCCCACCCACCCACCCATTCACCCACCAGCAGAAAGACAGCCAGATCTGAAAAATACTTGCAAAAAGGGAGCCGTTCTTATCAACCAGGGATGGTCACAGCGTCGCCAGATCTCAGAGAAGGGTGCATGCCCCTATCCAGAGGATGAACTTTCCAAAGCAGCTTTCTTGTGACTGTATATAGAGGCGGTCCTTGATTTACGACCACAGTTCGACACACACACACACACACACACACACACACACAATTTCGGTCACAAAGCGAGACGTCTATTCAGTGAATTTTGCTCCACCTTGCGACTTTTCTTGCCACAGCAGTGGAGTTGAAATCCCTGCACTTGTTAAGTTGTTCACTTAGCAACGCAGTTGTTAAATGAATCTGGTTCTCCCATTGACTTTGTGGCTCAGAGGGTGGCCATAAGGGGATCCCATGACCTCCAGCGACCCAACAACGGTCACCAAGGTGAGTCAAGTTCCCG
This sequence comes from Thamnophis elegans, assembly GCF_009769535.1. NCBI lineage: Eukaryota > Metazoa > Chordata > Lepidosauria > Squamata > Natricidae > Thamnophis > Thamnophis elegans. Next base: position 7,826,697 of record NC_045546.1, read on the forward strand.
AGCGCCTGCATTTTGATCACACAACCGTGGGGGCTCCATGCGACAGTCGTAAGTCTGAAAAACGGCTACAGGTCACTTTCTGCAGTGCCGTTGGAACTTTGAATGGTCACTCAACGAACTGTTGTTAAGTCGGGGACTATCTGTAATTCCCAGCTAGACTCAACTTTGATGACAATTCCCACAACCTGTTTGAGCGGGTTGGCTAAAGGGAGTTTTCTGTGTTAGTAGCTTGGGATGCGGTAGCTAAGTGGCTAAGACGCTGAACTTGTCGATCAGAAAGGTCGGCAGTTCGGTGGTTCGAATCCCTAGCAAGGCATAATGGAGTGAGCTCCCATTATTTGTCCCAGTTTCTGCTAACTTAGCAGTTGGAAGACATGTAAAAATGCAAGTAGAAAAATAGGAAGCACCTTTGGTGGGAAGGGAACGGCGTTCCATGAGCCTTTGGCGTTGAGTCATGCCAGCCACATGACCACGGAGACGTCTTCGGACAGCGCTGGCTCTTTGGCTTTGAAACGGAGATGAGCACCGCCCCCTAGAGCCAGGAACAACTAGCACATATGTGCTAGGGGAACCTTTACCCTTAGCCTATATTGGTCAAGCAAGATGACTTCATACCATGTGCCAAAACGTGCAGGGTTTAAGTTGGGCAAAGAAAGGCACAAAGTCTTGGATATGGGCAAGCATTACACACGATCTCAACCGGACCTCTGATAAGGCACTCAGCACATGGCCCGGGAGCTCTTTTGGTGCTCTCTTCCATTCAAGTGGCGCCTCTCAACCCATCTACCCCTGCTTAAAAATAAAATAAAAAAACACCCTCAATTTTGCCAAACTCCGGAGCGAAGAGAAGAGAAACTACAGGAAGTCCACGCTCGATTCCGAGCCTTCTTTTTTTTTTAACCACCTCGATCTTAAAAGTCCAAAGGCTGAGATCTCCACGCGGCTCACCTCGGAGTTAAGGCAGCTTCCAACCCCAATCTGCAGGATTCCCTTTCGCATCCCAGGGAAAGTCAGCCCGGCCCGTGCAGAGAAAGTAAAAACCGACCCGACGAGGAAAAAGTGGAGGGAGAAAGGGATAGTGACCCCCGGGAGGGAGAAAGGGAAAGTGACCCCCCCCCGGGAGGGAGAAAGGGAAAATGACCCCCCCCCCAGGGAGAAAGGGAAAGTGAACCGGGAGAACGGGAAAGTCACCCCCGGGAGGGACAAAGTGAAAGTCACCCCCCCCTCAAGGGAGAACGGGAAAGTGACCTCCGGGAGGGAGAAAGGGAAAGTGACCCCCCCCACACGGGAGGCACCCACCTGCAGCTGGCTGGAGCAGCCGTACTGGATGAGCGGGGTGAACGTGGTCAGCTGGAGCTCGGCGTCGGTCTGGAACTGGCTGCCCACCAGGTTGGGCATCTTGGTGACGTTGTAGCCCAGGTTCTGGCACATGGAGATGCGGATGGCATCGCAGCGGCGCTCCTCTTCGTCGCCGAAAGCGCCCGCCGCCTCCAGCGCCGCCAGCAGCAGTAACAGCAGTAACCGCCGCCGCCGGGCACCTCTGTGCCCCGCCGCCGCCGGGCACATCGTCCGCCAATCCTTCCCGGCTCCAGCCTTGCCGGAGCAGGAACCGAGAGCGCCGCCGCAGCCGCCGCAGCCACTCCTTTCCCCCCGATCGCCGCCCGCCTGCTTTGCGCCGAGCGCCCCGCCGAGCGCGCTTCTGGCTCCGCCGCCGGCGCAGCGCGCTGTGACACCAGGCGAGGCGGTGCTGGCTGGGCGAGAGGGCGGCGCCGGGGCTGCCGGCGAGGAAGGGCGAGAGGGCGGGCGAGCCAGCAACCTGCCCAGGGGAGGGGAGGCCTCGCTGCTTCGGCCCGCCCACCCGCCGCCCGCGGCCTCCGGCGCCGGCCGAGAAAGGCTTGCAGCCGCGGAGATGAAGGACGCCCTGGAACGGAAAGCGCGCGGAGTTCTCGCAGGGTGGGCTCCCCCCACTTTTTTTGCCACGGGATAGAGTAGAGACCACGGGAAGGGTTAATGCCACTTTATAGTGCCTTGGTAAGGCCACACGTGGAGTGGGTCTGGGACAATTTGCACACAGCCAACTTGTCACAACCAACTCATCACAGCCAACTCGCCAGGGTCAACTCAACAAAGGCAGCTTGCCATCACCAACACCACAAATAACTGGGCATGGCCAACTTGCCCCAACCAACTCACCACAGCTAACTTGCCATGGCCAACTTGCCCCAACCAAGTCACAACAGCTAACTTGCCATGGCCAACTCATCACGGCCAACTTGCCTCAACCAACTCACCACAGCTAACTTGCCATGGCCAACTTGCCCCAACCAAGTCACAACAGCTAACTTGCCATGGCCAACTCACCATGGCCAACTTGCCATGATCAACTTACTACAGCTAACTTGCCATGGCCAACTCACCATGGCCAACTTGCCATGATCAACTCACTACAACTAAGTTGCCATGGCCAACTCACCATGGCCAACTTGCCACAACCAACTCACCACAGCTAACTTGCCATGGCCAACTCACCATGGCCAACTTGCCATGATCAACTCACTACAGCTAACTTATCTTGGCCAACTTACCATGGCCAACTTGCCACAACCAGCTCACCACAGCTAACTTGCCATGGCCAACTCACCATGGCCAACTTGCCATGATCAACTCACTACAGCTAACTTGCCATGGCCAACTCACCATGGCCAACTTGCCACGACCAACTCACCACAGCTAACTTGCCATGGCCAACTCACCATGGCCAACTTGCCACGACCAACTCACCACAGCTAACTTGCCATGGCCAACTTGCCCTAACCAAGTCACAACAGCTAACTTGCTAGCTGAATATTCCGGAAGTTAAAATCTGGGCATTTTTAAAGTTGTTATAGGGTTGAGAAACACAGTAGCTTAACTGATTGATTGCTTTGATGTGTAGCAAGCAAATGAATCCCCGCCCCCCAAAAAATCCTTCTTTGCACCCCCCAAAAATCTTAAGAAAGAGAGAAGCCAAGAAAAGAAACATGTTGCAATCAGAAACCCAAATAACCCTGGCTGTTGCAGAAGCAAATACATTGAATTTAGCCCGTATATTCACAAAGTCAGCTCGCTAGAGGTAACAGACAAACTAAAGATAAGGGCACAGGATTAATTACATTTGTTAGACAGGATTAAAACCCCAAGGAAGCCAGTATATGGGATTAATTACATTTGTTCAACAAAAAATTTAAAAATCCAAGGAAGCCAGCACTTTAGTCTTTATTGCCGACCTTTGTGAGACAAACTAATCAAAATCAAATAACAATAGTACACAAAAGTAAATAGGTAAAGGTTCCCCTCGTTCAAATGTGCTAGCTGTTCCCAACTCTAGGGGGCGGTGCTCATCTCCGTTTCAAAGCTGAAGAGCCAGAACTGTCCAAAGATGTCTTCATGGTCATGTCGCCAACATGACTAAGTGCCGAAGGCGCATGGAACGCTGTTCCCTTCCACTCAAAGGTGGTTCCTATTTTTCCTACTTGCATTTTTACGTGTTTTAAACTACTAGGTTGGCAGAAGCTGGGACAGGTAACGGGAGCTTACTCAGTTATGCGGTGCTAGGGATTCGAACCACCGAACTGCCGACCTTTCTGATCAACAAGCTTAGCACCTTAGTCACTGAGCCACCCTCTAAATCAGGGGTGACAAACTTGTTTTCATTGAGGACCACATCATGGTTGTATTTGACCTTGGAGGGGCAGGTGGGTGTGGCAGGGGTGGGCGTACCTATAGAACAGAAGAGCAACAAAGATAATTAGGGGACATGTGAAAAACAGTTGCAGGTACTGGGTATGTTTAATTTAATGAAAAGAAGGATTAGGGGACACGTGATACCAGTGTTTCAATATCTCAGGGGTTGCCACAAAGAAGAGGGAGTCAAACTATTCTCCAAGGCACCTGAGTATAGAACAAGAAGCAATGGGTGGAAACTAATGATGGAGAGAAGCAACCTAGAGATAAGGAGAAATTTCCTGACAGTTAGAACAATTAACCAGTGGAACAACTTGCCTCCGGAAGTTGTAAATGCTCCAACACTGGAAGTTTTTAAGAAGATGTTGGGTAACCATTTGTCTGAAGTGGTGTAGGGTTTCCTGCCTAGGCAGGGGGTTGGACTAGAAGACCTCCAAGGTCCCTTCCAATTCTGTTATTCTAAGATAACCTGAACCTGAAATAAACCTCATTGGAAAGGTTTACTTTGGAAAAACACCCTTGTGCAAATACTACTATGCCCCTGAAAAGATACTCCCCCTCCCTCTCTTCATATCTGCCCTAATCCTTACACACCGCAAGGGATACTTTCCCAGATAAGATTTTTCTACAGTCCAGATAAGAGGATTTTGCTCATTAATCATATTGCCACTTGAGACCGATAAGGTTTAAGCTTATACAAAAGGAGACATTGTGATCCCCTCCAGAACATAACGTACAGCCTGGGTCAAGAAATGACTAAATAATTATTTTTTTTGCGTTGACATGAGAGCAATCTATCCATCCATCGAGGCTGGGAAATGAATTTATGAAAAATACAATGGGAGTTTTAAAAGTTTATGTCTGAATTCCCAGCTCGCCAGCTGGATAACCGCCAAGCCGCTTTATGGCATGAATGGTCGTGGCCCACTTGAAGGATCTGATTTATGTTTACAGAAAATCTTTTTAGGAAGCAGTTAGGGCCCTTTCGTAGTGGTGGGAGCCTTCCAACTCCTGTGAACAGCACAAGAGCTCCATAGAGTTGCCTAGAGCTGGGGTCTCCAACTTTCTGGACCTCAGGGACCACTAAATTCTAATTTTAAATCCTGCAGACCACTCATGTGATGTGCCTAATGACTGGCTGGGGGTTCCACCACAAATCCGCGAAGCCCTTATCCGTGGAGACATAAGCGCGAAGACTAATTCTCGCCGTTCGAAACGCTAAGGAAAAATGCGACCCTACCGCGATGACATAATCGCGGAGGACAAATCTGCGCATTCCCAAGCACTCAACATCCTAACCCTAACCCTAACCCTAACCCTAACCCTAACCCTAAACCTAAACCTAACCCTAACCCTAACCCTAACCCTAACCCTAACCCTAAACCTAAACCTAAACCTAAACCTAAACCTAAACCTAAACCTAACTCTAAAACAAACCCCTAAACCTAATCCTAACCCTTACCTTAATTTAAATCCGCTTTCTGCCACCGCGCTGTTTTAAAGTGCCCTTCTGTCGCCGCGCTGTTGTCGCGGCGGTGATGATGCGCGGTGATGACGTCGCGGCTTTAGTGATGCAATTTTATCACCGCTATTTTGACGAGCGCGGTTTTGTCGTGCCACGCTGGGTGGGCGGGCGTGGCTAGGTGGTCATGTGACTGGTTGGGCGTGGCCAACTCGATGTCACTCACGTCAAGGGGCGACTCGCCAGCCTCTACTCGCCCCCTCCCACCCCTCGCCTGACTGCCCGGGCTCCTTAGGGCCCCAACAGGAAGCAGTTGCTGGAGCTAAGCAGCCACCAGGAGAAAGAGTTGGCAAAACAGCTGGCTCATTTCAAATTGGATCTGACCGAGAAGGAGGCTCAGCAGAAGCACCTCAATGAGGACTACGAGCATAGGCTATCCAAGCAGAGGGAAGACCTGTGGGAGTGCAAGGCCAGGTACCGGTGCCTGCAGGCTCAGAGGGCTGAGATGGTCAGCCAGTTCCAGGCCATGATGCAGTCCTACTGGAACAAGGCCCTTTGGCTTTTCACCACCAGTGGTGCTTCCCTCCAGCCTTCACTCAAAGCCCCGCACCAGGAGGCTGAACCAGATCCCAAATTGGAATTTCTGCCCCTCTCCGACCCACAAAAAAGACCCCGAAGGGGGAGACTCTCTGCAGCAACACAAACGTTCATTGCACGTATCCGGCCCAGGGGCCGTAGTTTGAGGACCCCTGCTTTAGTGCAATATAAAAAATGCAAATAATTTTTCTGCGGACCACCAAAATTTTCTCACGGACCACCAATTGGAGACCCCTGGCCTAGAGTGTTATAGCTGTGCAAAGATTCCCAGTGCTTCCCTAAAATTCTGTGTCTAGCCGTCACCACTTTTAACATCACCAAGGACAATTGTAGGGTAAACATAAGTTGGAGGTGAAAGCTAAGACTTCCGAGAATCTCCCTGTTAGTTTATTGCAGGGCTGAGAAACCATGACAACTTTACAACCCGTGGACTTCAACTCCCAGAATTCCTGAGCCAGGAAAATATTTGTAGCGCAGGGTTGAAAGGAGAGGTCTTTGTGTTCTAGCAGACGTTTCATTACTGAACTAGATAACATCATCAGTGCTGGTAGGGAGTGGGGTTTACTCTCAGTTTATATCCTAGTGGCTTGCCCTGTCAGTGTTGGTGTCTTACAGCTTCTTTGGTTGGATTGTTTATTGTTAGGCTGTTTAGCAGTTCCTGGATTGGGACATTGTTTATTTCTCTATTGTTGGTCTGAAGTTAATCTTAGTGTTAATGTTTGCTGGGTGCTGATTGCTGGTGTGTGTGTGTGTGTGTTTAACAGGTACAGTGACAGGGCAAACCACTAGAATATAAACTGAGATTAAACCCCACTCCCTACCAGAGTGTTTCTCAACCTTGGCCTACCTGAAGATGCATGGACTTCAACTCCCAGAATCCCCCAGAAACACTGCCCTACCAGCACTGATGATGTTCCCTAGTTGGGTAATGAAATGTCTGCGAGGAAACAACCAAGCTCAGAGGACACCAAGGACCTCTTCATTTCAACCCTGAGCCACAGATATTTTCCTTTATGGATATCATCGCTAATGATCCAAGCAGATGCTTATATGAACTTTAAAAAAGTTGTGAGATGATTTTTGCTGTGGGATCCTTGGTGCTCCCTGAGCTCGATGGTTTTCCTTGCAGACGTTTCACTACTCAAACTAGCAGAGCTGGGTTCCTAACGGTTCGCACCAGTTCGGTAGAACCGGTTCTTCAAATCTACCGAACCGGTTAGAAGAGGTTCCACCAGTGGACTCGGAAAGCAGGCCACACCTACAGAAGAGGTTCCAAAAATTTTTGAAACCCACCACTGCAAATTAGGTAACATCATCAGTGGTAGTAAGGAATGCAGTTTGTTCTCAGTTTATATTCTAGTGCAGAGGTGTCAAACTCAAGGCCCCGGGGGCCGGATCCTGCCTGCAGGATGCTTAGATCTGACCCAAAACGGCAAAGGAGCGGCCCATGGTGCCTCTGCCAGTGAAAATGGAGCTCAGGAGGGCCGCATCTGTGCGTCCTGAGCTGCGTTTTCTCTGGCAGAGGGTTGCAGGATACCGCCACAGCCGAAAACGGAGGTCAGGAGCCCTTTTTCACTGGCAGAGCTCATGGGTCGCCATAGGCATCCCCAACACAAGTAACTTGGAGCTGGCCAGAGCCACCTTGGCCACACCCACCCGGCCCCCCTGAAGTCAAACACAACCTTGATGCGGACCTCAATGAAATCATGCCATGATCTTAGTTTTCTTAATGTTGGTTTCAAGCGAACTTTTGTACTCTCTCCCTTCACCTGCATCAATAGCAATAGCAGTTAGACTTATATATCACTTCATAGGGCTTTCAGCCCTCTCTAAGTGGTTTACAGAGTCAGTATATTGCCCCCAACAACAATCCGGGTCCTCATTTTACCCACCTCGGAAGGATGGAAGGCTGAGTCAACCCTGAGCTGGTGAGATTTGAACAGCCGAACTGCAGAATTGCAGTCAGCTGAAGTAGCCTGCAGTGCTGCATTTAACCACTGCGCCACCTTGGCTCTTTAGTTCCTCTTCACTTTCTGCCATTAGAGTGGTATCATCTGCACATCTGAGGTTGTTGATATTTCTCCCGGCAATCTTAATTCCAACTTTTGATTCATCTAGCCCTGCCTTTCTCAAAGTCTTGCATAGTCTATAGATTAGTGTTTCTCAACCTTGGCAACTTGAAGATGTCCGGACTTCAACTCCCAAAATTCCCCAGCCAGCATTCGCTGGCTGTGGAATTCTGGGAGTTGAAGTCCGGACATCTTCAAGTTGCCAAGGTTGAGAAACACTGCTATAGATGTTGTTAACATCTATGTGTCTATTGGTGGCTGATTTGTGCCAGGCTTCTAGAAATCCCCTGGCATTTTTCAATTTGGCCTGTTCTAGGATGGTCCCATTTTCCCAACTGAAACTATGGTGAAGTCTCTCTCTATCTTGTGAAATTAAAGAGTTTTTCATCACCGTGAAAGAACAAATGATCAAATGGGCACAGAACTTTGGCTATAATATTGAATTGGGTAAACGGGAAAGATTTTGGGGAGCAAACTTTAAAATGACACTATCAGTTGCATACAAGGAAAATCAGTACAATTTTTTTTTACAGATGGCACCTGGCACCAACAAGGTTAGCTAAAATCTCAACAAATACCTCCCTAAGGAGTTTTTCATCATGACTTCTGACTGCTAATTGGCATTCATGGACGCGTTTTGCCAATCCTCTGCCTCTTTGTGCTTCATTGTGGCTCAGGAAGTTGTTCCACAACTGGCTCAGGAATTCTGGGAGTTGAAGTCCATGGGGATGGTAAAGTTGCCATAGAAAGCCACCCCTGTTCTATTGCACCATGAGAAATGTTTTTTTCCATGGCTGATATCACAGGACAAAGTCCTTGGTCCGGCTTAGTTTTCCCCATTATGGTGCCTTGAAATAACTCACATATTTTCCAGTCTGTTCCCTGATCTCTCTCCTCAAGGTTGAACCAATATTTTTCTCTTCAATCCATGGTGCAGAAGGCTGAAAATCTGCACTCAAATTGCAATGTAGGAAAACTGCAGGAAGAGAGGTAGACTTGAAATGGATCTCTTCATAAATTATCCTCCCTTGTGTTTAGATACGTAAGGTCCCTACTTGAAAGAAGGACTCACTGAGACCTGAATTGCAGGTCATTCTATGGATAGAGGAGAATATTAGTACCGCAGGGCTGAAAGGAGAGGTCCTTGTGTATTCTCTAAGCGTGTTTCTTTTCCTGCTGACATTTCATTACCCAACTAGGTAACAACATCAGTCTTAGAGGGCAGGATTTGCTGTCCTTGTATATTCTAAGGCAGGAGGATCAAACTCAATTTCAATTGAGTGGCCAGGGTGGGCATGGCCCAGTGGTGAAATTCAAATTTGTCTACTACCAGTTCTGTGGGCGTGGCTTGGTGGGCATTGAGTGGCTTGGTGGGCGTGGCTTGGTGGGCATGAAAAATCTCCATTCCCTCCCCATTCCAGGGGAAGGTTACTGCAAAATCTCCATTCCCTCCCCACTCCAGGGGAAGGATACTGCAAAATCTATATTCCCACTCCACTCTGGGGCCAGCCAGAGGTGGCATTTGCCGGTTCTCCGAACTACTCAAAATTTCCACTACCGGTTTTCCAGAACCTGTCAGAACCTGCTGGATTTCACCCCTGGCATTACCAGCTTGATGTCACTCGTGTTGGGGGTGGCTATGGTGGCCCGAGCACTCTGCCAGCGAAAACAGGCTCCCGAGCTCCGTTTTCAGCCGTGATGGCCTCCTGCAGTCCTCTGCCAGTGAAAACGGAGCTGGGGTGTGTGTGACAGCAGCCCTCCTAGGCCCCATTATTGGCTGCGACAGCCTCCTGCAGCCCTTTGCCAGCAGCCCCTCTCTGAGCTCCATTTTTGCTGGCAGAGGCACCGCGGGCTGGCCCTTTGCTGTTTCCAGGACGACCCTGTGGTCTAGATCTAAGCACTCCATGGGCCAGATCTGGCCTCTGTTCCTTGTGTTTGACATCCTTGTTCCAAGGGCTTGCCGTAACTGGTGAGAATGGTCTGGGAGGTTATTTGGTTGGGCTGTTTACTATTAGAGAGCACCAAGGACCCTTCAGATCAGTGGTCACCAACTGGTGGTCTGTGGACCACTGGAGGTCCGTGATAAAATTTTGGTGGTCCACAGAAAAATTATTTGCATTTTTATTGCACTAAATCAGGGGTCTTCAAACTACGCTCCGTTAGCTAGATACATACAATGGATGTTTGTGTTGCTGCAGAGAGTCTCCCCCTTCGGGGCCTTTTTGTGGGGGTCGGAGGGGGTCTGGTTCAGCTTCCTGGTGCGGGGCTTTGGGCGAAGGCCGGAGGGAAGTGCCGCTGGTAGCGAAGAACCAGAGGGCCTTGTTCCAATGGGACTGCATTGTGGTCTGGAACTGGCTAACCATCTCAGCCTTCTGAGCCTCCAGGCGCCGGCACCTGGCCTTGCACTCTCACAGGTCTTCCCTCTGCTTGGAAAGCCTATGCTCATAGTCCTCAGTGAGGTGCTTCTGCTGAGCCTCCTTCTCGGTTAGATCCAATTTGAACTGAGCCAGCTGTTTTGCCAACTCTTTCTCGTGGTGGCTGCTTAGCTACAACAACTGCTTCCTGTTGGGACCTTAAGGAGCCTGGGTGGGCAGGGGAGGAGTGGGTGGGAGGGGAGGGGTGAGTAGAGGCTGGCGAGTCGCCCAACGTGAGTGACATCAAGTTGGCCACGCCCACCCAGTCACCTGACCCCCCTCCTAGCCACACCCACCAGCCGATCATTAGGCAGATCATATTAGCGGTCCCTGGGATTTAAAATTAGGAACTTAGTAACCCCTGAGGTCCAAAAGGTTGGAGACCCCCTGCTTCACATCACCCTATTTTCTCCTGGGCTCTTCAAATATGCATTACGAGCAGAACTGCTCAGTTTACAACTTAAGGCAGTTGGAGTAAGAATCCGTTACATCAGTGTTTCTCAACGTTGGCAACTTGAAGATGTCCGGACTTCAACTCCCAGAATTCCCCAGCCAGCGAATGCTGGCTGGGGAATTCTGGGAGTTGAAGTCCGGACATCTTCCAAGTTGCCAAGGTTGAGAAACACTGCGTTACATCAAACAGGATGGGATATTCTGCAAAGAGGATGTACTCCTCTGAAGGCTGATTCTTTGTATTTACCACCTGTGTATTTTACTACTGTATTTCACATCCCTAATTCCTGCCACCATTCTACCCACGTTTTAGCCTCCAGTCGTCTTCGTTGCTATTCTCTGCCCTCTTTCTAGAGTTTCGACATCATTTTTTATATGTTGTGGCGCAATGGGAGGTGTAAATTGTGAAACGGTCAGACAAAAGAGCCGTATGTTCCTGGAGCTGTTCTAGTTGGAGGTTCTACCAGCGAGTGGAGCTCCAGACTCAGTAGAGAAGTCAATAAGTCTAAATAGAATAGAGCTAAAAAGGGACTTTGGAGGTCTTCTAGTCCAGCCCTCTACTCAAGCTGGAGAACCTATACCGGTGATGGTGAACCTTTTCGGCACTGACTGGCGAAAAGGGAGTGGGTGCAACATGACCATTTTTCACACTGGAGTATGAGAATTCGGACCCTGGGGAACTGACTCGTATTTATGACGGTTGCAGTGTCCCAGGGTCATGTGATCACCTTTTGCGAACTTCCAATAAGTAAAGTCACCGGGGAAGTCAAATTCACCCAAGGATGAAGTTGCTAACTTTACAACTGCAGTGATTCATTCACTTAACAACTGTGGCAATAAAGGTCATAAAAATGGGCCAAAATTAACCTCAGTTCTCACTTAATAACATAAATTTGGGGTTCAACTGTGATTGCAAGTCAAGAAGCATTTCAATGTTTTTCCAACTTCCGAGTGAGCCCTACCTAAATTTCCTAAATGTCTCTTGACCAGCATATATACAGGTAGTTCTTGACTTACAACTATCCGTTTAATGACCATTCGAAGATGCTTGGCAACAGGCTCACATTTATGACGGTTGCAGTGTCCTGAGGTTGCATGATCCCCTTTTGCGACCTTCTGACAAGCAAAGTCAATGGGGAAGCCAGAATGACTTAACAACCGGGCTACGAATTTAACAACTGCAGTGATTCGCTTAACAACTGCCTCACCTGCCAATAGAAATTTTGGGCTCAATTGTGGTCATAACTTGAGGACTACCTGCATTTTCCAGTTTGGGGCAAAACTGTCCCCCCAAAAAGAAACCATTCCCCCCCCTAAATAGCAATAGCAATAGCAATAGTTAGACTTATATACCGCTTCATAGGGCTTTCAGCCCTCTCTAAGCGGTTTACCGAGTCAGCATATTGCCCCCAACAACAATCCGGGTCCTCATTTTACCCACCTCGGAAGGATGGAAGGCTGAGTCAACCTTGAGCCTGGTGGGATTTGAACAGCCGAACTGCTGAACTGCAGTCAGCTGAAGTAGCCTGCAATTCAATTCCCAGAATTCCCCAGCCAGCGGATGTTGAAGTTCGGACATCTTCAAATTGCCAAGGTTGAGAAACACTGTTCTGGAGGCTGGAAATGAGCCCATTCCCAGACGTCTGGAACTTTCTGGAGGCCTGTTTTTCGCCCTCCCTGAGCCTCCACGCGAGCCCTGCATTTACCTGATGTCCAAAACTGGCTGTGTGGGAGACTCCTAGGAGGGCCGGGGCAGCAGGGGTGGGGCGGTCCCCGCGAACCGGTTGGTCGGCGAACCCGGAAGTAAGTAACTTCCAGGAACGGCGAAGGGCCCACCCGCCCGCCCGCGCTCCTTATCGGTTTTTGAAGGCTTCTGCGCTTCCACGCAGGCACATGGCACATACAGTACCTGCGCGAGTCTCCGCAAGGAGCATCGCGCAGGCGCTAAGACGCATGCGTGAACTGCACGCGTGCACGAGGACGCCGCCAGCCCCGTTCCAACTGAACCGGTTGGAACGGGATTAGCAACCCATCCCTGCGGGGCAGGATGAGCGGGGGTTCGGCGATCCAGATGTAAAATTAGCATCCGATTCGCCCGAACCAGTCCGAACCGGCTGAATCCCACCCCTTCACTTATGTCGATTATGGAACGGGTGTTCGTATATGGATGAAAATTTTTCTTATCTTTCCTGGCTGCGTTTTGGTTTTTTGGTTCTTTTATCAGAGCAATCGGTATCCGTTTAAGGAAAAAAAAAATAATCTATTCCTTGAGGAAATAACTCCCTTGCAAATCTCTGGGGGAACGATCCCATTTATCATTATCATCCACGTCTCCTGACCCTTGGGAGGTTAATTGCATTTCCCCTCAGAGGAATTCCAACTGTCAGTTGATCTTCCTTTTTACGCTGCCTTGAGCCGGAACTTTATTTATAGGATCAAACCATTATCTGCATGGTTGCCCGATCCTTGATGGAGCGGTCCTGGCGAGGAGCTTCCACGCATTGAAATGTCCCATTCCCCATAACTGAATCTCAAAATAAACTGTTAACGAAACAACCTACGGTTGCAGTATTTTTCCTAACGGGAGCCCGGCTAGAGGAAGGGGAAAAAAAAGACACCAACAAAAGCAGTTGGGGAAGATAGGAACGCCTGCATGCGGGTAGGAATATCGCCTTCTGTAGTGCAGATAAAACCCATGCTTAATTGCTTCTTTAAATAGATCAAAGCAGGGACAGTGAAGTTAAGCTGCACAATACTGAGGGCCAGGAAGTGTGCCACAGCCGCCCTCGACACATTTAATGCGCGCAGGAGCGGGGGGGGGGGGGATGCTTGGCTATCTCAGAAGACCATGGACGGAGCTCAAAGAGCTTGCTGGATTAATTGAGGGAGAGAGAGACACGGAGGTGATTGATGGCTGCTGATACGGCCTTCAATCTTTCCTTCTGGAACGTGCCAATAGCTTCATTTAGATCTTATCTATAGCTAGGAGAATTGACTTTAGTGGAGGGGGGCGGGGGCTGCCGACTGTTGGAACTTCAAACCTAGGTTGTAAAATCCCCTTTTTGGGGTCAGTCATAACTTGGAATGGTTGCTAAGCAACTGGCTGTAAGCCGGGCACTACCTATACCCCCTTTTTAATCATGCAGAATAGAATAGAATAGAATAGAAAAGAAAAGAAGTAGGAATAGTAGAATAGAATTATTAGAAGAGAAGAGGAAGAGTAGGAATAGAATAGAATAGAAATAGAGTTGAATAGAATTATGAATAGAATAGAATAGGAATTAGAATAGAAATAGAAATAGAGTAGAATAGAATTATGAATAGAAGAAAAGAGAAGAGAATAGAAATTAGAATAGAAATAGAAATAGAGTTGAATAGAATTATGACTAGAATAGAATAGGAATTAGAATAGAAATAGAAATAGAGTAGAATAGAATTATGAATAAAAGAAAAGAGAAGAGAATAGGAAGAGTAGAAATAGAATAGAATAGAAATAGAGTTGAATAGAATTATGACTAGAATAGAATAGGAATTAGAATAGAAATAGAAATAGAGTTGAATAGAACTATGACTAGAATAGAATAGGAATTAGAATAGAAATAGAAATAGAGTAGAATAGAATTATGAATAAAAGAAAAGAGAAGAGAATAGGAAGAGTAGAAATAGAATAGAATAGAAATAGAGTTGAATAGAATTATGACTAGAATAGAATAGGAATTAGAATAGAAATAGAAATAGAGTTGAATAGAACTATGACTAGAATAGAATAGGAATTAGAATAGAAATAGAAATAGAGTAGAATAGAATTATGAATAAAAGAAAAGAGAAGAGAATAGGAAGAGTAGAAATAGAATAGAATAGAAATAGAGTTGAATAGAATTATGACTAGAATAGAATAGGAATTAGAATAGAAATAGAAATAGAGTTGAATAGAACTATGACTAGAATAGAATAGGAATTAGAATAGAAATAGAAATAGAGTAGAATAGAATTATGAATAGAAGAAAAGAGAAGAGAATAGGAAGAGTAAAAATAGAATAGAATAGAAATAGAGTTGAATAGAATTATGACTAGAATAGAATAGGAATTAGAATAGAAATAGAAATAGAGTTGAATAGAACTATGACTAGAATAGAATAGGAATTAGAATAGAAATAGAAATAGAGTTGAATAGAATTATGACTAGAATAGAATAGGAATTAGAATAGAAATAGAAATAGAGTAGAATAGAATTATGAATAGAAGAAAAGAGAAGAGAATAGGAAGAGGAGGAATAGAATAGAAATAGAAATAGAGTTGAATAGAATTATGAATAGAATAGGAATTAGAATAGAATAGAATAATAGAGTAGAGCAGAGTGGAATAGAAATAGAATAGGAATGAGAATAGAAATAGGAATAGGAATAGAACAGAACAGAATAGGAATTAGAATAGAATAGAATAGAACAGAATAGAATAAACAGAGTTGGAAGGGACCTTGGAGGTACAGAGACAGAGGTAGATGGATCTTCATACGTTTCTTCAACTCATGTCAGCCTGGCATGGCCAGGAAGGGGCAGATTTGATTTCACTAGAAACTTCAAAGAACACTGAGCCACTTTCAATTACGTTTCGGTAAAATTGGCTGAAAAATCCTGGATTTCAGCATAGCTGCGATTCCAGACATCCCATTCCCGAAATATAAGAGCGCCATCGATTAAGGAAGATTTCCGGTTCCTTCTGACCCCTCCGTCTAAAAAGCCTTATCTAAATAATGTCATGGTTCAGCCTTCCTTTTTTTATATTTAATTTTAAACCATCTGATGTTTTACTACATTGTGTCCGTCTAATTGGATTTGCTTCACATGCAACGGTCGGTATTTTTAGCCAAGTGGGCAACGGGCCCAAGGGGGCAACAGTCCTGTTGCCCTTGGAGTAGTTGTGCAAGAAATTTAATCGGCGATAGGTTGCAGTTGAATTCAGTCCTTCTTTGGCATAAAGAGAAAATGTGCAAAAGCCTTACAGGTAGTCCTCAACTTACAACTATTCGTTTAGTGACTGTTCAAAGTTACAACGGCACTTTAAAAAGTGACTTAGGACCATTTTTCACACTTAGCAAACATTGTAGCATCCCCAAGATTCAAGTGACTTGCATTCAGATGCTTGACAACCGACTTTTACAAATATTTGTTTATTTTAAATACAAATAATACATAGTACCAGGGGTGGGTTTCTCGCCGGCGGCGTCCTCGTGCACGCATGCAGTGCACGCATGCATACTAGCGCCTGTGCAATGCTCCAGCTGCTCCTGGAGGATCGCGCAGGCGCTGTATGCGTTCTGCGCATGCGTGGAAGCGCAGAACTCGTCAAAACGGGGTAAGAAACGCGGGTGGGCGGGTGGATCCTTCGGCGTTCCCGGAAGTCACTTACTTCCGGGTTCGCCGACCAACCGGTTCGCGGGGACCGCCGCGAACCGCCTGAAACCCACCCCTGCATAGTACGTATATTTTTCAAAGTATAAGACGCACCTTTTTCCCCTCAAAAAAGAGGCTAAAAATCTGGGTGCGTCTTATACACTGAATACAGCATTTTTGGCCTCCTGAAACCCCGGCCCCTTCACCAAAATGGCCATGCAGAGCCTTTAGGAGGCTTCCCGAGTGCTCCTGGGGGCTGGGGAGGTCAGAAATGAGCGAAAAATGGGTGATTTTGCTCAATTCCCCCACCCCAGTCCCCAGGAGCGCTCTATAAGTCTCCTAAAGGCTATGCATGCAAATTTTTTTTGACAAAACGTTTTTGCGAAAAATGGGCCGTTTTTTGCCCCTTTACAGAGTCAGCATATCGCCCCCACAGTCTGGGTCCTCATTTCACCCACCTCAGAAGGATGGAAGGCTGAGTCAACCTTGAACCCGTGAGATTAGAACCGCTGAACTGCAGATAACAGTCAGCTGAAGTGGCCTGCAGTACCGCACCCTAACCACTGCGCCACCTCGGCTCTAGGGGTGGGTTCCTGCCAGTTCCAACCTCTTCTATAGAAGAGGTTCCACAAATCTATAATGCCGTTTAGAACTGGTTCCGGCTCCCTCCCCCTGCCCATCCTCACCACACTTGCCCCACCAACTGCTCACTGATTGGCTGGCTCACCAATAGCCCCGCCCACCTCTAAGAGTCCTATCTAAACCTTAAAATCTTAAAGCTGTCAGGTTTGAACACCCCTGGGGTTTTTTTTCCTAAAGGGTTAGGGGTGTGAGGGTCTTGTAACTTGACAGCTTTAAGACTTGCGTGCTTCAAATGCCAGAGTTCCTGAGCCAACATTACTGGAGGAGGAATTCTGGGAGTTGAAGTCCACAAGTCTTAAAGCTGTCAAGTTTGAACACCCCTGGGGTTTTTTTCCTAAAGGGTTAGGGGTGCAAA
The DNA here is from genome assembly GCF_009769535.1 of Thamnophis elegans. NCBI lineage: Eukaryota > Metazoa > Chordata > Lepidosauria > Squamata > Natricidae > Thamnophis > Thamnophis elegans. The sequence goes on from NC_045546.1 coordinate 7,843,805, forward strand.
GGTCCTGTAACTTGACAGCTTTAAGACTTGCGTGCTTCAAATGCCAAAGTTCCTGAGCCAACATTTTGGTTGCTAAGCATGAGCGTTGTTAAGTGAGTTTCACCACATTTTACAAGTTGGCCACGCCCACCCAGTCACATGGCTGGCAAGCCACTCCCACCCAGTCACATGGCCGGCAAGCCACTCCCACAAAGCAGGCCACACCTACAGAAGAGGTTCTAAAAATTTTTGAAACCCACATCTGGCTCAGTAGGTCTGTTTTCGCTCTCTCCAGGCTCCAGAGGCTTTCTAGGAGCCCAGGAAGGCAAAAAGTGGCTTAACCCATAAACCGGAAGTTTGGGAACAAACTTCCAGGTTGCCCGTTGGGCTGTTTTTCTCCTTCTGGAGGTTTCAGGAAGCTTCCTTGAAGCCTCCAGAGGGCGAAAAACAGCCAAAAATAAGGCCTAAAATAAGCTGGAGCTGACAGGGCAACGCTCAGCATGCCCTTAGAAATGTCTTCATGTGCCATCTATGGCAGGGGTGGGTTTCAACCGGTTCGCGGTGGTCCCTGCGAACCGGTTGGTCGCCGAACCCGGAAGTAAGTAACTTCCGGGAACGGCGAAGGGCCCACCCGCGCCCGCGCGCGCTCGCACTCCCGCGCCCGCTCCTTACCCGGTTTTGACGAATTCTGCGCTTCCACGCATGAGCAGGACGCATACAGCGCCTGTGCAATCCTCCAGGAGCAGCTGGAGCATCGCACAGACGCTAGTACGCATGCGCGCGCTGCATGCGTGCACGCACACACCGTACGCATGCGCGAGGACGCCGCCGGACTCGTTCCAACCGAACCGGTTGGAACGGGGCGAGAAACCCACCCCTGATCTATGGCATGCGTGCCATAGGTTCGCCATTATGGGTCTAGGGTCACTTGAACTGCGACATGGGTGACAAATAAGTTTTATAAATTTGAAAGGGATGCATCTCCCCATCTCTTTTTTTAATGGTGTTTTGAAAGGGCATCCCTCCCAGAATTTCTCAGCTGCAGCAGGAATGGCTCTGCAGATCATTTTAACGTTTTAAAACGGCTCGGAAACGGCGTTTTTCCCACCTTGAGGCACAGAAAGCAAGAAAGCCAGCCAGCTTCGCCAGAGGAAATGATTTAATATTTTCGCTATGCAGATAATGACCCACGCAGGAGAAGTTTCCTGGCAGGAGCAGTTGGTGCGTGATGGAGAAATCATTGCCCTTCAACCGGCAGGAGACCCCCGTTAGACAGAGAGCCACAATTCTTGCTCCCCGCAGCTGAAGGAGATCAAAAACTGGATGACATTGCCTGGATTCACAGTCTCCTTTTCTGGAAGTTCAAAAGATCCCGGTTGTAAATCTGCAGGATTGTCAGGTTGCCAATATTTTTTTTTTTTTTAAAAACCCATCTCCAGTTCTTTGGTAGTGGCTTGATTTGTAGAGGTTAAAGGTAAAGGTTCCCTTCACACATTTTTGCTAGTTGTTCCCGACTCTAGGGGGCGGTGCTCATCTCTTTTTCAAAGCCGAAGAGCCAGCGTTGTCTAAAGACTTCTCTGTGGTCATGTGACTAAACGTCAAAGGCGCACAGAACGCTCTTACCTTCCCACCAAAGGTGGTTCCTATTTTTCTACTTGCATTTTTTTACGTGCTTTTGAACTGCTAGGTTGGCAGAAGCTGGGACAAGTATTGGGAGCTCACTCCATTATGCAGTGCTAGGGATTCGAACCGCCGAACTGCCAACTTTTCTGATCGACAAGCTCAGCGTCTTAACCACTGAGCCACTGTGTCCCTGTAGAGGTTAACAGATAAATAATAGTTGCTTGGGTGGGTGGGTGAATAGTTAGGGGGATCCCCAGGGGTGGGATTCAGCCAGTTAGGATCTGCTCGGGCAAACTGGTAGTGAATTCTGCCCCATGTTACAACCTTTGCTATCAATGCTGTCTTTGACTCTCATCAAACTCGTTGCACACCACTTTTTTCCCCATAGCTATGTTACAATGCTCCCTTACCATTTTTCAACTGAAAAAAAGAGTGAATTTGCTCATGGTTATTGCAGGTCCTGTCCTAGTTCATTCAATGACCATCCAGAGTCACAACCGACTGACAAAAGTGACTTATGACCACTTGTCACATTTACAATCATTGCAGCATTCCCTTGGTCGTGTGATCAAAATTCGGACACTTGACAAGTGACTTATATTTATGACGGTTACAGTGCGACCTTCCGGCAAGCAAAGTCAAGGGGAAGCCGGATTCACTTAACAACCGCGTTACCAACAACAGCTGGGGTTCGCTTAACAATTGGGGCAAGAAAGGTCGTAAAATGGGGGGAAACTTATTTAACTTGCTGTCTAGAAATTCTGGGCTCAACTGTGGTCGTAAGTCAAGGACTACCTGTAATGCCCTGATCACCTTCTGTCTGGATTACTGCAATGAGCTCTACATGGGGCTGCCCTTGCACACTATCCAGAAATTTCAACTGGTCCAGAATGCGGCAGTGTGCACAGCAATGGGGGTCCCTAGGTTTGCCCATGTAACACCTTTGTTAGTGAGCTAGATTGGCTTCCAGATTTTTTCCCTGGATGCAATTCAAGAATAGAGTAGAGGAGTAGAGTAGAGTAGAGCAGAGTAAAGTAGAGTAGAGTAGAAAGTAAAAAGTAGAATGTGGAATATAGAACATAGAACATAGAACATGGAATATGGAATATAGAATATAGATTAGATAGAGTAGACTAGAGTAGAGTAGAAAGTAGAAAGTAGAACATAGAACATAGAATATAGAATATAGAATACAGAATAAAGTAGACTAGAGTAGAAGTAGAAAGTAGAAAGTAGAAGGTAGAACGTAGAATAGAGAATAGACTAGAGTAGAATAGAAAGTAGAAAGTAGACCGTAGATTGTAGAATATAGAATATAGACTAGACTAGACTAGACTAGAGTAGAAAGTAGAAAGTAGAAAGTAGAATGTAGAATATAAGTAGACTAGAGTAGAGTAGAAAGTAGAAAGTAGAACATAGAACATGGAATATAGAATATAGTTATAGATTAGATAGAGTAGAATAGAGTAGAATAGAAAGTAGAAAGTAGAACGTAGAATGTAGAATGTAGAATGTAGAATGTAGAATATAGAATATAGACTAGACTAGAGTAGAGTAGAAAGTAGAACAGAACATAGAACATAGAATATAGTTATAGATTAGATAGAGTAGAATAGAGTAAAATAGAAAGTAGAACGTAGAATGTAGAATATAGAATATAGAGTAGACTAGAGTAGAGTAGAAAGTAGAATGTAGAATGTAAAATGTAGAATGTAGAATGTAGAACGTAGAAAATAGACATAGAACATAGAATATAGAATATAGATTAGATAGAGTAGATTAGAGTAGAGTAGAACGTAGAATGTAGAATATAGAGTATATAGACTAGAATAGACTAGTCTAGACAAGACAAGATAATTAGAATGGACCTTATACCTTTTCAGACAAATATGTATCTTCTTAAAAGCCTCCAGTGATGGAGCACCCACAACATCTGGAGGCAGGTTGTTCCACTGATTTTTCTAACTGTCAGGAAATTTCTCCTTAGTTTTAGGTTGGATCTCTCCATCTTTAAAGCCCCATATGGCACAGAGGCAGGTTATCTATAGGACCGCCGTTTTCTAAGGGCATCTACCCATCCTATCAGGCCAGATAAGGTGGCCACGGTCCTAATCCCTTCCCCTAAAATATTTGCCATCTGATGGGAGCTAGGAAGCTTGCCTTTTTCTGTAGCAGCCTCTGCCCTATGGAACATGCTGCCCTCTGAAGTTTGGCTGGCTTCCACCTTCAATAACATTTGAAAAGCTGGCTTATCCTCCCCCACCCACCATCCAAAAAAGACTTGCTTTAGTTTGACTTGGTGCCAGGTTTTCATTTTCCATGTTTTGATGTGTTTAGTTTTATAGTTTTTATCTGATTTTATATGTTGTTTTAACTTTTGATTGGGCCGCCCAGAGTTGATTAGTAGATGGGTGGCTATGTAAATGTTTTAAATGAATGAAGAATGATACCGGCATGAAGTTTCCTGACTCCACTTATGATCAGATCCTAGGTCCTATCCCTTCTTCTTTGATTCATTGGAAAATGGAGCTGATTTGATTGATTTGATTTTATTATATTTATATGCTGCCCTTTTCCTCCGAAGGGGACTCAGGGCGGCTCACAATTCAAATCAGGGAAGGGGGGTACAGACAGAAAATGAAAAACGAAACATAACAATACATAATTTAAAAACACGCAACAGTCTTACCATTCGAGACGGGGGCAACAGCTCTTTAGCCCCAGGCCTGTCGGAACAGCCAGGTTTTAAGGGCTATGCGGAAGGCCTGGAGGGTGGCGAGGGTTCGAATCTCCACGGGGAGTTCGTTCCAGAGGGTCGGAGCAGCCATAGAGAAGGCTCTCCTCCGGGTAGTCGCCAGTCGGCACTGGCCGGCGGATGGAATTCGGAGGAGGCCTAATCTGTGGGATCTGATCGGTCTAGTGGAGGTGATTGGCAGGAGGCGGTCTCTCAAGTACCCAGGTCCAATACCATGAAGGGCTTTATAAGTGACGACTAGCGCCTTGAAGCGTATCCAGAGACCAATAGGCAGACAGTGCAGCTCGCGGAGGATAGGTGTTACATGGGTGAACCGAGGTGCACCCACGATCGCTCGCGTGGCTGCATTCTGGACAAGCTGAAGTCTCCGAATGCTCTTCAAGGGCTGCCCCATGTAGAGCACGTTGCAGTAGTCCAGTCTAGAGGTCACAAGGGCACGAGTGACTGTTGTGAGGGCCTCCCAGTTCAGGTAGGGTCTGGTCTTGCGTGCACAATGCACATAAGCAAAGCAACAGTATGATGCTTTCAGCTTCCTGGTTTCCCTCTGCATGTCGTTGTCTTCTTCTTCTTCTTCTTCTTCTTCTTCTTCTTCTTCTTCTTCTTCTTCTTCTTCTTCTTCTTCTCCTCCTCCTCCTCCTCCTCCTCCTCCTCCTCCTCCTCCTCCTCCTCCTCCTCCTAGTACTTAGGATGAGACAGGGATTCTTCTTCTTTTCCTCTTCCTCCTCCTCCTCCTTTTCTTCTTCCTTTTTCTTTTTTCCTTCTTGTTCCTCTTTTTCTTCTCCCTTTCTTCTCCCTCTTCTTCTTCTCCCTTTCTTCTTTCTTTTCTTTTTCTCCTGCTCCATTTCTTCTTCTTTTCATCTTCCTCTTTTTCTTCTCCTCCCTCCCTCCTTCTCCTCCTTCTCCTTTTTTCTTCTTCTCCCCCCTCTTCTTCCTCTTCTCCCTCTCTTCTTCTCCTCCTTTTCTTCTTCTTCCTTTTTATTTTTTCCTTCTTTTTCCTGTTTTCCTCCCCCTCTCCTCCTCCTCCTCCTCCTCCTCCTTCCCCCCTCATTCTCCCCCTGTACAGGGTTCCTGCTACAACTTTCTTTTTTTAAAAAAAATAAAACTTTAAATCAAAGAAATGACATGCTCGCCATGGGATCCAATTTAGCAATAGCAATAGCAGTTAGCAATAGCAGTTAGACTTATATACCGCTTCATAGAGCTTTCAGCCCTCTCTAAGCGGTTTACAGAGTCAGCATATTGCCCCCAACAACAATCCAGGTCCTCATTTTACCCACCTCGGAAGGATGGAAGGCTGAGTCAACCTTGAGCCGGTGAGATTAGAACCGCTGAACTGCAGATAACAGTCAGCTGAAGTGGCCTGCAGTACTGCACCCTAACCACTGCGCCACCTCGGCTCAATTTATGATTAAGGAGGCTGCCCAATGGACCTCTTTGATCAGAGGAGGGTGATCTCTTTTCAATGGGCCCACTACTCAAAAAAATTAGAATTTTCTAAGTCAGAGCCACAATACAAAATCTTGATTTGCAGAGTCAATTTTAAGAACATGGGCTTGTCATCCTTTCAACACTGTACTGTTCTTGGACCTTTAAGACTAGCTGGAGGGGCCTTAAATGCAGAAGGACAGGAAGTGAACATTTTCCTGGTGTGGAAATAATAAAAAAAGACAACACTGTTCTTTACAGCCCCAGATTTGGGGATGGGTGGGTGAGGTTGGCAAGGAAGGGCTGGTGTGTGAGTCCAGTTAAAATAAACAAACAAACAGTTGTTAATTTAACACCCAGCCGATGGTGTTCCCCAAGAAGAGAAGCGTTTCACAGCTGAAGGGTGTAACTCATACTGACGTTAGAGGAATAAAGAGTTTATCAGGTGACTTAAGAGGGAAGCCATGCTTCAACTTAGCATGACACCAGCCCTTTGCATGTCAGAGGCGGGGAATGAAATGAAAGATCACACTTTAAATGCACAGGTAGATTCTGGCCATTTTAACAAAACAATGCTGCCTTTAATCCCTCCCTACACTTCCCTCACTGGATCCGTTCAACTGAGTTTTGGAGTGGTTGCACATCACTGGAGTGGTGCAAAGAACATGAAGTATATATACAGCTCTTTCCCTATAGGTCAGAGGGGGTATTCAGCAGGTTCTAACCAGCTCTGGAGAACCAGTAGCAGAAATTTTGAGTAGTTTGGAGAACCGGTAAATACCACCACTGGCTGGCCAAGCCCCTCTCTATTCTCTGCCTCCCGAGTCCCAGCTGATTGGAAGGAAATGGGGATTTTACAGTATCCTTCCCCTGGAGTGAGGAGGGAATGGAGATTTTGCAGTATCCTTCCCCTGGAGTGGGGAGGGAATGGAGATTTTACAGTATCCTTCCCCTGGAGTGAGGGGGGAATGGGGATTTTGCAGTATCCTTCCCCTGGAGTGGGGAGGGAATGGAGATTTTACAGTATCCTTCCCCTGGAGTGAGGAGGGAATGGGGATTTTGCAGTATCCTTCCCCTGGAGTGGGGAGGGAATGGAGATTTTACAGTATCCTTCCCCTGGAGTGAGGAGGGAATGGGGATTTTGCAGTATCCTTCCCCTGGAGTGAGGAGGGAATGGAGATTTTACAGTATCCTTCCCCTGGAGTGGGGAGGGAATGCGGATTTTGCCGTACCGTTCCCCTGGAGTGAGGAGGGAATGGGGATTTTGCAGTATCCTTCCCCTAGAGTGGGGAGGGAATGGAGATTTTACAGTATCCTTCCCCTGGAGTGAGGAGGGAATGGAGATTTTGCAGTATCCTTCCCCTGGAGTGAGGAGGGAATGGAGATTTTGTGCTCTACATGGGGCTGCCCTTGAAGAGCATCCGGCGACTTCAGCTAGTGCAGAATGCAGCCGCGCGAGTGATTGCGGGTGCACCCCGATTCACCCGCATTACACCTATCCTCCGCGAGCTGCGCTGGCTACCTGTTGATCTCCGGATGCGCTTCAAGGTGCTATTAATCACCCATAAAGCCCTACATGGCAGTGGATCTGGATACTTGAGAGACCGCCTTCTGCCAATTACATCCCTGCGACCGATAAGATCCCATAGATTAGGCCTCCTCCGCATTCCATCGGCCAGCCAGTGTCGGCTGGCAACTACAAGGAGGAGGGCCTTCTCAGCAGTAGCCCCGACCCTTTGGAACGAGCTCCCCGTGGAGATTCGTACCCTCTCCACCGTCCAGGCCTTCCGCATAGCCTTGAAGAACTGGCTCGCCCGTCAGGCCTGGGGATAGGATAGTTGCCCCTCCCGAATGATGAATGTATGTTGTTTGCTATTTTATTACATGTTGGCCTACTGTCTGTATTCCCCCCCTTCCCAGTTTTTGTGTGAGCCACCCTGAGTCCCCTCAGGGAAAAGGGCGGCCTACAAATTCTAATAAAATTCTTAAAAAAAAAATTCTTAAAAATTTTTACAGTATCCTTCCCCTGGAGTGAGGAGGGAATGGAGATTTTACAGTATCCTTCCCCTGGAGTGAGGAGGGAATGGAGATTTTACAGTATCCTTCCCCTGGAGTGAGGAGGGAATGGGGATTTTACAGTATCCTTCCCCTGGAGTGAGGAGGGAATGGGGATTTTGCAGTATCCTTCCCCTGGAGTGAGGAGGGAATGGAGATTTTACAGTATCCTTCCCCTGCCACGCCCACCAAGCCACGCCCACAGAACCAGTAGTAAAAATTTTGAATCCCACCACTGCTATAGGTTTATTTATTACAGTTTGACACAATAGTCACTTATGGGAGATTCCATTCTATACGCTATAATGGACGTCTCTGCATTTGTGGAGCGGTAGAGGTAGAAAACCTGGCTCACATCCTATTTGATTGTTGCCTGTATAAGAGGGAGAGACAGGTACCTCAGTCTATATCAGGGGTGTCAAACGCAACTTGCTGGCTGGGGAATTCTGGGAGTTGAAGTCCTCCACGCTTAAAGTTGCCAAGGTTGGAGACTCCTGTCCTAAATTGTCTTATTGGGACATTTCCATGGAGAGAAAAATGTCTGTCCAAATCTTTTCAGTATTGTAAAATTGAGAAAGTTGGTTTTCATTCTTGTGTCACCTTGTTTTTTTGTGATTCTTGCCTTTGGCCGGAGTCCATTGTTTTGCACCACAAACACAATGAAGAGCGACTCTCGGTCCAGGGTGCATTTTTCATCTTGCGTTGCATTTTCTTGTGAGAAGCTGACTTTTAATTTCCACTCTGTAAGTTGGGGAACTGTAAGTTGGGGACGCGGTGGCTAAGATGCTGAGCTTGTCGATCAGAAAGGTCGGCAGTTCGAATCCCTAGGGCTCACTTCTTCAGAGAATGTCTGGAGTTGATCTTTTGAATACACATACTGCCAAATGCACTCCATATCATTCCAATCCTTCACTATACCATGTTCCATTGGGTACCGTATAGAAAGAAGACCTCTATCCTGTTATTTGCTCCAGCTTCTGCCAACCTAGCAGTTCGAAAGCATGTAAAAATACAAGTAGAAAATTAGGAACCACCTTTGGTGGGAAGGGAACAGCGTTCCATGCGCCTTAGGCGTTTAGTCATGCTGGCCACATGGCCACGGAGATGTCTTTGGACAGCACTGGCTCTTCAGCTTTGAAATGGAGATGAGCACCACCCCCTAGAGTCAGGAAGACTAGCACATATGTGTGAGGGGAAACTTTACCTTTACCTTAAGTTGGGGAATGGTAGAAGGGATTACGGAATAAGAACAGAATGAATTCTTTCTCCTTTCTGGATTGCTCTTCTCTTGCTATTTCAGGACTCCAAGGAAAAACCAAAGAGAGTCCACCTGTCATTCCTCCCTCCATCTCTTTTTTTATCTTGCCTTTATTATTTTATAAGTAACTCAAGATGGCATTCATGATATACATAATGTCAGGGTTCCAAGTAATAGTTCCACATCAAACAAAACTCCAAGGCCGGTAGATTCCTCAAAGGATAGCTTTATTGGAAATATCTTACTGGCACAGATCTGGTGAAAACAGTTTTCACCTAATTAAAAGTTTCCCCTCAACCCCAAACAGTCACATGGTCCAATCAACTCGTTGTCTGGTAGTCTGGTGATAGCGCTCCTCTTTTCTCAGGTCAAAACGTCCTTGGTTCCCAAGAGGAAGTATTTTATTTTGACTACACAACCCCAACTATCTCGAATCACCTGCCCCTATCCCCCAGCTCCAGTGTGGCAGCATTGAAAGTCCAAGATGGCTTCAGCCAGGCCAGTTTCAGGCTTGGCATATTCCTCCTCCTCCTATTTTCCCCCACAATAACAACCCTTTTTTGTGTTGCGTTTGTGCTGATAAATAAATAAAGGGAGACTAGTATAGATCTATTTCAAACTATTTAGCTCTCATCAGCTAGCCATACCCTTACTGGGATTTGAACTTGGACTGTTTTTACATACTAGGCAGATGTATTAACCTCTAAGCCACAAGCTCTCCTCCCTTATCAGCTGAGCCTAGGAAATGATTAAGGGTTATGTCAAAGCACCAGGTGTGTCCAAATATGGGAGGGAGCATACTGCTTCCCTTTTGCCTTTCAGCTCCACCCTAGGAGCCTTCCAGGCAGGAAACCATTTTTGTGTTGCATTTGTGCTGATAAATAAATAAAGGGAGACTGGTATAGATCTATTTCAAGCTATTTTGCTCTCATCAGCTATCCAGGCTCTTTGGCTTTGAAACGGAGATGAATACCACCCCCTAGAGTCAGGAATGACTAGCACATCTGTGCGAGGGGAACCTATACCTTTACCTTAAGTCATACCCTTAAGGGAAGCAGGGGCAGCATATTTGGGCACACCGGGTACTTTGACATAACACTTAATTCCAACCCTATGAAGTGGTTAGATTGAGAGTGAATGAATCACCCAGTTGCCTAAGGCTGTACTAGAATTCACTGCCTCCTGGTGATTGGCCCAATGTCACCCAACCAGATTTTTCATGCCTAAGGAGGGACTAGAACTCACCATCTCCTGGTTGACACCATCTCCTCCTATATCAGCACCTTAATCACTACACCAAGCTGCTACAAAGGAATTTGCCAATAAGAGTTTCCTCCTATTTCTATTATTTGTGAGAAAGTTTTGGGGTTTTTTTGTTTTTAAATCAGGATTTCGAGCAACATGTTCATTCCCATTGCAGTCCGAATCCTTGGTTTAGTAAAGTAATGCATAACCTTTTTGTCGCCACATGCCAAAAATGTGCACCCATAATGCAATGCACATGCGCACCACACCCCATGCATGCACGCACATCTCCTGCATCCCCTGCGCATATGCGGCAGAGACCTGAAAACCAGCTGGCTGGCAGGAGGCGCCACGCATGTGCGGTGGACCTGAGCTGGGCCAACGGTTCATGTGCCCGCAGAGAGGGTTCTATGTGCCACCTGTGGCATGCATGCCATGGGTTTGCCATCACAGCTTTAGTATGCTCTTATTTAGTTCATTTGGGACTCAGCTTTGAAAGGAGGTAATGGTACTTTCAAATTTTCAGTATGGCATGCTAGAATTTTGGAACTCAGCCCCCCCCCCCCCAATTCTGTTTCATCTGGAAACTGTTGCGTGTTGACACATATCAGAATTCTGAACAACCTCTTATTTCGAAGAGAGTTTTATTTATGTCAGAAGATTTGGTAAGCCTGCCCAGGAGAATCGTGAATAATGCTGGTGGTGTACGTGAATTTCAGTGTTTGTTTGTCATATTTCTCACAGGAATGTTTAACTCTTCGGGGAGATAACTTTGCAGCCAAACTAATATGGGAAGTAGTAATTTAGATCCAGTATGCCAGAAAGTCAATTTCTTAGTTATTTTGGCCCCATGGATACATCTCTGGGGTATTTTTTTTTTTAAAGGAGCCTGGGAAAATTGTACACACAAAAATGGAAGGTTTGTGATTTGTAGACAAGAGGCATAAAATGTGTTACTCATTATCCCAAGCCGAGACCTGACTCTCAACGTAGGGGTAAAAGTGTTGAATTTAGGCCATTACTTCTCAACATTGGCAACTTTAAGAGGCATGGACTTCAACTCCCAGAATTCCCCAGCCAACCATGCTTAAAGTGTTAAAGTTGCTAAGATTGGATACACCTGTTTTAAATTGTACCACTTTACTATGCAGGTGGGAAAATGCTAGCATTACTCTTTAAAATAATATTATCTGTACAGCAAGAGATGTTGGGGAGATTCTCCCGGTGTGGAGTCCTAGGGCTTTGATATTTGTTTCTATGGACATATTTTATTATTTCTGGACAGCGTCTCTTCCTCTGATTCATTCCCATAGATCTGTGATGATGAACCTATGATGGCATGCACCTATGCAGAGCCCTCTCTGCGCACACGCCATCCATCGCCCCAGCCCAGCTCCACTGTACATGCGCGTGCGCCTCCTGCCGGGCCAGTTGGTCTTTTGGTCTCTGCAGCACATCAGTGGGGGGCAGGGCACATGCGCAGGGGTGCTTTCATTGCATTTTGGGGGCTATCGTACTGCCCCGTTTTGGCTTCCATGTGGGTGAAGGAGGGCTTCCAGTCCCCCTGCGCCCCCCCCCCCAGTTTTGGGCCTGGAAAGCCTCCTGTACCAACCTGGAAGCCAAAAAATGGGTGGGTGGGGGACAGAGGGCATGCACGGGGGAGGGGGTGTGTGGAGTCACATGCACATGGGGCGCAGGGTCTGTGTCATGCGTGCATTGCATTATGGGTGGGGCTTTTGGCACATGACGTCAAAAAGGTTAGCCATCACTGTCATAGGCCCTTAATTATATAGAAAAGATGGGGAAAAAATAGATAAACAATGAAGGGCAGCAGTTCTTCTATTTAATTAGCGAAAGTATTTCATCTGTTCTCAAAAATGGGAAAAAAATACGATTTGGAGAACGAGAGGGAGGCTCTTCACCATTCCTTTGTTGAAAAGGATACACATTTATCATTGGAGAAAATCCAGTTTTCTGCAAAACTACAGGATACTGCTGTGAATAACAATTCGGGCCCTTATTTATTTTGGAAAAACGACATCTGGAAAACGGGAACGGTTCCAGCTTAAATCCCTTACCTTGAAATATCATAGACACACAGGGGTATTTTGAGATCATATTCTACTTTTAAAAGGGAGAGAAAAGAGCAAATAACATACAGCTACTTGCCATAAAAACTGCCTTCCAACCATGTGAAAGGTCTTTGGGGCTTAATGCTGTTATTTGGAGGAAATTCCGAGCAAGGGCTGATTTCCCCCCCCCCCTCCTCAAAGACCCCTTGAATGTACAAGTTACTGGAAAACTACTCCCCAGTAGTGAGGTGCAACAGCCAAATAGCACATATTTTTTCCCTTAATACTATGCAGGTAGTCTTCAACTTATGACCACAATTGAGCCCAACATTTATGTTGCTAAGTGAGACGGCTGTCAAGTGAGCTTTGCCTCATGTTACAACCTTTCTTGCCAACGGTTGCTAAGTGAATCACTGCAGTTGTTAAGCTGGTTGTTAATTGAATCTGGTTTCCCTGTTGGCTCTGCTTGTCAGAAGGTGGCAAAAATGGGATTGCAAGACCACGGGACGCCATAAATACAAGCCAGTGGCCATGGTCAAGAATCATGGGGATGCTGCAATTGTTGTAAGGGTGAAAAATGCCCCTAAATCATTTTTCCCCAGTCCTGTTGTAACTTCAAACGGTCACAAGACAAAAGGTTGTAAAGCAAGGGCTATCTGTATAACGCCGGGATAAGCAATCAGGAGCCCTTCAGGTGTTTGAGACTTCCATAATTCTTATTTGCACAGCTAACGGTAAAAGGTTGCACAACCACATCTGGAATACACCTGGTTGTTTTCCTCTGGATAAAAATACCAATTTCTGTCATTCCTTTTGTCCAGATGTATCAGGGTGTTTTCTCCCAGAGTTTGTGCCTATGCGTTTCACAGTTGGCATTCTAGAAGCAATCATGTGGGGATGCCCCCTTGGGAGATGTCGGGCAAGCCTAACTATTTGTTTTTGGGCCAAAGGTCCCACACAGCCATTGGGTGGTGTGGGTCCTCCTGCAGGAAGTTAACACCCACCCCTCTCCTAGAAAAAGGAAATGTCCTGGGAAATATTGAAAAGGCAGAATATTACATTTCCCTGGATTAGAAATGGAGAAACATGTTTTTAGGCAGGAAACAGACTCACTCTTAATAGCCCCCATCTTTCTGAATGGGCCATTAGGGGCCCTGAACTAGTTTACTCTGCATAACAAAGATAGGATTAGCCTTCCAGAAGAAACTCACCACATGGCATCTGGGAACTCAACTAAACCTGGACTCAAAACACAGCCTAGAGCGTTGCCCCTGCATGTCCTCATGGGAGTCTGACAACCAATCAAACAACATTTCTTACACAGGAACAGGAAACAGAGATGTGGGGCTGAACAGAGTATAAAGCCAGGAACTTTCAGCATCTCGTTCTCTTCTTCACCCAACATCTGGAAGCATGTGATCCCCCTTTTCTGTTCAGGAGCTCAAGCCATGTGATCCTGTCCACCATTAAAACCATCTTTCCAAGTAGCCTCCATGTTTCCAGTGTCTTTTTCCCCACTTGGAGCCGAACCCAGAAAGACATTTCTTCCAACACTCCCAAATGAGCATGGCCAGGCCAAAGGAAAAACGAAATGTGACATAATTTAAGTGTTAATAAAAGTCATCTCCCCACAGTGAAATTAATTTTTAACATTGCTTGCCTCTTTTTGAATTTTATATAGTTTCTTATGTAACGTATATAGTATTTCATTCGTTATGGTGCCCAGAATCCCTCTGTGAGGCAAATGGCAGTTTTAAATTTGGTTAGATAAACAAACAAATAAAACTGCATCCAGTTTTATAAAAAAGATGTGGAGACTCTAGACAGAGTGCAGAGAAGAGCAACAAAGTTGATTAGAGGAAGCTAAAACATCTGAAGAACGGTTCCTGGAATTGGGTATGTCCAGTCTAGAGAAAAGAAGGACCAGGGGGTGACATGATAGAAGTGTTCCAATATATGAGGGGCTGCTACAAAGAAGAGACAGACAAGCTATTCTCCAAAGCACCTGAAGGCAAAACTGGAAGCAATGGATGGAAACTAATCAAGGAGAGAAGCAATCTAGAACTAAGGAGACATTTCCTGACATTTAGAATGATTAATCAGTGAAATGAATTGCCTTCAGAAGCTGTGGGTGTTCCATCACTGGAGGCTTTTAAGATGAGACTGGATAACTACTTGTCTGGAATGATACAGGGTCTCCTGCTTAAGTAGAGGGTTGGACTAGAAGGCCTCCAGGTGCCTTCCAACATAATGCAATGTTTTGTTAAATAAAAGTTCATATGAATTACTCATGTTCTCAATAACAGCTCCCTCATACTGCATTAACATTGCAATGTTTTTATACAAGAAGTAGGGATTTCACCTGATTTAGAGAGGTTTGAGCAATACTTTGGGGCATTAAATGATGAAAGACACAATTGCAGTAGCTGGGATTTCTGCTTTATTGTGCTGGGGCACTTATAAATACTCTAAAATTTAAATGTAAGGATCCGCTTTCCTGTTCTTTCTTCTTCAAAATGCAAGACATTAAGTAGAGAATTGTACATATATAGGAAGGTTGTAATAGCCTAAATAAGACACTATCAGTGCTTAGATAAATGAGGAAAAAGGTATAGTGGTATATATAAATAAATGCCTATATTTATAGTGTGTGTGGAGTGGGAAAGATGAGGCAGGGTGGGAGGGGCCAGCTAGGGGTGGGAATCTGTTCTCCCGAACCTGTGCGAACCCCCAGTAGCCCATCCCTGCTGTGAGGTCAGCTGTGCCAAGAGAGAACAACCCACCCAAAGTTATTTAGCCAGGTTTCAGAGGTGTGACCACTATTTCCAGTCTCCTGATTTCTATTCTGGTTCCTTAATTACTAGACCAAACTGGTACAACCTTAATTAATATCACAAGTTCCAGGAAGAATTAATGTTGGGATTATGTAATGAAGATGGAGCAATAAATACCTCGAGACTATGCTCAATCTTTCCAAGTTTCTCTGGGTTTATAATGTTTATTGTTTTATCAATGTGTAAAATACAAAGAAAAATAAAAATAGGAAATTAAGGGGAGAAAAAAGAAAGGGGGAAATAAAATATCAGGTACAAGGGAAGAAAGAAAAAAACGCTGACTTCCGACTCATTTTAACACAACAAATCTATGTAATTGGCAAAACAGTTTCATTTTTTTCCCTCACAAGCACAAAACCCAGAAGTGATATTCGAACAAAAAACATAAATATATTCTGTGTCATATATTATATGTGAGTATATACAGAGTTTTATATTTATTTTACTTATTTATTTTGTCATGTTTTTGTGGTGTATATTGGAGGTGGTGACCCTCTGAGAGCTTGTATGCAACAAAATTTCATTTTTTGCATGCTGAATTAGTGTACATTCAAAGTGACAATAAAGTATTCTATTCTATTCTATTCTTTCAATCGAACAATCAATTTAAAGTGAAGAGTCCTTGGTGTTCTCTGAGCTTGCTTGTTTTCTTGCAGATGTTTCATTACTCAACTAGGTAACATTATCAGTGCAATAAGGAGTACTGTTTGCTGTCAGTTTATATTCTGGTGGCTTTCCCTATCTCGGTGGGTGGGGGCGGTCTGTTTACTGATGGCTTCTTTGGCAGTTTCAGGCCAACAATCAAGTAAACAATACCTCAATCAAGAAACTGTCAAAAGAGCCATCAGTAAACAGCTCAACCAAAGAATCTCTCAGATTGCAACCCCCCCCCCACCCCACCCTGCCACACAGACAGGGCAAGCTGCTAGGATATAAACTGACAGCAAACAGCACTCCTTATAGAACTGATTATGTTACTGAGTTAGGTAATGAAACGTCTGCAAGAAAACAAGCAATCTCAGAGAGCACCAAGGACCC
This sequence comes from Thamnophis elegans, assembly GCF_009769535.1. NCBI lineage: Eukaryota > Metazoa > Chordata > Lepidosauria > Squamata > Natricidae > Thamnophis > Thamnophis elegans. The sequence goes on from NC_045546.1 coordinate 7,860,089, forward strand.
CTCATGTCAACCCTGAGCTACACATACTCTCATTTATGGGTAATAAGTAGGCGGTCAATTGTAAGCAGTCAATTGTAACTTTAATCATAAGTCGAGGACTATCTGTATTTACAGGTGTGTACAAAATTGGATACAGAACGTGGTAGAATGGTGTATGTGTTGTATGGGACATTTTTTATGTCTTCAAAGTCAGAGCCAAATCAGATGGACCTCACCTGGAAGAAAATGGAAGAGACGCAGGTGCTGAAAAATTTGCGGAATATTCTACATTTGCAGATACCATCTTGGTGGTTGGCGTGTCCATGGCGATTAGCGTGATGGCATATTTAAGAGTGGCAGGGCTTTGTTTGCAACACCCTATCCCTCTGGACATGTGGTGTGTCAATGAATGATGGGAATGATGGGATCAGGGGAAGGGATCCTCCCATCTCTTATTATAGGTAGTCCTCAATGTACAACAAATTGAGACCAAAGTGTATGTTGCTAGCTGAGAAACCTGTGAAGTGAGTCTTGCCCCATTTTATGACTTTTCTTGCCACATTTGTTAAGTGAATCACTGCAGGTGTTCAATTAGTAATACGGTTATTAAATGAATCTGGCTTCCCCATTGACTTTGCTTGCCAGAAGGCCGGAAAGGGGGAATCATGTGACCCTGGGATACTGCAACCGTCATAAATGTGAGTCAGTTGTCAAGCATCCAAATGTAAATCACGTGACTCTGGGGATGCTGCAACGGTTATGTGAAAATCATAAATCCACTTTTATTTGTGCCATCGTAACTTTGAACGGTCACTAAATGGACTGTTCTAAATCGAGGACTACCTGTAATATAACTGTATGCACGTGGAGCGTATACGGAGGGCAGGAGAAGGAATCAAAAGTCTATCAACCTTGCTCTGCAGCACATTATGGAAAGTGAGTGTTAGGTTTTCTCGCCACAGGTAAGCCTCGACTTACAACCATTCATTTAGTGACTATTTGAAATTGCAACAGCACTGAACTTTTGACCATTTTTCACATGACCGTTGCAGCATCCCCAGAGTCACGTGATCAAAGTTAGGATGCTTGGCATCACTTTAACAACCGTGTTACTCCCTTAATAACCGAAGAGATTCACTTAACAACTTTTCTTGCCCAGCCACAGAAATTTTGGGCTCAGTTGCGGTTGTACATTAAACACTACTGATGTGTTAAGAAATACTGACTAGAACAAAGTTTGTTTGGGAACCCATCCATCCCTGTGCTGAAACTATCCTACATTAAATCTTCTACAAGCCGCAACATTGCCTCAACTTGTTATTGAAGTGCCTCTTGGGAGAGGCACCCAATTTATGTTCACTTACTTTTCTGCCTGGTATGTATATGAAGAATGCACCTTAACACAGTCACCTTACGGAACAGCAATATTTAGAAGTTTCATTCATCTCATGAACAAAATTGCCAACATAGCTTACACTAGTGTGTAAAAGGGGGCTAAGTTTACTCAGCATAGATGAACTCCAAGGTTAACATCAGACCAACGATCAAGTGGAACAATACCCTAATCAAGAAACTGCCAAAGAGCCATCAGTAAACAGCCCAAGGAAATAATCTCTAAGACTGCCCCCACCAACACTGACAAGGCAAGTCACCAGAATATAAACTGACAGCAAACAGCACTCCTTGCCAGCACTGATGATGTTACCCAGTTGGATAATGAAATGTCTGCAAGAAAACAAGCAGCATCAAGGATCCCAAAGCAAAAAGTATCTAAAAGCTTCTTTAACTTCTTATAAGCACCTGCTTAGATCATTAGTGATAATATCAATAAAGGAAAATATCTGTGGCTCAGGATTGAAATGAAGAGGTCCTTGCTGTTCTCTGAGCTTGCTTGTTTTCTTGCAGACATTTCATTACCCAACTAGGGAACATCATCTGTGCTGGTAGGGAGTAGGGTTTGATCTGAGTTTATATTCTAGTGATTTGCCCTGCCAGTGTACCTGTCAAACACACACACCACCAGCAATCAGCACCCAGATGAGCAGAGATTAACAACAAGATTAACATCAGACAACAATCGAAAAATAAACAATACCCCAATCAAGCAACAGCTAAACAGCCTAACAGTAAACAGCCCAACCAAAGAACCTGTAAGACCACTTCTACCAACACTGACAGGGCAAGCTGCTAGGATATAAACTGAGAGCAAAGCCCACTCCTGATTAGCATTGATGATATTACCTAGGCAGGTAATGAAACGTCTGCAAGAAAACAAGCAAGCTCACAAGAGCACCAAGGACCCTTCATTTCAACCCTGAACTACAAATATTCTCCAGCTCATTGAAGGTGGTAAGTAGAACAACTGATGTATTTAAATAACCAGGGTGATTTGCATTTACTTGTCTGTTACTCTAAATCAGGGGTGTCAAACTAAAGATCTGTGAGCTGTATCTGGCCCACAGGATGCTTAGATCAGGCCCGTGCGGCTGCCCTGGAAGCAGCAAAGGACCGGCCAATGGGGCCTCTGCCAGGAAAAATGGAGCTCGGGAGGACCAGCCCTCTAGGCTGGTCCAGGGCTAGTAAAACAAACTAAAAACCAAAGGAGAAATGTTTCCCCTTTTGCATTTGAGCATGCAAGAAGGGGCAGGAAAGGAGAAAGGGAAAGAGAAAGAAGGAAAGAGGGGAAGAAAGAAGAATGAAGAGGGAAGGAAAAAGAAGAAAAGGAGATTATAATGAGAGGGAGAGAGGGACTAAGGCAGTGATGGCAAACCTTTTCGGCACCGAGTGCCCAACTGGAATGTGCACATGCGCATGCTGCAGCACCGGAAACCCAAAGACCAGTCGGCTGGTACACATGTATGTAGTAGTCACCTGGGGTTTCTGGCACACGCATTCAGACCGGCCAATTGGTCTTCTGGTTTCCAGCATGCGCATGCATGCTGGCAAACTGGTTTTTGCGTGCACCGGAGCGCTGGAAACCCGAAGATTAGCTGGCCTGTGTGCATGGGCGTTCCAGAAAGCCAAAGACCAGGTGGCTGGTGCCTGCTGGCCATCTGATCTTCAGGTTTTTGCGCTCCAATGCATGCAAAGACCAGCTGGCAAAGACCAGCTGGTGGCGGTGCACGTGTCCACAGAGAGAGCTCTTAGTACTTGGCCACCATAAGTACCCCTGACATGAGTGACTTTGAGTTGGCCACGCCCATCCTGGCCATGCCCCCCCCCCGGTCAAACACAACCTGATGCGGCCCTCAATGAAATGGAGCTGGACACCCCTGCTGATAATCTTAGTCCACTATTATACAGATAGCCCTTAACTTACAATTTGTTTACTGACTGTTTAAAAGTTACGGCAGCATTGAAGTGACTTATGACCTATGTTTTCACACTTATGACCATTGCAGCACCCTCATGTCCCGTAATCAAAGTTTGGATGCTTGGCCGCTGGCCCCATATTTATGACGGTTGCAGTGTCCTGGGGGTCAGGTGATCTCTTTTGGAGACCTTCCGGCAAGCAAAAATCAATGGGGAAGCCACATTCACTTTGCAACCGTGCTACTGCCTTAAAACAAGCGCGCTGATTCACTTCACAATCGTGGCAAGAAAGGCCGTGAAGTGAGGCAAAACTCACTTAACCACTATCTTGCTTAGCAAGAGAAATTTTGGTTGTAAATTGAGGACTAACTGCATTGTAAATTCTTCCCAGGAAAACTGCAGGAACCTGTCCAGGGAGATGCCAAAGTCAACACTGATTTGAAGGTATGCATAAATTGTATTATGGTGCAATGATGGAGAACAGTTCGCTTGGAAAATAAATCTGCTGTCACTGTATTTTAATTTGTATCCTTATGCTACCTTTCCCCAACATGGAACATTCTGGATGCTTCTACCTACACATTTTATCTTCCCCAGTCAGTGATTTGGAACCCACAATGGTTCCAGAGGGTGTGAAGAATTGTTAGAAAGAATTGTGAGTGGCCAGACAGATCACAATACCTTGAAATATTTATAGATTGTCCTTGCCTTACGACCACAATTGAGCCGAAAACTTATGTTGCTAAGCAAGGCAGTTATTGTGAGTTTTTCCCTATTTTATGACCTTTCTTGCCACAGTTAAGTTAGTAACACGGTTGTTAAGTGAATCTGGCTTTCCCCATTGACTTTGCTTGTCAGAAGGTCGCAAAAGGGGATCATGTGACCCTGGGTTACTGCAACCATCATAAATACACATCAGTTGCCAGGCATCCAAATTTTGATCACGTGACCCTGGGGATGCTGGAATGGTCATGTGAAAAACAGTCGTCACTTTTTTTTTATTGCCGTTGTAACTTCAAACGGTCACTAAATGAATGGGTGTAAGTTGTAGTTAAATTATTATTATATACTTTATTCATTAAACATGAAACTCAGCCAACTGAACATTCAAAAATGCATCACAAATACCATTTTCTGATGATATGGTTTGCTGCCAGCGTCCTAGGTATCAACCAAGTATCTTCTTAAAATATAAGATGTTCCGAGTAGCGCAGTTTTTTGCAGTTCCTCTGGGGTTTTTGCAGGAAGCTGCAATTTGTTGATGCATCTTGTAAAATTCTTGGACATGGTGCCAAGTGCCCCGATGACAATGGATATCACTGTTACATGCTTCATCCATAGCCGTGTAGTTTCGATGGCCAGGTCGCGATATTTCATGATTTTTTCTAGTTTTTTCTCTTCGACTCTGGCATCTCCCGGAACAGCGATAGCAATAAACGGTGCACTTCGGACCTCTACAACCGTGATACCTGGCATGTTGTGCTCCAAATGATGATCCGTTTGTATTCGAAAGTCCCACGAGATCTTCACCTTCTCATTTTCAATAACCTTCTCCACCTTATGTTCCCATATCCCACCTTTTCAAGCTTTAGGGTGAACATACCTAAGGATTTCTTCCTCCTCCTATTTTCTTCACAACCATGATTGTGAAGAAGTGAAGGCTGGACTGAGAGTGTGTGACTAGCCCAGCGGCTTTCATGCCTGAAATGGGATTAGAACTCTGTTTCCTAGTTTTTAGGCCAGCACCCAGGGGTGGGTTTCTCGCCCCGTTCCAACCGGTTCGGTTGGAACGGGGCCGGCGGCGTCCTCGTGCACGCGCATGGTGCACGCATGCATACTAGCTTCTGCGCGACGCTCCAGCTGCTCCTGGACGATCGCGCAGGCGCTGTATGCGTCCTGTGCAGGCACTGTATGCGTCCTGCGCATGCGTGGAAGCGCAGAACTCGTCAAAACCGGGTAAGGACCGCGGGCGGGCGCGCCCTTCGCCGTTCCCGGAAGTTACTTACTTCCGGGTTCGGTGACCAACCGGTTCGCAGGGACCACCGCAAACTGGTTGAAACCCACTCCTGCCAGCACCTATTAATGTTATCTATTACTCTGCTTAGACTTTGGATTACTGAAGGCTAAAACATATGAAGAACGGTTGCAGGAATTGAGTATGTCAGGTTTAATGAACAGAAGGACTAGGGCTGACATGATAGCAGTTACTCCAATATTTGAGGGGTTGCCACAAAGAAAAGACAGTCAAGCTATTTTCCAAAGCACCTGAAGGCAGGACAAGAAGCAATGGGTGGAAACTAATCAAGGAGAGAAGCAACCTAGAACTAAGGGGGAATTTCCTGAACAATTAATGAATGGAACAACTTGTCTCCAGAAGTTGTGAACGCTCCAACACTGGAAGTTTTTAAGAAGAGGTTGGATAACCATTTGTCTGAAGTGGTGTAGGGTTTGCTGCCTAAGCAGGGGGTTGGACTAGAAGACCTCCAAGGTCCCTGTCAGAGCTGAAGAAGCTTCTTGGATGAGAAATGAAACATCTGTAAAGAAAAAAAAGAAGACAGTCCCGTTGTCTCCTGAAAAAAAGCACTTTGGGGACTAGCACTGATGAGGTTACCTGACTGGGTAATGAAACATCTGGAAGATAAACTTCCAAGCTCAGAAAACCCCAAAGATAACCCCCCCCTTATTGTTTGTGCTTATTGCCTTCTTCTTTTCTCCTCCTTCTCCTCCTCCATTGTTGTTTGATGTTGTTATTTGTCTTTGATATTGTCTCTCCCTGACTTTCAACAATCTACCTCATGTTCTTTGGCCTTCGACTCTTTTTTGTACTTGCCTTGTATGAGATAGTATCCCAGGACATGGAACATATCAGCATTCTTCAATTCTCATACAAATGCAAGACAAAATTAACCTTGACCTAAAGGGCAAAAAATTAAAAAATAGCTTTGTTTTTAAGAGGTGGGATTCTAAATATTGGGAATAATAGAAAAATTAGATGTCTGGTAGAATGTAATGGAAGATGTATCAGAGGAGGGCCGAGCTGGCTGACTATATCAACTTTGAGGTGGCAAGCAGGAATTAGGGATGTCATTGGCCTTCTTTTTCGTCCTCTTCTTCTTTCTCCTCCTCTTCTTCCCCACCTCCTCCTCTTCTTCTTCCTCCTCTTCCCCTCCTTCCTCTTCTCTTCCTCTTCTTCATCTCCTCCTCCATTTCTTCAACTCTTCTTCCCCTTTTTCCTCCACTTCCTCCCCTCCTCTTCATCTCCTTCTCTTCTTCCTCCTCTTCCCCTTCCTCCTCTCTTCCTCTTCTTCATCTCCTCCATTTCTTCAACTCTTCTTCCCCTCTTTTCCTCTTCCTCCACTTCCTCCCCTCCTCTTCATCTCCTTCTCTTCTTCCCCTCTTCTTCTTCCTCCTCTTCCCCTCCTTCCTCCTCTCTTCCTCTTCTTCATCTCCTCCATTTCGTCAACTCTTCTTCCCCTCTTTTCCTCTTCCTCCACTTCCTCCCCTCCTCTTCATCTCCTTCTCTTCTTCCCCTCTTCTTCTTCCTCCTCTTCCCCTCCTTCCTCCTCTCTTCCTCTTCTTCATCTCCTCCTCCATTTCTTCAACTCTTCTTCCCCTCTTTTCCTCTTCCTCCACTTCCTCCCCTCCTCTTCATCTCCTTCTCTTCTTCCCCTCTTCTTCTTCCTCCTCTTCCCCTCCTTCCTCCTCTCTTCCTCTTCTTCATCTCCTCCTCCATTTCTTCAACTCTTCTTCCCCTCTTCCTCCCCTCCTCTTCATCTTCTCTTCTTCCCCCTTCTCCTCCTCCTCCTCTTTTCTTCTTCCTCTTCTTCTTCTCTTCTCCTCCTTCTCCTTCCTTGTTATTATTATTATGCTTCCTTGCTGGCAACCTATCAATTCCTCCCCCGCATCCCTCGTTCCCACGTTCATCGCGGGTAGAATTCAGCGCAAGGTCAACAAGCGATACCTTCTTCTTTTTGGGGGGCGGCACGTTTTCCGAGTTTGCTCCGCCCCCTCCGTCCCCCTGGCTTCCCCCGTCCCCCCCCCGACAATACAAAACCCACATCCCCGACGGCGGCGGCCGCAGCGGTTTTTCGCAAAACAACCGCATCCACGTGCCGTTCCCGGGCAGGGCAGCCTTAGGCGCCCTGAGGGAAGCGTGGGAGGGGGGGGAGAGGGCGGGGCGACGAAGCGGCGTTGGGAGCGCTCGCGCCAGCTCCTTTTTTATTTTTATTTTAATTTTCTTTCTCTCACTCTCCCCCCCTCCCCCTCGCCCCTTTCCAACCCGGCTGGGCGAAAGCTCGGCTCGGGATTGGCTGAGCGGGCTCACGCGAGCCGGCAAGGCCAAAAGGGGGCGGAGGGAGGAAAAGAGGTGGTTGATCTGGAGTAACCCCCGGGCAGCCGCAGTTGTCCTCCTCCTAGGCGCTCGCTCGCTCCCGCTCGCTCCCTCTCCCTCTCTGTCTCGCGCTGTCGTCCTTCTCGGCGTCGTCAAGCTTCGGGCCTGCCGGGGGCTGCGCGTGCGCGTTCGCGCGCGCCGGTCTCCCACACAACGCGCCCCCTCCCCTCTCCTCCCCCCACCCCCATCCTCCGGGTCCAGCCGCTGGGCCAAGATGGCGGCGCTGAGCAAATCCATCCCCCACAACTGCTACGAGATCGGGCACACCTGGCACCCCCACTGCGGGCGAGCCTTCGTGCACATCACCCAGGGGGCGTTTGGAGAGTCGCTCCGCATCTATGGGACCCTTTACCTGGTGAGAGGCCACCCCACCCCCCTGCCTTGCTGTACACCCTCCCTCCACTTCACGCCCTGGTTATGGAGATGAGAGAGAGAGGTGGGGGGATGAGGATGGACGTGGAGTGGGAGAAGAGGTTTTGTGTGTGTGTGTGTGTATGTGTGTGTGTGAAGGATCAGTGCCAGGTGTGATCCCTGCCACGGCAACCTAGGTGGTACCTGCACCTAGACTAGGAAAGTGGGATTGATCGTGACGGTCAAGGGCACCCCTTAAAGTGTGTGTGTGTGTGTGTGTGTGTGTATAATTACAAGCTTCATCGCTGGAGGATTTTTACAGAAGAGGCTGAACAGCCACCTGCCTGAAATGGTACATAGGGTCTCCTGCTTGAGCAGGGGGTTGGACTAGATGACCTCCGAGGGACCTTCCAGGTCTTATTCTGATTGACTGAAGCCTTGACTGCCACCTGAATTACTGTTCCTCTTCTCATTGTTCCTATTACTCATCTCCTCCCACTTACGGCTGCAGGAGTGTAACCTTGTGGCTTGTATCCTTACGATTTATATTGATATTGATTGTTTCCTGACTGCTTATTTGTACCCTATGGCTATCATTAAGTGTTGTGACTTATGGTTCTTGACGAATGTATCTTGCCTTTTTTTATCTACACTGAGAACATATGCACCAAAGACAAATTCCTTGTGTGTCCAATCACATGTGTCCAATCACATTTGGCCAACCTCTGCCTGCCTGCCTGCCTGCCTGCCTGCCTGCCTGTCTATCAATGTGCCCCCCCTCCCTCATTGTGTTATTCCTATTGGCTGCTATTTTCTAAAAAACGATGCTTCTGGTCATATTTAAGTAGAGACGGAATAGATGGAATCAACTATATCCAATTGTGCAATTCTATGCCCCGTAGCTCTGATAGAATGGCGTCTTTGCCAACGGTGTGTATATTTTTGCTGTATACCTGCATAGGACCAGGTGACTTGAGGGATTGCTTAATCAATCAGAATAAGAGCTGGAAGTGACCTTGGGGGTCATCTAGTCCAACCCCTTGCTCAAAGTAGGAGACCCTGTTTTTGCCCCACAGCTCCCACAGGGAGGGCATGCCACATGTTCTTTCTTTTAAGTCTTGTCACCTTGTGGGACTTGGAAAGTGTGTCTTTCCTGTGGTTGTCCCTGATGCTGCGTATGACAGGCCCTAACTTGCCTTAATTTTGGAAAGACCCCCATGCGTTTGGGATCAGTTGAGTGGAAATCTGCCCCCTCCCCCCATTTCAGAGGTGTGTTTGGTTGTGTGCTTGGTTGTTATTTTATATGACATTCTATGTGGCATTTTATGTTATACTGCTTGTTTGTTGTTAGTTATATTCCTGTTATTCTTACCATTATTGTATGTTTCTGTTTTACGCTGCCCATAGTTTGAATTGGGTGGTCTCATAAATCTGGAAATAAAATATGTCATATCAAGAAACTTAATTGAGGATATGGCTGGTTAATGTTATATTTAGTTGTTGACATGCTCTCTTGCTCTTTTCCCTAAAGGCACATTTAAAAAAAAACACAACCTTTTTTATTTAAGCTGCGCATGAGTCTACAGATTCCAAGGCAAAAAAGTACTTTGAGGTTGTGAAAATAACGCTATACCTGATTTAAAGAAAATATGTCTTTTTTCAGGATCAGTTTTGACAAGCAGCATAACTGCATTTATATCCCAGTGTCTTCCTAAGCATGTTCTCCCCTTGGGATTTGCAGTGCTGCAGAGTCCTTTTCTGAGGGATGCGGTGGCTCAGTGGCTAAGACGCTGAGCTTGTCGATCAGAAAGGTTGGCAGTTCGGCAGTTTCGAATCCCTAGCGCCGCGTAACAGAGTGAGCACCTGTTACTTGCCCCAGCTTCTGCCAACTTAGCAGTTTGAAAGATGTAAAAATGAAGTTGAAAAATAGGAATCACCTTTGGTGGGAAGGTAACAGCTTTCCGTATGCCTTCAGCATTTAGTCATGCCGGCCACATGACCACAGAGACGTCTTCGGACAGCGCTGGCTCTTTGGCTTTGAAACAGAGATGAGCACCGCCCCCTAGAGTCGGGAACAACTAGCACATATGTGTGAGAGGAGCCTTTAGCTTTACTTTAACCAGATTGCCATAGTGGTTAAAGCCTGAGGCTAGAAACCGGGAGACCTTGAGTTCTAGATCTGTCTTGGACACAAAGCCAGATGGGCAACCTTGGGCCAGTCACTTTCTGTAAACCCTGAGAAGGAGTCGATGTTCTGAAAAACCTTGCCAGGAAAATTGCAGAAACTTGCCCAGGCAGTTTTTGAGAATTGGACAAGACTGAACGGGAAGGGGGGGGGGGGGCAAAGGAGTCCTATTATGCTGTTGTTTCAATTTTCCTTCAAGGATGTCGATGTGATTTGGGGCTTCCAGGTGGAATCTGATCTTTTATTAAGCCTATAGCTATTCAGCTTCTATAAGACTACTACAGCAGATACACATGTATTCTTCCTTGTGTAAAAGATATTGAGCAATGTGGGGTGTATATACCAAGCATTTGAATTGAGAGGAGTAAGTAGCTGTTTCTGTGAGATGGACAACTATTTATTAGACAAAGTCACTGGTTATTGGAAGAAAACATACTATTGAAAGAGACAGTTTTGTGTAGTGGTTAAGGTGGTGGCCTAGAAACCAGGAGACTGAGTTCTAGTCTTCCTTTAGGCATGATAACTGGTGGGTGATTTGGGGTCAGTCGTACTGTCTCTCTCAGCCCAACTCACCTGGCAGGGTTGTTGTGGTAGAGGAAATAGGAGGAGGAAGGAGTATCCAGTACTGCGTGTAAGAACCATGGTGGTGCAGTGATTAGAATGCAGTACTGCAGACTGCTTCTGCTGACTGCCGGCTGCCAGCTGTTCAATCCTGACCGGCTCAAGGTTGACTCAGCCTTCCATCCTTCTGAGGTCGGTAAATGAGGACTCAGATTGTTGGGGGCAATAGGCTGATTCTGTAAACCACTTAGAGAGCGCTGTAAAGCCCTGTGAAGCAGAGTATAAGTCTAGATGTGAAGGAAGGAAGGAAGGAAGGAAGGCACCGGGGGGGTGCAGTGGTTAGAATACAGTATTGCAGGCTGACCCTACTCACTGCCAGCAGTCCGATCCTGACCGGCTCAAGGTTTACTCAGCCTTCCATCCTTCCGAGGTGGGTAAAATGAGGACCCAGATTCTTGGGGACAAGAGGCTGACGCTGTAAACCGCTTAGAGGGGGCTGGAAAGCACTGTGAAGCAGTGTATAAGTCTATGTGTGGAAGGCAGGCAGGCAGGCACCATGGTGGTGCAGTGGTTAGAATGCAGTATTGCAGGCTGACCCTACTCACTGCCAGCAGTCCGATCCCGACCGACTCAAGGTTGACTCAGCCTTCCATCCTTCCGAGGTGGGTAAAATGAGGACCCAGATTGTTGAAGGGGGGGGGGGCAATAGGCTGACTCTGTAAACTGCTTACAGCCTGCTTCACAGGCTGTAAAAACACTGTGAAGCAGTATATAAGTCTAAGGGCTATTGATTAGTGCTATTGCTATGTTCGCCACCAGGAGCTATTTATAAAATTGATAAAGATGGGATAAAAATAAAATAAATAATAAACAAGACCTGGTTGATAATGAAGAAATAAATGCGAATGTATCTCAGTTATGTCTGCAGGTTTATTCTTTGCTGCCTACCCCAGACCTTCCTAGGACGACTGTAACATTCCAGTCGACCTTTCCTTTCCTGTCTCTTATCTCTCAGTTTATCTTTGGCTAGCTCACGGGATATTCAAAGTTTAAAGGTATCACCAGATTCAACATTAGTTGTGTGCAAAGACCTTGACTGGATTCTATTTGGCTTCAGTTCATACAAGCAAGATTACGTGTTATAATGAGGACAGAATGTCATAGTGAAAAAGGTAAACTGAGAAATAAATACTGTGGTTAGGAAGATGTTCGGATTATTAATTCCGAAATGATTTATTCTAGCTAGGATCTGCTTCAGAACAATAAGCAAAAGCATTTACTATTTCCTACCTGATTTTTTGGCCATGGATATGCTAAAAATGAACTTTGAATGTAATTGTCAGCCCTTCTTCATTCAAAAATCAGGAAAGAAAACCACAGGACTCCATTGGTAGAAATCAAGTGTACTTTTACTAATTATAAATGAATAGAAGCGAAGCGAAGCGAAGTCTGATTATTTAGGCGCGAAAGTGAATAATATATTGTATAATTCATTCCCCTCCCCTTGGCATCCCGTGCACAGTCCAATCATAATTCTCCCAATTGTCAGGTGTGAGATAACTTCGAAAGGCATCACCAGGATGGAATGCTGGTTCCATTGGCCTTGGCGGGAAACACTCTTCCTCCACATGCGCAGTAAGGTGGACAGTTCAAAATCTAGAATCTTCCTCCAGCACAACAATGAGTCCCCTCCCAAATATCATGCTCCCCCTCCCCGTTTCAATGGCAGCCGAAGCAGCAGCAAAGCGGAGGCTGACAGTAATTTATACAACCTCCTATTTTAAAAAAAAAACTTCCCTCTGTAAAACATTAAAGGACTCAATGCTCGGAATAAAACATAAATACCAAATGATAATGATTGAAATGATGCCCTGCACCTTGAATTGCAACCAGAAAGAAACGGGAAGCCAGTATAGCTTGTGCAACAAATGTGTTCCATGGGCAAACCTACTGACTGCTATTATTGTGTGAGCTGCTGCATTCTGGACCTGCTAAAGTTTCGGATAGTCTTCAGGGGCAGGCAAATGTAGAGTGCATTGCAGTAATACTTTGCAGTAATTGCAATTGTTAGCTATATTGTAGTGGGCTTAGAGGAATTGTAACCTAAAAGAACTGGAAAAGAACAGTTTATAACCCATAATTATATACATACCAGTAGATATCTAGAAATAAGTTTCACCGCACTTGGATTCACACCCATATTAAGCCGTGTAGTTTATGAATTATAATAGCTCTGTTTGTGCAAAATAGCAGTGGAAGCCCAGCAAGCTGTACGAGATAAGAATCCAAACAATGGTTGAGGTTGGACAGCTTAGTGAGCTTTTTTCAGTCATTATGGGAACCGGATTTCCCATTTTGCTAAGGTGTGGAGCATAGCTTGCAAGTCACCGTGGAGGAATTGATGGAATACGTTTAGCTAAACCCAGACCTACTGCACAATGAGGAAGTGCAGCGCATGAACCTATTCTTCAAGATTTAATCTTGAACAAAATTCCCAAGGTTGAATAAATATGGTGAGCTTATTTTAATCGTGGGTTGTGACTTATATTTTGAAGAGAACCAGCACTTTTGAAGAATATATAGGAACCAGCATAGACTTGTGATAGGAGCCATTTCTCTGACTGTGGTTCTCTGAAGGGGATGAAAATAGTGTTGCACTGTCTCTTGAGAGAAAAGTATGGTTTGTGGGGGTGTAAGAGGTTATTCTATTACAATTGTCTAAATATTAATTGAATAGATCACTGTTAGTTGAGTTTTCATAGTCTCTGTCTGTCTCTGTCTCTGTCTCTCGCTATGTCCGTCCCTCCATCCATCTCTCCACCCACCCACCCACCCACCCTTCAGAGAGAGCCTTTGTGCACTGTGCAATATAATCAATCAATCAATTTATCTATCTATCTATCTATCTATCTATCTATCTATCTATCTATCTATCTATCTATCTATCTATCTATCTATTATCCATATATGTATCATATCTACCTATCTACCTATCTACCTATCTACCTACCTACCTACCTACCTACATATCATATCTATCTATCTATCTATCTATCTATCTATCTATCTATCTATCTATCTATCTATCTATCTATTATCCATATATGTATCATATCTACCTATCTACCTACCTACTACCTACCTACCTATCTATTATCCATATATGTATCATATCTACCTATCTACCTACTTACCTACCTATCATATCTATCTATCTATCTATCTATCTATCTATCTATCTATCTATCTATCTATCTATCTATCTATCACCTACCTACCTACCTACCTACCTACCTACCTACCTACCTACCTATCTATCTATCTAAACAAGGACAACAGCAAAGAATGCCCTTAAAGCAACATCGGACTGCACAACGTCATTCCTTGTGGATGAGCAGCCGAACCTGTGCTCGATAGGGGAGGAAGCAACAGGAACTAAACCTCCATCAATTAACATCTCTGAAGTAAAAAACGACAGAGCTAATTACAGGTGGGAGGCAGGCGGATGGGCCTATCACAGGTGCAATGGTCAAATTGATCAATGATGTATAGAGGCAAATATCTCTTCAATGGTAGTTTTTACATTCTGACGATATTAGCAGAGGCTAACGAAAGCTAAGTGGATAATATATTTTAAGTTCTGGAGATCACAATGTCTGTCTCATCTTTTATAACTAGAACTCGTATTTTTAGGATAATTCACAATAAACAAGGTATATAATTGACACTAAATATTTAAATTTAACACAGAGGGTGTGTGTGTGTACGCGCGCGCGCTTGCGCGCATGCCAGCCAGCCCCATGGTTGTATGGTCCTCTGTGCCTCCCACTCAAGGCCACAAAGCCAGGTTTTGACCTCTTTGTGGAAAGGCAAAAGAGTAGGATATGCTAAGACCAGTCAACATTAAGGCTGATGTTAACCAGCTTGTAGACAGTTATCTTCAGTAATCATTTTGCAAGAAATGAGATTACCAGGTGGGTGAAGTGACTTTAATGCTGTGACTTGTGGTGCTAATAGGCTTGCATTAATCTCTTCTCTATCAAACCATGGAGAAATGGCTGTTGGGCATGCATGTTATGATTGTGTTAAGACACATCCTGGAACTGTCAGGACTGTCGGCAATAGGAGTATTATTACATGCTATATCAAAACTGATCTTATACTCAGATCTGACAGCCACATCTGTTCAGTGGAATTGGCTCCTGTTAAGGAGTCTTGTTACTCAAACCTGGCCACTAAAAAGTTTCTTCACTTAACCGAAAAATGTAACAGCAGAGATGATTGAGATCTTTTGTAAAAGGCTTTTGGAATGCCTGTGTGTCCATGTTGAAATTTAGCTATGTAAAATATTTTCACCGCATTGAAGTACAGTAGCTGGCTCTATTCACATAATCTGATCAGATTTACAAAAGTTATTAGCAAAAGATCTGTATTACCAATAGAAGAGAATGATTGAAGCTCAGGGCTGAATTGTGGGAATGTGCTGTCTGAACTTGGTGGTTTTCTTGCAGGTGTTTCGTGACCCAACTAGGTAACATCATCAATTAGTAGGGAGTGGGGTTTGCTCTCTTTTATATATTAATAGCTTGCTCTGTCAGTGTTGGTGGGAGTGTTCCTGATTAGGCTGTTGTATACTGTTAGTCCGCTTGTCTTTAGTTAGTAGTTCCATGTTTGGGATATTGTATACTTGATTGTTGGTTTAGTTGTTGGTTACTTTTGGTGTTAATCTCTGCACAGCTTTATCAAATGGCATGTAGATGTTGTTTATGCCTAGCCTGTTGATGGCTGATTTGTCAGAGTGCCAGGCTTCCAGGAATTTTAGGGCTTGGCTTGATATAAGATGCTCACTGTTTCCCAATTGAAACTATACGTAAGTCTGTCCATGTGTTGTGAAATTAAGGAGTTTTCATCATGTCTTCTGACTACTAGTTGGTGTTCATGAATGTGCTAATCTTCTGTAGATCCCTTCTGCTTTTCTACTGGGAGTTCTGGGTCTTTTGATTTACTTAGGATGTTCTGGAGGACATTAGTTGGTTTTGTGCTACACCAATGTCATATGGTAGTAATAGTCCCTTGGTGGTTTCTGAGATGTATTTGGTGTAGGGCAGTGTTTTCACAGTTTGTATTGATTGCGCTATAGTGGGTTGAGTGGTCAGGCCGCTGTAGAAAACAGTGTATCCAGGTTTCACACTGGTCTGTTTTTCTAAAAAAATGGTAGAAAACAGCAAACGTTTGGTTATAACTTTTGAAAGTTTCTGGAGGTTTCTGTAACATATGATGGATATCGCATGCAGTTCCTATCTAATTTTGTAGGATGAGGCATGATATGCACTGGAATTATTGAGACTTCCCCCCCACAAAAAGAGAGCAAATGTTGTATATTGCAAGAAGCATTTGGGAACTTGCCTGTTAAGGATTTTGAAGAAATAATGGTTAAATAACCAGAAAGAATGCAACAAATTTTGAGGTTCCTTTGAATTGGAGAGATTTTAAAAATGTTTATCACTTTAAGAATAATTTGGAAATACTCAAAAGAGAGGAACCTTCACCTTGTTTAGTTTGCTTTTTCTCACTACCTAAGATGAGAACGGGAACAGGTGAACTTGACGTTTTGATTGGAAGCTTTGATTACAATCTCCTTGTGAATTTATGGAAAGGATAGTAGTACCTGGGTGGAGCCTTTTAATTTCTCCAACCTGTCTGTGAGAAACATTCAGTAAAGATGATCATGGCAGAGAGGTTGTCTAATATATTGTAGAGCTTTCTGGTAGTTTTTATATATGTTCAGCACAAATGTAGCATAGATGATGGTTCAGACCACTGTTTATTATAAACAGATAATTGTGCTCAGCAGGTATAATACTAATAAATTCATCTATAGCAGGGGTGTCAAACTGGATTTCTTCGAGGGCCGGATCAGCATTGTAGTTCTCTGCGGGCCGGGCAAGGATGGGGGAGATGGGACAGATGCCTCCTATAGCACCCTGCCAGACAAAATGGGGCTCGGGGTGCCTCTCACAGTCCCCCCGTGCTCCCTTTTTGGCCGGAATAGTGCTGCAGGAGGCTGTCCAGGCTGAAAATGAAGCCTATCCCTCCCGCATCCCGTTTGACTGTCAGAGGCACCACAGGCTGGTCCTTTGCTATTTCCAGGCTGGCCCTGCGGGCCAGATTCTGGCCCGTGGGCATTGAGTTTGATACCCCTGATCTGCAGTAAATGTTTATCAACATCCTGTGATTCAGGTGGTAGAACATACCAAATTGATAGCTGGATACTCTTCTAAATTATTAGGATGGGCACGGTAATTTTCCTTTTATTGCAAGGGCCAATACATTTTATTGGTGATTTTATATCAAGCCTCTATTTGCCTGCCATAAATATTCTCCAGGTAGTAGTGACATCAATAGCTAAATTGCAGGAAATCTTAATGCTTCTAAAGGAATCTATCACTTTTAAATGGAGGTTTCAGAGCAGGGGTCCTCAAACTTTTAAAACAGGGGGCCAATTCATGGTGCCTCAGGCTGTTGGGGGACCGGGCTGCGGGCTGGGCATGTCTAGATGGTCATGTGATGGAGTGGGCATGGCTAGGCGGTCATGTGACTGTGTGGGCATGACCAATTTAGCATCCCATTAAACAATACACACAAATTAAACTTTAATTTATTATGTTCCTGGGGGTAGAAAGCAGGTTAGTGAAGGGATGTGGCTGCCTTGGGTGTGTGTGAGGGACTTCTGATTGTGTGTATGTGCGTGCGTGCATGCGCGCATGTGGCTTTCTCCCTCCCTCCCTCCCTCCCTCCCTCCCCCCACTCTCTCTCGAGGCTGGGGAGGCAAAAAATGGGCCCGTTTTTGGCCGCCTCGGCCTCCAGAATCACTCTGCCACCCAAAAACGGACCCATTTTTGACCCCCTGTGGCTTCTGTGTGTCCTGTTTTTGACCTCCACAGTCTCCAGAAGGCGGGTGAGGGCTGGCGGGTAGGTGGGGTCATGTGGGCGGGGCAGCCTCATAGTCCTGCGCAGGCCGGATTAATGGCTTTGGGGGGCTGTATTTGGCCCACGGGCCGTACTTTGAGGGCCCCTGTTTCAGACGAACCAGGCTATGTTTAACCAGTGTCCAAATTGCTATGCAGGAGCCAGTGATTACTGCTCTGTAGCTGAATACTGGACAGACCTGTTTTTCAAACTCATAGGTAAAAGTGTGGGAAATAAGGAATTTGTAATAGGAGCAATGGCCTAAGGTCCCCAGCTGATTAGCCAAATATATTACACTATGAAGAGAAAAAAAAGTGTAAAAAAAATCTCCTAATCACAGTATTGGGTTATTTTTTCCACTACTTTTTATTAATTGTATTGAACAAGACTTTATTAAATAACTCCTCCTGATTTAGAATAGAAAGGAAAGCAATGGTGTGGCATATGGAAAGATGATGGACCAGGAAGATCCTGCAACTCATCTTCCTCAGTCCCTGTGAGAAGCTGGCTGATAAAAAGATGAGCAAGCAGTTATCTGTTTTGAATAAAACATTTTGTTCCATTTGCATATAAAAATATTTAAGTTAAAAATAACCTGCATAATAGGTTTACCACACATTATACTGTGAACCATGGATTTGTTCCTGAGGAAACAAATGCTTTACATAATCTCACTGAATTATTGGTTAAGATTCTGTGTTGTTGTAATATTAAAAATGGGATATTTTTCAGATCAGGATAAAGCTATTCATTTATTTATTTGAAGATATTTGCTTTTTTCATGAGCCCCCTTATTAATTAAATTAATTAATTAAATTAATTAAAATGTTTTCCAAGTAATCCTGAGAAAAATAAATTCTAGACATAGGTTGTTTTTTTTTTTGCCATTTCCTCTGAGACAGATATTGGCCTGTCAGCTCTCCAAGCCAGATATGGTCTGTGACTGTAAATACAATACAATACCAGAGTTGGAAGGGACCTTGGAGGTCTTCTAGTCCAACCCCCTGCCTAGGAAGGAAGCCCTGTACCATTTCAGACAAATGGCTATCCAACATCATCTTAAAGACTTCCAGTGTTGGGGCATTCACAACTTCTGGAGGCAAATTCTGTTCCACGGATTAATTGTCCTCACTATCAGGAAATTTCTCCTCAGTTCTACCTTCAGGTGCCTTGGAGAATAGCTTGACTCCCTCTTCTTTGTGGCAACCCCTGAGATATTAGAACACTACATCATGTCTCTCCTAGTCCTTCTTTTCATCAAACTAGACATACCCAGTTCCTGCAACCGTCCTTCATATGTTTTAGTCTCCAGTCCCCTAATCCTCTTGGTTGCCCTTCTCTGCACTCTTTCTAGAGACTTTCTAAATCCTTCTTTGAAAGACTTTGCTGAATGTGAATGAAGGGGATTCATAGTAAATTAATAAAAGGGGTTTTTGTCGTCTTGGGAAGCCTTGGTTAGAACAAGATCTAAGCACCCCATGAGCTGAATCTGGTCCCCGGGCCTTGAGTTAGACACCCCTGTTCTAACCTGATGCCTTAACCACAATTTCTTATTATAAGAAAAAAAAATTGAGGAAGGAAGGCCATTCTACAAATGTTCAGAGAAAATGTTTTTTCAGTGGTTGAACTTACATAATTAGCTGCTTTGTATCCTGAAAGTTTTATTCCATGTGATTATTATACCTAGTTAGAAGACTGTCAGTTGTGCAGGCGGAAATTGAATGTTACCAGGAATATTTTTTTCCTCTTCTCGTTATGCAATGTGAAGGAATTTTATTAAATGCATTTAATGTTTTGCCACAAACAAGAATCCGGGTATCTATTGTTTGAACCTGTGTTACAAGCAACAAGCTGTCCCTCTATGTTTACCTAAGTGATTCAGAAAGCTAGTGGCTTAAACAGTGTAGGGAACATAAATGTCCTTCTCCATTATCTTTGAATGGACAGGTCACGGACAAAGAAACTTAAAGTGATAAATTAGCATGTATATCGGGATAGTCTAAGATGGGAAAGTAATCCATCATTTAAAAATGCCATATAGGAAACAAAGTGCCCTTGTACATGCAAGAAATGTAAAGGTTAACTATGTGAGGCAAACGCTTATTTTAAACTAATGAGAAATGGAAGCATTCTGCTAGGCATGTTAAAAGTACTCTAACCCTCCCGGTGCTCGCATCTCTTTCCATAGAGCAGATCTAATGAGCCTTGCTGAATAATCTTCTCTTTACTTCTTTTCATTGGGTGTGGAATTGTTTCCTCCGCAACAGCTAAAAGAGGTATTGGAAATCATGGTAACTAGAAACGAGAAATAAAGAAATGAAATGATGGAATCAAGATCACGCAAAGTGTTTACACCACTTTATAATGCCTTGGTAAGGTCACACTTGGAATACTGCATCCAGTTTTGGTCGCCACTATATAAAAAAGATGTTGAGACTCTCAAAGAGTGCAGAGTGCAACAAGGATGATTAGGAGACTGGGAGACTAAAACACAGTGAACGATTGCAGGGACTGGGCATGGCTAGTCTAGTGAAGAGAAGGACCAGGGGAGACATGATAGCATCTTCCAATATTTGAGGAGCTCCACAGAGAGGAAGGGGTCAAGCTATTTTGCAAAGTATCCAAAGGCCAGACAAGGAACAATGGATGGAAACTGATCAAGGAGAGATTCAACTTGGAAATAAAGAGAAATTTTCTGACCATGAAAGCAATCAACCAATGGAACAGAAGTTGCCTTCAGAAGTTGTGGGAGCTTCATCACTTTCAAGAAGAGACTGGACTGCCATCAGTCAGAAATGGTGTAGAGTCTCCTTGCTTGGGCGGGGAATTGGACTACATGACCTACAAGGTCCCTTCCAACTCTGTTAAGCTAATCTAATAACTGCAAAGAATCACTTCACTCCAGTGATTGACTTCACTGAGGTAAAAAAAAAACAATTGTAAAATCAGGCATGCCTCACTTAACAACCACTTTGCTTAGCAACTGGTCCTAGTTGTTGAGGACTACTTGCATCCGGTTGGCCGTCATCCTGTAGCTCTGTAGGAAGGTATTAAAGACTAAACACTTTTAGGCATTGGGTCCTGCAATTCTAGGCATTCCTATCTGGAAACATGTAGTAGTACACATTGTGGATCTCTGATTGCTTATTAACAACTGTGATTATAGTTTAAATAATTTGTTTTGTATTGTTTTAAGGTTTCCATTTTGTTGCCACAACTTGCAATGTTTTAAGTTGGGTGGCCATGTAAGTCTCTTCAATAAAATAAA
The DNA here is from genome assembly GCF_009769535.1 of Thamnophis elegans. NCBI lineage: Eukaryota > Metazoa > Chordata > Lepidosauria > Squamata > Natricidae > Thamnophis > Thamnophis elegans. Next base: position 7,881,104 of record NC_045546.1, read on the forward strand.
TAAAAGTACCCATGTTTCCTTCAAAGTATTCCCTGTCTTATTCTCCCACCATCCCAATGTACGGGAGGATGACTTCTGCTTGCCCGCACCAGTTTACCTCAGGGCCCCTGCAGCCAGGCCACCCATGCCCCGACACCTGCCTTACATCAAGGCCATGGCCCCGGCACCAGCACATCACTCGGCCTCCTGCTCTGTTGCGGCCACGAGTAAGCAGAAGAAATGGGCCAGCGGCCACGTGGGCTCCTGCTGCATATGGCTGCTGGTGCTGCTGCCACAAGGTAGGTGTTAGGGCGTGGATGCATGTGGGACAGCTCCACCCCCGCCTTGCCTTGCGTGCCATGGCACTGCGAGCAACCATATGGAATGGGTGGCCAGCCGGCTCTTAAGTAGGGCTTATTTTGGAGGGGGGTTAGGGCTTATATGGAGATGGAAAAACATGCTAGGGTTTATATTTAGGATAGGTCTTATTTTCAGGAAAACAGTATTTAATTCTGATCAGGTAGTTTGTGAACTCTTAAAATTCAGTGAAATTACTATATTTTTCGGAGTATAAGACGCATTGGAGCATAAGACGCACCAAGGTTTTGAAGAGGCAATTTTTTTAAAAAAAAGTTTTTGCACTCTGCAAACCTCCCAAAAATGGCCCCGTTTTTTTCTTAAAAAAGGGCATGAATAGCCCTTAGGAGGCTTGTAGAGTGCTCCTGGGGGGTGCCCCCCCCAAATGAGCAAAAAACGGTCCGTATTTGTCAAAAAAAGGGGCATGGATAGCCTTTAGGAAGCTTATATAGAGTGCTCCTGGGGGTTTGGCGGGGGGTAAAAACGAGCAAAAAATGGCCTGTTTTTTGCAAAAACTGGCCTATTTTTTGTAAAAAAAAAAACATTAGGAAACTTATAGAGTGCTTCTGGGGGTTGGGGGTTGCCAAAATTGAGCAAAAATGGCCCGTTTTTCGTTCATTTCTGCCCTCCCAAGCCCCCAGGAGCACTCTATAAGCCTCCTACAAGCTATGCACAGCCATTTTTGCAAAGGGGGCAGGGTTTCAGGAGGCCAAAAATGCTATATTCAGTGTATAAGACGCATCCACATTTTCATCCTCTTTTTTGAGGAAAAAAAGTGCGTCTTGTACTCTGAAAAATACGGTACTCAGAATTAAATCAAACATGATTGTTAAATTTAAATAACTAAACTAATATGTCAGTTACTGGCCTGTGTAAGCCCTGTGTATGCCATTGGTGAGATGTTTACTCATAGGCTTTGATTGGGTTAAAATTAGCACTTGTGAAAGAACCTAGTAAAGCTATCCAAGAGTATTACAAACAGCTTTTAAACATGTTCGAACAACATTTAGGCATTCCCCGCACCATTACAAATTTCCCCGCAGTTTGTTAAGGCTGCCTTTTGTAAATTGTTTCTTTCCAGAAGTTGCCACTCAAATTTAACTCATCAAACTTAATTGGGAAACGTCATGCTATTGAGGGCTGCTATTCATTGTGCTAGATCATTGAAAACAACCAAACAACAACAACGATACTTCACGGCACTCCCAATCACATCCTTGTAACAAATAGGTTCTAACTTATTACCTCCCTCTGTAGGATGGTATACTTTCCTACAGTCCCTCCCTCCCTAGGTAGCATAGGAAAGTTTAGTAGCAAGGGGGCCAACACTGTTCCATCCGCCAGTCAGTGCCGACTGGCAACTACGCGGAGGAGAGCCTTTTCAGTAGTAGCTCCGACCCTTTGGAACGATCTCCCCGTGGAGATTCGTACCCTCACCACCCTCCAGACCTTCCGCACAGCCCTCAAGATCTGGCTATCCCGTCAGGCCTGGGGTTAAAGATCATAATCTGTCCCCACCCGAATGATGAATGAATGTTGCTTTTTATTTTTAATTATGTGTTGTTCTCTTTAACTGTCATTGTGTGTATTCCCTCCCTATATGTTGTAAGCCGCCCTGAGTCCCCCTAGGGAAAAGGGCGGCCTATAAATAAATTTAAACTCAAACTCAAACTGTAAAACAACATCTAAATGCAGACATGAATATGGTCACCATAGCTACTTTGTAGAATAGTTTTTGTGTTATTCTTCATCTTGGTGGAGATAGAATCCAGAATTGGACAAAGTCTGTCACAACTGTTAAACCATGCCCTTGTTGCCCCTCTTTTGACTCAGTCTCATCGTGGACAGTTATGGAGAATATAAATTTAATAAATTAAATTACATCTTATAAAACCAGACTGGATAATGATACTTTTCTCACTGATATCGTAAGTTACCCTTTTGAGGAAGTAGAAGAAGTGGAAATGTTAGGAAAAATAAAGGCCCCTTCTCCATTATCTCTTTATACTGGCAGGTTATTTACAAGATACCAAGGTAATAAATTGGTATGCAGGTCAGGATATTTTAGGATGGGGAAAATGACCAATCAGTGTTTTAAAATATGTAGGCAACAAATTTCCTTTGTATGAAAATTTAAAGGGAAAAAGGGCTATCTAAAAGCTTGGAATTTGAGCCATTATATGTTCAAAATGCCCCTTGGAAGTGTGCAGAAGCTCCACACATTTTGGAAATTGTGAGGTTTAAACAAAGCTATTTTGAACATGAAACATGTTAAAAAGGGATCAGAACCAGCCCATTTTTAATACAAACCGGGTTCCAAATACATTCCCCAGTTTGCATAGGAATTTGAAATGCTTTGTACCCTAAATTTGTATTTTCTGGAGACCCTGACTGGTTTGGATAAATGAATGATTCTGTTCTGACCGAGGCTTCCCAAGAGCATGAAGCAAACTCCTTGTCCTGACAAAAACCCCTTTTATTAATTTACTGTGAATTCTGCTCATTCACATCCAGCAAAGTCTTTCGAGGGAGGATTTACAGTCACAGACCTTATATGGCTTGGAGAGCTGCTAGGCCGATATCTGCAAAACATGGCAAGGAGTCTCGGAGAGTCACGAACCAATTAAACAAACTAATTGTCTCCTGCAAACTCCATTCCCCTTTCGCTCCTCTTTTAATTCCTCTTGAAGGTGCCATTCATCATCCACCTGTGGCCTTACTCCCAAGTCGACCCCCATTCTTTAGCTGTTCCCTTCATCTGGCAACTCTGTGCATGTGCACACTGGGAACAGGCTCCAGCTGTTTGTCTGCCTCACTGATGTCTGACTCTGAAGGCAGCTGATAATTGGCATATGGCCCTGGCCCCCTCTCTGCCTCTGACACAGAGCCCTCATCAGAGCCTTTCCCAGACTACAGGACTGGCTCATGTTCCTCCTCAACCGCCTAACTATTTGAATCTGCTGCTAGCTTTGCTGGTCGCTGGCAGGCCACAACAGATTCTTGAAGCCTGTTTTTTTCCCCACAGATGGGTTTTACAATTCAAGGAGAGGCATAAAAGAGTAGGGGAGGAGGAGGGGCCAACATCACGATGTCACAGCATGCGGTCTCAACACTTCGAGATCGCTGTTGATACTTTTGCCGCTGGACGGTCCATTACGACCTAAACCGTCCCGCAGAGATGGTAATCAGGAAGATGAAGCCTTGCTGGTCTCAGGGACATCGCAAAGTCCCTGATAGACCCAAGAGAAGCACTTCAAGCCGGCGGTAAACAGGCAGCTCTAGGCTGATGAAGTTGGGACGGCTCTGGAAGGAAGGAAGTGAAAAGAGAAAGTGAGTCCATTTGGAGAGGTATTTTTTCTATTTTGGGAAAGACTGCCCAAAGAAACTTTTTTTAAAAGCCAAATTAGATCTTTAAGCAAAGGAATTAAGCGGTGAAATTAACTTATTCTGGATTGCTTTGGAAAGCTTTTTTTTCTTTGTAATTATACTTTGTGGATTGAAGTGCTCGCAACGTTTCTTGTTTCTCCTCTTAAAGTGAACGGATTGATTTTTTTCTTCTTCTGCTTTTTGTTGCTTTATTTTTTTACTTTTGGATTAAAACCTTTTTATTTAACAATTCTTCCTTTTACTTATTATTAAATTCCATTAAAGAGATTTAAGGAAATTTGTTTCCTATAAGCCAGAGATAAATATTAGAAAGTGAAAAGTAGCAACACTGCCACTCGGAGGTCAGAGGCTGCAGTTTTTGAAACAACGTATCTCTTCTCTTTCCTTCTTTGATCTCACTGACTTTGTAGCTGAAAGGTTTGCAACTTGTTTACAGAAACTGATAAAGAGCCAAGGGTATGAATTGTTTTCACAGGTGCCTTTGAGAACCTTTTTGGCAGGGGAGAGAAAGTGGGGGGGAACCCTTCCCCTTTGAAGAGCATAAAAGATCTTGTGTTTAAGTCAACCTAAAATAAAAAATAAATAAAAGAGGCCTGTAAGGCTAAAGTGGCTGTGGTTATTAGTTTTTTTTTTCTTTCCTTCTTTTTTGGAAACATGGGTCAATATTCAGATGAGGAAACCTTAAAATTCCAAAATATCTTGGCTGGAATTCAAAATCTATTGGAAGGATATGGGAGAATTGAGAAGAAGTTGGAAAGACTAGTCTTCCCCAAAGCAAAAGATGATGGGGTTGGAGCCCCAAAAATTAAAGGGGAGAATGAAGATATAGAAGATAAAGATAAGACAATAGATGAATTTATTAATGGAGCAAATGTGGGTGAAAGTAGAAAAAGGGGAATATGGAAAAGGGAATTCGACAAACTGAAGCTCTACCCCAGATTCCAAGAAACAGAAGAAAAAGAAATGGTAATGATGATGGATTTAAGAGGAGAAATTCTTTCAGAAGCAGGATTGACAACCAAAGACAAGCTATTTTTAGTAACAGCTGGAGGGCAACGAGATTACCTGAGAGATCCTTCAAGCAACAAAGTGCAGAGAGAAGTTTATAAAATCCTTATAAAGGAGATAAAAAGAAGACTGACACCGCAATTGGCAAGAGAGAGAAGACTATTTTGTTACTGGAAAGATACAGGTTGAAAATGAATGTTGATAATAAAAAATAGTTGATTTTGGTGATCAATAAGTAGGAATTTAGTAATTCTTAGATTGTTTTAGATTGTTATTAAATGTTTATTTGTTAACAAATAATTAACTATAATAACAATAATGAAATTATAATGGATACAGCTTAATGATATATACATGTATTAGCAAACTAGTAAAAGAAATTTGGATTTAAATTACAAATTGCAATCTGGGAAAAAGATCTATAAATTTTGTTAAATTTTTATTTAGATCTTGTCATAAAGGCGTAAGGATTTTTTCCCCCTTGATCTGACAAGAGGAGATGGGATATAAATAGTAAATGATTTTTAGCCAATTATAATAACAACAAGGAAATGTAAATGGATATTTTTAATAATATATACATGCTCTGGTATTGGCAAAAACAACTTGGATACAAATCCTAAACAGCATGTTGGGGGGGGAAGGGAAAAAACGGTTTAGAAACTTTATTAATTGACTTACCTAGAAGATGTCATGAAGGTGTAATGTTATTGGAGGATTTTTTGAAATAGCTAATGAATGCCATTATGTAGTTGTGTTTTTAAGTATGAATAATTTGAGGTAAAAGCACATTCAAATAATTGTAGTCAAATGAGAATTGTGGTGCATTGATAGTAAGAGATACAAAGATTTTTGATTTAAAGTGTATAATCTAATATGAACTATCAGTAATGACTGTGGAAGAAATGCACGAAAGTTACCTGTAACCAATCGACATGCTTTCTACAAGATGTAATGAAGGATGATTCTTTTTTTGTGTTTTTGTTCAATTAAAATAAAAAAAACTTTTTTAAAAAAAAGAGTAGGGGAATAGCAGAAATGGAGGCACGAGAGTAACCATAACATTAATTTTAGTACTGGCTGACTAAGTCATGTTTCTGATTCATTGACCTCAGTTAGTGCTGTTGGAAAATTTGATTTGCTTTCTTGCTGAAGCAGTGTTTTTTTTAAAAAGGTTCATGAGGAATCTGTCTCAGGTATGAAATGGGGTAAGTTAATCTTGGGACAGGTTTTATCTCAATGTCATTTACAGTTTTATTTTTCTCATTTGTAAATAGGATTTGAAAGGGTAAACATGTAACATTTAAACAAATAATTTGAACTGATGCACTGATCTCTTTCAGATTGCTGCAATTCTCCGGAAACGAAAACTTGATTATTATTTGAACAAGCTGCTTCCTGAAATTCTTCAATCAACATCCTTCCTTACAGCAAATGGAAGCCTTTATATTATGTTTTTCTGCATTTTAAGGTGATTTGATTAAACATTTTTTGACTGAATCATTGGATGGTGAAATAACCAGGTTTCATCTTCCATCACACCCAGGCCTTTACTACAGGTAGTCCTCGGCTTACAACCGTAATTGAGCCCAAAATTTCTGTTGTTAAGTGAAACATTTGTTAATTGAGTTTTCTCCCATTTTACGACCTTTCTAGTCATAGTTGTTAAGTGAATTCTGCCCCATCTTACGACCTTTCTTTCTCCAATTCTTAAGTGAATCACTGCAGTTATTAAGTTAGTGACATGGTTGTTAAGTGAATCTGGCTTCTCCATTGACTTTGCTTGTGAGAAGGTAGCCAAACCCCGCAAACGTCATAAATATGAGCCAGTAGCCAAGCATCTGCATTTTGATCACATGACCATGGGCATTCTGCAATGGTTGTAAGTGTGAAAAATGGCCGTATGTCACTTTTTTCAATGATGTTGTAACTTTGAACGGTCACTAAATGGACCATTGTAAGTCAAGGACTACCTGTACTTACTGACTGCCTTATGCAAAACCATTATAGCAATTTTCTTATTTTGTTGCCCTGTTTTGGAAATGCCATCCTGAACAGGGGTACCTACATTTTAATAAATAGTGTAAATAAATAAGTAAATAAATAAATAAGGGCTGTGGTGGCTCAGTGGCTAAGACGCTGAGCTTGTCGATCAGAAAGGTTGACAGTTCGAATCCCTAGTGCTGCGTAATGGAGTGAGCTCCGGTGACTTGTCCCAGCTTCTGCCAACCTAGCAGTTCAAAAGCACGTAAACATGCAAGTAGAAAAATAGGAACCACTTTTGGTGGGAAGTAACAGCGTTCCATGCGCCTTCGGAGTTTAGTCATGCCGGCAACATGACCCCGGAGACAACTTCGGACAGTGCTGGCTCTTTGGCTTTGAAACGGAGATGAGCACCGCCCCCTAGAGTCGGGAACAACTAGCCTTTACGTTTAATTTCATTGAATGCAAATATAAACATTTGGTCAGCTTAGAGTCCCCCCCCCCCATGGTAACAGATATGACCCTATCACTATGCAGATGCTCACAGTCCTTTATATTAAGGCAAACCTTTGAAATATAAGGCAGTAAAACTGAGGTTCCTGCTGGAGGTGTTAGAACTATGAATGTCATGAGGTTCTTTGAAGTGTTGCGAACGGCACTCCTGATGGACCAAAGAGGAGGAAGAAAGCATACTTACTACTTTCCCACTACAGCCTCCCACCTTGTTTCCTAACCTAATCCTTTGCGGACAGTTTTGGGAGACACAAGCGACTGGCCAGGGAAAGGAGGCATCTGAAAATCACATCCTCCTCTTGCTTTCATAGGAGCATCTGCTGAGGATAGTTCTGCTCACGGGAACCTTTGATCCAAAGCATTTGCCACCTGCGGATGTTTATTTATTTATTTATTTAAGAAAATAGGACCTCTTTTTCCCTGCCATGTTGAATGTAACAACCTACCTACCTTTGATTGTTTTAGGCGAATACTGGGAAAATTCTATTTTTGGTCTCCTGGTTTCGGGGCTGCTCTCCCGGCGTCCTACTTAGCTATTCTTATTGAAAGGAAGAGCAGGTAGGTGTTTTTACATCCTTTACAAACTAAACAGAATTGTCTGATGACATAATGACGATGTTATCCATCTATTCGTGTCTGATTCTTGGCGATTCTGTGGGCCAGGTCTCTTCACAATGTCCGATCTTGCACTGCTTCTTATTTTGCTGTTCTATGCGCTGGCTGGTATGAGCTTGGATGGGTGTCCAGCCACCTTGTTTTTTTGGGAAGACCTGGCTCACATCCTATTTGATTGTTGCTTTTTCTAAAAAAATTGAAAAAGTTTTTTCATTTTCATTTTCATACATATAAGCACAAGTATACCATTACATCTTAACGATCACTATTTTATATTATCCAATATTATATCGATTCCTCTTCAATCTACCACCACTGTCATTCACTCTTCTGCTTTCCATACACCATATTATACCTTATTTTCATCTCCGCCCTATCTTCTCTCTCTTTCTCCTCTTCCCTACCTCCTTTCTTCCCTCTACCATCCCTCTTTTCTCTACTTCCCCATCCTCTCCTCCTCTCTCCTCTTTCCACTCCTTCTCTCTCTCCTACTCTTTCTCTCCCTTCCTATCTCCTCTCTTCCTCCTTTTCTCTCCCTTCCTCCTTTCCACTCTCTTCGCTTAGTTTGCATGGCGTATTTCGGCATCTGAACAAACTTTATTTAATATTGTTTGTATTAGTAATTGCATTCTAATAAACATCTTTCATATTAATAGCTTTACCTATGTCCTCCTTTTAACAGTATACATATATAAGAATTTCATTGTTATTCCTCCCCCCCCCCCCAGCATATTTTTTGGCCAAAGTGTGAGCTGAGTTCAAGTTTCCAGCTATCCTCATAGTAATATTTACATAGTTGTACATCGTTAAGCGCCCCAAATTTTTCTATTTGGTTGTTGTTTGTATCAGAAGGTGAGAGACGGGTACTTTGGTCTATATACCAAACGAATGACCCATTTGGATTTCCATATTGAAACAGCTTATCGTATTTTTCAGAGTATAAGATGCACCAGAGTATAAGATGCACCAAGGTTTTGAAGAGGCAAATTAAAAAAAAAAGTTTTTGTAGCAATAGCAATAGCAATAGCAATAGCAGTAGACTTATATACCGCTTCATAGGCCTTTCAGGCCTCTCTAAGCGGTTTACAGAGAGTCAGCATATTGCCCCCAACAATCTGGGTCCTCATTTTACCCACCTCGGAAGGATGGAAGGCTGAGTCAACCCTGAGCCGGTGAGATTTGAACCGCTGACCTGCTGATCTAGCAGTAGCCTGCAGTGCTGCATTTAACCACTGCGCCACCTTGTACCCTGCAAACCTCCCCAAAATGGCCTGTTTTTTCCCCCCAAAAAGGGCATGACACAGCCCTTAAGAGGCTTGTAGAGTGTTCCTTGGGGGGGGGGGAAACAAGCAAAAAACGGTCTGTTTTTCGCAAAAACTGGCCTATTTTTTGTCAATAAAAGGGCATTAGGAAGCTTATAGAGTACTCCTGGGGGCGGGGGGGGGGGGGCAAAATTGAGCAAAAAGCGGCCTGTTTTTCACTCATTTCTCCCTTCCCCAGCCCCCACGAGCTCTCTGAATGCCTCCTCCAAGCTAGGCACAGCCATTTTGGTGAAGGGGTGTGGTTTCAGGAGGCAAAAAATGCTGTATTCAGTGTATAAGACACACCCAGATTTTCAGCCTCTTTTTTGAGGGAAAAAGGTGCGTCTTATACTCTGAAAAATATGGTACCTTACATGGATCCAGAATCTGAAAATAACATTTAAGCACAGTACAGCAGAATACTTAAGCAAAATGGTTCAGTTGAGATTTGCATATGTGGGACTGATTGGGGTAGATTTCAGTTGTGGCCCCGAAATATGCTTTTATCATATTTTATCTATATCTTAAATCACTGTATTTTATTCCAGTTTCATTTTAGACTGTACTTTATTCCAATTTCATTTTTAATCGTATCTTATTCCGATTTCATTTTAAATTGCATTTTGTCAAATTGCATTTTAAATTGCTTTTATCAAACGTTAGCAATACTTTGTTTCTGGAACTTGGCACTTTGATATGGCCCAAGGGCTAATGAATAAAGTAAATGCTAGTGTTCTTTGGAGACCTTATTTCCTTTTATGTTTATGTAATATATCTCCCACTGGGGTGTGATTCAACTGTACTAATCAGTGAACGGGAATAAAACAGTACTTAAAATAATTCAGAATCATCACACTCAGTATATGCTGCAACGTTTTTATAGTTCCCATGAAAATGTTTGTTTGTAGTTCAGGGTTGACATGTGGGGTCCTTGGTGCTCTCTGAGCTTGCTTGTCTTGCAGACATTTCATTACCCAAACTAGGTAACATCATCAGTGCTAGGAAGGAGTGGGATTTGCTCCCAGTTCTTGCTAGCACTGTTGATGTTACTTAGTTTGGGTAATGAAACGTCTGCAAGAAAACAAGCAAGCTCAGAGAGCACCAAGGACCCCAAATGTTTCTCTGATTGTAAAATTCTAAAACCATCAGTTGTCTAACTTTATTAAGAAGGCCATTGGCTTCTGTTCTTCTTCTAGGTGGGACTTATTCTAATCAATTTCACTTTAACATATTCATATCAATTTTACAATTAATGAATAGATACTGCTGCAGGATAAGAGGTAGCATGATTATCAATATCAGATGTTAGGACATAACGATAGGTAGTTACCATCAGGTCCTCTTTGTGGACTTCTCAGAAGCATTGATTTATGGCAGGGGTGCCAAACTCAAAGCCCAGGGGCTGGATCCAGCCTGCGGGGTGCTTAGATCTGGTCCTTGGGGCTACCCTGGAAACAGCAAAGAACTGGCACGTGGTGCCTCTGCCAGCAAAATGGAGCTTGGGAGGGCACAGGTGGCCTTCCCAAGCTCCGCTTTTTCTGGCAGAGGGTTGCAGGATGCTGTTGCAACCAAAAACAGAGCTCGCGAGGGCTGTGGGCGGCCCTCCCAAGCTCTGTCTTCGCTGGCAGAGGGCTGCTGGAAGCTGTCACAGCCGGAAATGGAGCTCAGAAGTCCGTTTTCGATGACAGAGCACTTGGGCCAACACAGGCTTCCCCGACACGAGTGTCATCGAGCTGGCCATGTCCTGGCTCCCTGAGATCAAACACAACCAGGGGTGGGCTGCTATGTGTTCGTCTGGGTTCAGGAGAACCCATAGCTAACGTTATGGCTGGTTCGGAGAACATCCAAATCCCACCCCTGGCTGGCCCCGCCCACTCCGCCCCTCCTAGAAGTGTCCATGCGGCCTGTTTTGGATGCAAGGTAAGTGCAGGACTTGTGGAGGCTTGGGGAGGAGGAAAATGGGCCTCCCAGAAGTTCCAGACCGTTTTCTGGCCTCTGGAAGGCCTCCAGAGCCTGTGGGAAGCAGTTATTGCCCTCCTAGAGGGCTAAGGAAAGTCTTCGGAGCCTGGGGAAGGCGAAAACGCCACTCCCCCGCCATGGTGCAGGAGGCTGACTAGACAATGCCCATCATGGCCACGGCCACCCAGCAACCGGGCAGAGAACCCATTGTTGACATTTTTGAAGCCCACCCCTGAACACAACCCTGATGCATCGCCCCTCAGTGAAATTGAATTTTACACCCCTGGTTTATGACTATAAGCAATACAATATTAAACCATCGTACACTTGCCTCAAATGCTTTGCGGCGAAGATAGCCTGGCCATGTTTCGGCTCAGTTTGAGCCTCAGCACTTATCTTTATTAGCTTCTGCTCGTACAGTTTTGAAGCTTCTTTCGTAAGGTATCAAATTCTTTTCCAGGGCATATGGATACACTCGGCGCAATAAATATGTCAAGATGGTATGGCTGGAAAATAACGTTAGCGAGATTGTAGTTCTAGGGTTGGTCAGTTCAGGTTTAAACGTGTTAAGAGGAGGGAGAGCAAGTTTATGAAGATAGTCACATTCCTAGAGTGGGAAGGGATGTCTGATCAAAAGATACTCCTCCTCCCTGATTTGAGGTAAAAGCACGTTCAAATAATTGTAGTCAAATGAGAATTGTGGTACATTGATAGTAAGATATGCAAAGATTTTTGATTTAAAGTGTATAATCTGATATGAACTATAAATAATTGTGGAAGAAATGCACGAAAGTTATCTGTAACCGATCGACACGCTTTCTACAAGATGTAATGAAGGATGATTCTTTTTTTGTGTGTTTTTGTTCAATTAGAATAAAAAAAAAACTTTTAAAAAAAGATACCCCTCCTTACTCTTATCTCTCCAGTTCCTGGAAGAACCATGGTCTTTTAAACAAACGCTATACAACCATACCTTCTTGCCCCTTGTGATGCATCGGCGTTTCTCGGGCTATACATTACACCGGTCCAGAAATCACTGACACCACCCTTCTCATCTCTGTATCCTGTTGCTCCATTTGTTCTCACCGCATAACTGAGACCAGCCACCCACCCTTCTCCAATCACCTGCTTCTCCTGAGGGCTCCTAAAGACATTCTTTGGAATGAAGCCCTTTTGCTTTTTCCCCTCCTGCCGGGGCTCATGTGGTTCTCATCTCCAGCCGCTCTCTTCACAACCGAAGGCGTCACGAGAGAGGGCAAAAGGGATTAGTCGAGAACAGGTGCTGTACTCACGAAGTCCTGAGAGGTTCCTTGAAAGGAAAGAGCCTTGGCAAGAACCTGGGCATATAGGGATGGGCAAGAATTAAAAGAGGGGGCAAACGGGTGGGCTATCTCCCCGCCCCCCCCCACTCCCCTCTTTGGTTTACCGTATTTTTCGGATTATATGACATACCTTTTTCCCTCAAAAAAGAGGCTGAAAATCTGGGTGTGTCTTATACACTGAATACAGCACTTTTTTGCCTCCCAAAAATCCGCCCCTTCACCAAAATGGCCATGCATAGCCTTTAGGGGGCTTATTGAGTGCTCCTGGGAACTGGAAAGGGTAGAAATGAATGAAAAACAGGCTGGTTTTTTGCTTTTTTTGCTCAATTTTGTCCCCTCCCCAGCCCCCAGGAGCACTCAATAAGTCTCCTAAAGGTTATGCATGGCAATTATTTTGACAAAAAATGGTCCCGTTTTCCTGAAAAATGGGCCATTTTTGCTCATTTTTGGGGGGCCCCAACCCCCAGGTTTTTTATTTAAAAAATGGGCCTGTTTTTGCAAAAAAAGGCCATTTTGGGGAGGTCTGCAGAGTGCAAAAACTTTTTTAAAAAAATTTGCCTCTTCAAAACCTTGGTGCGTCTTATACTCCAAAAAATATGGTAGATTTGTTCTTGCTCTGCAAATACATGTCTGCGAGCTGGAGGAGAGCTCCAAATTTGCTGCATCTGTAAATTGTAGGCCATCGACTGCATCATCCCCTGAGGACAAAGTCAATCTGAGTCCCCCCCTTTTCATCAAAAGCGACTGCAGGGACTTGTGTCGATGCCCCGGTTCTTTCCCTTCCTTCTCCCAGTCTATTTTGGAAGGCAGATCAGAGATGGGTTGTATAGCAATAGCACTTAGCCTTACTGTCAGGCCTGCAGCCATCTTTTCTTTTGGATCTTTGGCCTGCCACACTTTCTATTATTCTACTACGCATTTTCTATTCTGGGAAAATGGGGGGGGGTGTTATAGGAGTGAGACACTTACAGTATATACCGCTTCATAGTGCTTTAAAGCCCTCTCTAAGCGGTTTACTGAGTCAGCCTATTGCCCCCCAACAATCTGGTTCCTCATTTTACCCACCTCGGAAGGATGGAAGGTTGAGTTAACCTGGAGCCTGTTGAGATTCGAACTGCCAAACTGCTGTCAGCCACCAGTCAGCAGAAGTAGCTTGCAGTACTGCACTCTAACCACTGCGCCACTGTGGCTTATTTTGTATCCCAAAATGACAATTGAGAAAAGATTTGGAGCTCCTGTCCCGAGATCTGGAAAATATGCGATGATGGCTTGACTGGGCCCCTTCATTAAAAATCCTTGCCCTGCATTCAGGTACGGAGGAATAACAGAATAAGAGAGTTGGATGGGACCTTGGAGGTCTTCTCATCCGACCCTCTACTCAAGGAGGAGACTCTATACCTGGGATTGCCAACCTGTGGGCCGCACTCCGCTACTGGGCCGTGATCTCTTGGCCACCAGGTCATGTGAGTGGCTGGCCAGTGCACAGGTGTGTGTGGGTGTGTACAATCCCCCACACATACTAACATGAGGCTGTGCCCGGCTCTCCGGGAGCCCGCTTGCAAGAGAACAACCGCCCAGCAACCCCCCTCTCCAGCTGGGCACAGCACCGCTCACTGACCTAGCGGTATTCCGAAGGCACCAAACAACGCGAGCCTTCCCCCCCCCTGTTCCTGCGGCTTGGCGCCTCCAGGATACCACTAGGTCAGTGAGTGGTGCTCTGCTTGGCTGGAGAGGGGGGAGGGAGTTTGTCCAGTGACTTATTTTCGGGGGGGGGGGCTTACATTTTTGTCCACCCGAAAAATGTGGCATGGCCTTATTATCAGAACATGTCGTATTTTCAGGGAAACACGTTATGTTTATGGTGGCACAGTGGTTGTACTTCAAGGCAGTACTTCAGACTAACTCTGCCCACTGCCAGGAGTTTGATCCTGACCGGCTCAAGGTTGACTCAGCCTTCCATCCTTTCAAGGTTGGTAAAACCCAGATTGTTGGGGGCAAGGCGCTGACTCTGTAAACCTCTTAGAGAGGCCTGTAAAGTGTTGTGAAGCAGTGTATAAGTCTTAAGTGCTTTTGCTATTACTAACCTCTGACCATGGGATTCTTTGACCATTGTAACTTACCAAGCATCTGAGTTGCAACCACATGATTGCAAGGATGTTGCTACAACTGCAACTACGAGGAAAGACCATAAGTCTCCTTGCTCAGGACTGACCTGACGTTGAATATTTGCTGAATAAGTGGTCCCTGAACAAGGGCTCTCTGTATTTAGGCAGTACCAGAGAATAAATGATTTAAAAAACTTTAAATCATTCCTTAACAATGCAAGCACTAAAGGTGCTCTCTTATCTACCTTGATCTCTTTAAGTATAATGCATTTCCTCTTTGTGATGTTCCGTGTCGGAGCTTTGTATAACGTAAGGCAGTGAAAGTTGGAACTGGTTGCATTTTCCATGAACCAGTTTAGGTAGGACTTTCATCCGATTGAAGAAGAAGCTGATTCAGAAGCTTTCCCTCAATTAGTTTGCAATGGTCCAGGCATTTATTTATACAGGTAGTCCTCTATTTATGACCACATTTGAGCCCACATTTTACATTGCTAAGTGAGACATTTGTTAAGTGAATTTTGCTCATTTTACGACCTTTCCTGCCACAGTTGTTAATTGAATTGGCACAGTGGTTCACTTAGTAACACAGCTGTTAAGTGGATCTGTCTTCCCCATTGACTTTGCTTGTCGGAAAGGTCTCAAAAGGTGCATTTTGGATAAAAATATGGTGGATTATTCAAAAATATTCTTAAAAAGAGGATAAAGTCCACTCCTCAGTTATTCTTCTTAGGTATAATTACAGACTGTACAGTTATAGAGACTAATTTGATTTTGAACTTAACAACGGCATATAAGTTGGAATGGAGAAGATGGACTGATAATATTCAAAACAAATATGGGACTGAGAAATTTCAGTTAGCTTATGAATGAATGAACAAGGAATGTTATTACCCTTTACAAAAGGGGAGTTAAAGTATAAGTGATGGTACAATGCTAAAGTTAGTTAGTTTATTTTAGTGTATGATTGCTAAATGTTTATATCCTGTATTTTGCTCTGGGAGGTTGGGGGGGGTTGGGGGGTGCGGGGTTGGGGTGGAGGGAGGGAAGGGGAAGGGGAAACGACTGTAAAATCTATTAAAACTCTCTAATTAAAAAAAAGGTGATCACGTGACCCTGGAACACGCTCACCGTCATAAATACGAGTCAAGCATTTTGATTTGGATCATGTGACCGTGGAGATGCTACAACATTCGTAAGTGTTTAAAACGGTCACAAGTCACTTTTTTCAGTGCTGTTGTAACTTTCAACTGTCACTGAATCAACTGTCTTAAGTCAAGGACTACTTGACTTAAGCTAAAGTTAGAAAGAAAGTGAATTTCCTACCTGCTAAATCAGGGTGATCTGGTACAACCTGTGGATTTCAACTCACAAAATTCCCGAGCCAACCTTGCTGGCTCAGGAATTCTGGGAATTGAAGTCCACAGGCCATAAAATTGGCATAGTTTGCCACCCCGGCCTTAAATACTGATAAATTCTTGGTTTGAACACCTGCATGACTTGACTTCTTGCGTCCTTGCTGTGCCTCCCCTCATACCAAAATATTAAGAGCCGAGATGGCGCAGTGGTTAGAGTGCAGCACTGCAGGCTACTTCAGCTGACTGCTAGCTTCAGTTCGGCAGTTCAAATCTCACCAGCTCAAGGTTGACTCAGCCTTCCATCAATTGTGGGCTCCTACCGGTTCGAACTGGTTCGACTGAACCGGTAGCAATTTGGCAGCCTGGGTCACTGGAAATGGCAGCGACCCAGGCCTGCCATGCTCCCAAACTTGTTTTTGTTTTTTGGTGCTGCGCATGTGTAGAGCAATTTTTATCTGCATGCGCGCACAGTGTGTCCGTGAGCAAACCGGAAGTAATGACTGCCGGAACCCATCCCTGCCTTCCATCCTTCCGAGGTGGGTAAAATGAGGACCCAGATTGTTGCGGGCAATAGGCTGACTCTGTAAACCTCTCAGAGAGGACTGTAAAGCACTGTGAAGTGGTATATAAGTCTAAGTGCCATTGCTATTGCTATTAAAGCTCCAAACTTAATTATCCCTTTTCTCTCTTTGGCGTGAGCAGCTGAATGGTGACTATCTCTCCAAAGGGATAGTTCACATTCTAAGTGTGCAAGCATCAAGTGCAAGCTTAATGCAGCGAACGGAACTTGGATTTGCACTGTTTATATTTGAAGTTGCCTTGCATTTTTTCTCCGTCATCAGCAGCTCTTGCAGGGAAGGCAAAAAAACCCTTCAGAATTTCTGAAAGATGAATGGTTGAAATTACCGTATTTTTCAAAGCATAAGACACACCTTTTTCCCTCAAAAAAGGCTAAAAATCTGGGTGCGTCTTATACACTGAATACAGCATTTTTTGCCTCCCAAAACCCCGGCCCCTTTACAAAAATGGCCGTGCATAGCCTTTAGGAGCCTTGCAGAGTGCTCTTGGGGGCTTGGGAGTGCAGAAATGAGTGAAAAACGGGTGGTTTTTTGCTCAATTTTGCCCCCAGGAGCACTCTACAAGCCTCCTAAAGGCTAGTCATGCCCTTTTTTGACAAAAGATGGCCCTGTTTTCACAAAAAAATGGGCCATTTCTTGCTCATTTTGGGTGGGGGCACCGCCCAGGAGGACTCTGCAAACCTCCTAAAGGCTATTCATGTGGGGTTTTTTTGAAAAAAAAAAACAGGCCTGTTTTCACGAAAAACGGGCTGTTTTTGGGAGGTCTGCAGAGTGCAAAAACTTCTTTTTTCTAATTTGCCTCTTCAAAACCTTGGTGCATCTTATATTCCGGTGCGTCTTATACTCCGAAAAATACGGTAATTCCTGAAAATAAGATGTTCCTTCTCTTCTGCTTAAAATGACTGAACTCTTACTTAATATTATTGTGCGACAGCTTTCGAGGTACAGTCATGGATTGTTAGGGCTCTGTAAGTCAACTGCTTAAGATGATGTCACACTGTTGAGCATTATTGTTTCATTCCGTAAGTAGAATTTGTATGGTTTTTGGCATTTCTGCCAAGGACAATTTGAACTTTGTTATTTTGCACGTCTAAAACAGGAAAAAAAAACTTGTGAAAAAAACAAACACCTAAGTTCTTAAGCAGAAAGTAGAACTTGGCAGCAAATTTTCATACTCTTGTGCGTGTGTGAAAGAGTATTAGGACGTTTATAACACTTTTCTGAAGGACATTACTTCACGCCCTTCTCTATTTTTTGAATGTATTCTAGACTAAAAATGGCATAGGTTTCTGTTGGAAATTCTATTCAGCAGTGGAAATTTTGTATGCCTTTTGGTCTCTGCCAGCATTTACGGCTTGTAGCTCTTGGTGCTTTCTTTGTTTCCCCACCTTTTCTATTTTGGGATCAGAAATAACTATGGGAAGGAATAAAGCTCTTTTCTGCCTCATGAATTCTGGTGGCAACCACAGAGCTAGAGGTGAAAAAGTAGATAGGTTTGTGGCAAAGTTTTCTCAATAGAAATACTTAGGCTTATATATCGCTTTATAGTGCTTTACAGCCCTCTCTAAACGGTTTACAGAGTCCGCATATTGCCCCCAACAATCTGGGTCCTCATTTTACCCACCTTGGAAGGAGGGAAGGCTGAGTCAACCTTGAGCCTGGTGAGATTTGAACTGCCAAATTGCAGTCAGCCGGCAGCCAGCAGAAGTAGCCTGCACTACCGCACTCTGATCACTGCACCACCACGGCTCATAGTAGAAACATCCACTTGATTGATATCAATTATAAAAATAGTCTGAAATATATTTCCCTCCAGGGCAATAGCTTAAAATAGACACGTCATTTTTGAATGGTTATCCCCTTCTCCGATTTTGGAGTTCTTTGTAGGAAAATAAGAGTTATTACTAAAAATAAGAGATAT
The DNA here is from genome assembly GCF_009769535.1 of Thamnophis elegans. Lineage (NCBI taxonomy): Eukaryota > Metazoa > Chordata > Lepidosauria > Squamata > Natricidae > Thamnophis > Thamnophis elegans. The sequence goes on from NC_045546.1 coordinate 7,899,487, forward strand.
CACTGAGGGAATCCAGCTTAGCAGCCTCATGCATCTGCATCGGGAACAAATTTTGACCAGTGGAAAGTTCCTGGGATTTTAGCCCTGGATTTTAAAGAGTTCTTCTGTTGACGGATAAGTTTGAACTTTCTCCCATGGGATATCAATGACTGCACTACCTATAAGGAGGGTGTTTTGGTAAGGCTCTGTAAATATGCCATCCCTCTGTCCTTTCAATAGGGAAGTTTGAGCTCTTGCTTAATAAAGCTCTTATCTACACCACTCTTGGACAGGAGTCTGTTTGTCTAATAGGAAAACCGTCCAGGCACATTCCTGATTTTGTTACTGTAGCTGTAATTTATTAACTATAAAGGATAGCCTTCCCAGCATACTGCCAGCTCTTTTAATCTCAGAATCCCATCATCCAAAATCCCTATCACTCCGTTCAGAAGTTCATGGTAGCTGGGTTCCATTAAATCTGGAAATACTGGATCTCGGGGAAGGCTGTTCGGGAGCAGGGGTGTCAAACTCAAGGCCCGCGGGTTGGATCTGGCCCGCGGGGTGATTAGATCTGGCCCATGGGGCCGACCTGGAAACAGCGACGGACCGGCCTGCGGTGCCTCTGCCAGCGAAAAGGGAGCTCGGGAGGGCCGTTTTCACTGGCAGAGGGTTGCAAGAAGTCATTGCAGCCGGAAACGGAGCTCAGGAACCCATTTTCACTGGCCGCCACAGGCTCACCTGACACAAATGATATCGCACCGGCCACATCCACCCCAGTCCCCCGAGGTCAAACACAAACTGATGTGGCCCCAGTGAAATCAAGTTTGACACCCCTGTTCTAGAAAGTTATTTTTACGGAACAATTTACCTGGAGAAGTGAGGATGGACTTCCTCTAAAAGTGTGGGTCATGCTTAGCAATTATGCAGGAGCAAAGAACATTGTTTTTTAAACGCAATTGGTCTCAGATAAAATACTTTTGCCTAAGGTGATGAGATATAGGACAAGGCCCTCATAAAGGATTTCTTGATGATTTCCCTTGTTTTGCTGAAACTTTAAAGGAAGGCAACACGCAGTATATACATTCAGCTCTGTATGTCCTTCTGTGTATATGTTTGTGAAACAGCCAGGAGTATCACTGTTGCAAAAGCTGTGAATTAAACAATTATGAAATGTTAACATGTGTAATTGCAGATAAAGAGCAAAGAGTAAGAAGTTGCAAAATTTTTGTTAAAGTAATCAAAATAGCTATCCTGTTCTATTTAGCTATCTTGTCCTATCTAGCTAATAGCTATCGTACTTTTTCGTAACAGTAAGTTTTGGAGTTGTTCCGTAGGACTTACTCTTCACTCTGAGAAAATTCTAGTCATAATTGAATTTTTACCCCTTTGGAAACTCTGCAGAGTGAGGTGTGCACAGATCTGCAATTTGCAAGAACTCTGGGCCTGATGTACTTACCGTATTTTTCGGAGTATAAGATGCACCTCCCCCCTAAAGTGGGTGAAACTTTAGGTGCCTCTTACAGACCGAATACGGGCATTTTAGGCCTCCTGAACCCTCCACACATCATGTTTTCACCCTCTCCACCCCCAGAAACATTCTGCAGGCCAAAAACGGGTGGCTTTTTTGGTGAAAATGGGCCCGTTTTGGGCAAAAACGAGCTGTGCGGAGCACTGCAGAGCGCTTCCGTGGGCTTGGGAGAGAGAAAACATGCGTGGAGGGCTTGGGAGCCCAAAAATGAGTCCATTTTTGGTGAAAACAGTCCATTATGGGCAAACACGGGATGTGCAGAGCACCTCAGGGTGCTTTTGGGGGCTGGGGAGGGCGAAAACACAATGCGCGGAGGCCAAAAACTATTTTTTTATTGTTTTCCTCCTGTAAATTTAGGTGCGTCTTATAGTCTGAAAAATACATTATCCATGTCCAGACAGAAGCAAATGCACCACACAGCATGATATTTTGTGGAGTAGGTTTGAGGCTTGCTTCACACAGTGGCCCCCAAGGAATATTATCTGCAATAATGAGATCACTTCAGGTTCTGTTGCTGAAAATTTAATGAATTCCATCTTGAGAAGTAGCTTTGGTCACCCTAGACCAGATTTTCAGTAGTTCTATGCTAAGTAGCCAGTGATTCTGGCTACTTAAGAGTCCTAATTGTGTGTGTGTGTGTTTTTTTTTCTCTCGTCCCCCTTCAAGTATCCTCTAGGTAGAATTAAGTATTTACTTTGTGCCTGTTAACATTATAGTGGTACCTAGTGCATTGCAGAAAAAAATCAATATGTTATTTCTCATTTCAGACATTATAAAATGTAATTACATATCATTTTGATCCAGGAACAGGCTTTTTTGTTGTTGTAATTTGTCTGTCTGGTGAGCTATTGTTCAGCATTCTATACTAAATAACAAATTAATAGATGCTATCGATAAAAACATCCTTGGTGGTGAAGGAAGATATCTCCCTTTCTCTCTCTAAGATAGTATGTCAGACATCCATATTCCCACAGTGGGAATCTCTGTTTTACTTTAAATAAAAATATTATTTTTTAATTAGTGCCTGACGACCTCTTGATGACCAGGAAATTAAACTTTTGTTTTAGTTTCTTATCTTTCCTCAGGAAGGAGAACAAATGTTCCAAAACACAAGCACATTTTTGTAATTTATTGAGACACTTAAACATGCTGTTTCTCACAGTGAACAAAAAATGGTACACAGCTCTTGGCTTTTGTAATAGCTAAGGGTATTTGGTGCCTTGGGGATTATACCTACCATTAAAGCTGCAGTGGAATGGGATGACTCTGGAGGTGACAATATGATATTGTGTGCTTGGCAAAAAAGCAAAATCAGAATGGAAATACACACACACACACACACACACACACACACAGGATAGCTTCCAGGTGGGTATAGTAGTGTGTGTGTAGTGTGTGCGTGTATACATACACCCTCTCACACTGCTATACACACACACACACACGCACACAATAGCTTTCAGGTGGATATAGTAGTATATATAGTGTATACATGTTTGTACATGTGTGTATAGTGTATACAGGCATACACATATACAGATTAACAGAGTTGGAAGGCACCTTGTAGGTCATCTAGCCCAATCCCTCCCCCCTACAACACACACACACACACACACACACACACACCACCTGGAAGCTTTCAAAAAGAGACTGGACTGCCATATGTCAGAAATGGTGTAGGGTCTGCTTGGGCAGGGTGGTGGTGGACTAGATGACCTACAAAGTCCCTTCCAACTCTGTTAATCTGTAATTGTGTGTGTTTGTGTATGTGTGTATATGTGTGTGAGTGTGTATGTAATGTATGTATGTATGTATGTATGTATGTATGTATGTATGTATGTATATACTGGTCTTATTGTATTCGGGTCTTTTCCCGTGTAAGATTGAAATTGTCTTGGCAACGTTTCGGCGAGGTCTCACTCGCCATTCTCAGGCTGGTGTTTTCGGCTTAAAGTGTCCCTTTGGATGGCGAGTGAGACCTCGCCGAAATGTTGCCAAGACAATCTCAATCTCACACAGGAAAAGACCCGAATACAAGACCAGCATACCTACACCCGTGAGAATCTACGAAAACATATATATTATCCGTGAAGAAGAACAAAGGAGAAACGCCTGCATGTTACTGAAAAATACATGTGGGGAGCTTTCAGTCAATTTGTCTTTTCTTTGAAATGCTCCCACTCACTGCCTAGAAGATGGTCAAAAGCCTTTGACCATTGAAGCAGTTTTCGTAAAGGTCCTGGGAATTTTTAGATGATTGTTCATACATCAAAGATGTAGGAGTTTCTTTTCTCATCTTCTAAATATCTTGATTCTTTGGTGGTGTTACAAAAAGGGAAAGGAGAGAAAGTTGGTTGTTTTCACAGACCAGGCTTATTATTATTATTGCCTCTTTGCTTTGTAACCTTCCTCCAATACCCTTTCGACTTTGTTCATCAGTTTTGTACACTTTCACTTAAATATGGATGCATCTATTGGGATGAATTTAGGTGAAACGTCTGGCCGTGTTTCCAGGCCTGTGTTGCAAGTTGCATTATAGCAGTTCTTTCCCCCCCCCATAGAGCAGTATCAAATCAAATATTTTGTCCTCCAGGAAGCGGTAGAGACACAAAAGGAATAAAGAATAATTTAATTTATTTAATTAAAGGCTAAAAACTAATTCAGTTTAAATTAAAACCGCAGCAGGAGAGAGGAACACTGCAGAGGGGCCAATTCTGGGATAAAAGTCATTAGTCGCATAATAACAAATTTAGAGAACATGAATTTAATTAAAATGAGGCAAACCTGTAGTTTATTAAGAAAGAGGACTTTGACAGAAATAGCATGATTATGCTTCTTGAGGAGTAAGGCATGCAACCTTGATGCCATGTCAGAAAGAAAAAAGATAAAGAGAAAAAATGATTACAAAAATCAGACGCAATTTCCTACGTTGGTAATTATGTGATGTCAATTAGGCTGCATAAACAGAGGGATAGAATCAAGATCACGTGAAGTGTTAATACCACTTTATAATGCCTTGGTAAGGCCACACTGGGAATAATGCATCCAGTTTTGGTCACCACAATGTAAAAAAGATGTGGAGACTCTGGAAAGAGTGCAGAGAAGAGCAACGAAGGGGATTAGGGGACTGGAGGCTACCGTTGCAGGAACTGGGTATGTCTAGTTTAATGAAAAGAAGAACTAGGGGAGACATGATAGCAGTGTTCCAATATTTCAGGGGTTGCCACAAAGAAGAGGGAGCCAAGCTATTCTCCAAAGCACCGGAGGGCAGGACAAGAAGCAATGGGTGGAAACTAATCAAGGAGAGAAGCAACCTAGAATTTAGAAGAAATTTCCTGGCAGTTAGAACAATTGATCAGTGGAACAATTTGCCTCCAGAAGTTGTGAACTGGAAGTTTTTGAGAAGATGTTGGATAACCATTTGTCTGAAGTGGTGTAGTGGTGTAGGGCTTCCTATAGGGTTGGACTAGAAGACCTCCAAGGTCCCTTCCAACTCTGCTATTGTATTCTAAATTATAAATAATATTATGCAGCATAACTATACACTTGCTAGCTAACAAATGTATTACGGTTAACAGAGGAGACCATGAGAGACAGTTATACAACTGATGAGAGATCGAATCTGGGTTGGTCACCGGGATCAGGGATGTACCCTTCCGAGCTTTCGGACTCGTGCTGGAGCCCATCTTCAGGGAACTTCTCTCTACTGGAATATATACTTTGGGCTGTTCTGTGAGTCGTGCTTATGTGGTTCCTTCCTATTGATTGGTTGATTAGTGTGTTGAGGGCTGTTGATTGGCTGTCATTTTCTTGGGCTGCCGAGCCCTTGGCGCCTAAGTATTTGATAGGCTGGTGGTAATTCAACACTCCTGTTGACTGACAAGGGGCCCATTTCCCAGGCTTCAATTGTTTTCCTGGCTATCTTTGTACCTGCTCGGCCGACAATCTTAGTGCAGCAAAATTAAATGTGAGTTCTTGTTCATTGCAATGTGAGGCTACCAATGAGTTCGGGTCTCCTCCTCTGCCCGCCCACTTGTGTTCTTGCAATCTGGTGGTTAGCTTTCTCCCCGTCTGCCCTACATGGGGCCATCCATACAGGGGATCTGGTAGATTACATTGGAAGTATCTCCCACCTCCAAACGATCTTTTACAATATATAATTTGTCCTCCTACGGTGGCCTCATTTGCCAGATATACATCTATCAATTGGATAGTAATCCTGTAAATGTTCTGTCAATGTTATCCGCAGCAAAGTTTGGTTTGCGTAAAGTAATGGGCACACTAACAATATCAGGTAGATCAAATTCATCTTTAAATGAAAATTCACGTACAATGCTAATAGGACTCTATTAGATGTAATTATATGTATATGTAACAATGCAGCATTGTCGAGTTTTTCTAATATTTCAAAGACAATACTTCAGTGCATTTTTGTCCTTCATGTTTTGATAAACTCTACAACCCTTTTCAGTATTTCAGGGAGTCCTTATTTCGCTTCATTGCTAAGACGAATAGCTACCTTAAATACATCTTTTGTGGTATTCTAACTTACAATGTGGAGGCAACATTGTGCAAAAGTGGCTTTAGCTGTTTGAAATTGTTTCTTGGATTTACTGATGGGGAATCCGTAAACCATACCTTGTGATAGGTATTTGTTTTCACTACAAGTCCTTTCACTACAGTTTTACTACCAGGGTTCTGTTTGGATTGAAGTTTCCTATCCCTGTCTGCATTTTCAGTCCTCTTATTTTGAAGCTTAGCTGTTCTTGTTGGTTTTTGGTGAACTTTTGCACCGGGGTCTCTCTGTCAGACTTCAGTTGAAAGAAGGAAATAGTTGGGTGTGAGTGATTAAGCATAATCTAAACATCAACTGTAATGCTTTGTTATTTCAGACTTCCCTCCCAACAATCCCATCGCAGTTCCAGATATGGAATTGTGGGCCAATCACTTAGGCAGCTGTCCAGAGGATAAATCGGCAATTTCTTGATTTGATTATGAGTTTGAGGTCACCATAATTTTTTTTTTGCGTTTGATTTAGTTGCACAGGTTAACTTCTATATTTAACTTTTTTCAGCGGCTCTGTTTATAGATTAGATTCTATCTTCTGAAGGAGCCCTGTTGCAAACAGTTTTATTCAATTAAAGTTCATGTTAAAAAAAAAATAGCCATATAAGCTGCCTCCTGTTGGAGCCAATGTATACAAAGATTTGTCCTTGTAATGGGTGCATTGTGAACGGTGTTTTTCTTTAGCAGAAATACAGCATGGGACGGATTTCTGCAGAAGTACAATGCACAGTAACATGGGCATTCAACAGAACCAGAAGGAGTAGAATTGTTGTGCAGGATTTGTAGGTGCTTCCTTCTTGGTGGGGGCGTGGGGGCTCAGCGGTTAAAGATGCTGAACTTGTCAGCTGGAAAGCTGACCGTCTGGGTCAAGACCCAAGCGCCACGCAACGGGGTAAGCTCCTGTTCCTTGCCCCAGCTGCTGCCCACCTAGCACTTCAAAAGCATGCAGATGGGAGCAGATAAATAGGTACCACCGGTGGGAAAGTAACAGCATTCCACGCGTCTTTGCATATAGACATGCTGGCCACATGACCACAGAAATGTCTTTGGACAATGCTGGCTCTCTTGGCCAAGAAGTGGAGATGAGCCTTAGAGTTGGACATGACTGGACAGGGAAACCTTTACCTTATTTGTTGGTACAATACATTTTGCCCCCTTTCCTTTTATCAACTGTAAAAGTTTACAGCACTGCATTGCTGTAAAGGAGCAGTGGTGGCACAGTGGTCACAATGCAGTATTTCAGGCAAATTCTACCGATTGCCAGCAGTTTGATTTTCACTGGCTCAAGGTTGACTCGGCCTTCCATCCTTCCGAGGTCGGCAAAATGAGGACCCAGATTGTTGGGGGCAATATCCTGAGCCACTTAGAGAGGGTGTAAAGCACTGTGAAGTGGTATATAAATCTAAGTGCTATTGCTCTTATTGTATTCTACAATACACAAGCCCTGTTTTGTGAGAGTGCATCTGTCTTAAGAACTTAATTGGATATCTTTGGCAATGAACTTTAATAAATCGGACAACTTTGCAACTGTATCAAGATAAAAATCATGAGATAGGAACGAAAGAAGCTGCCTTACCTTAAATGAGATTACCGCTTCTATACATGCCTGTGTTGTCGACACAAGTTGGCAGCAGCTTTTCAGATTTCCAATGGGGATTTTCCCAGCCCCATCCAGATGAAACTAAGGGCATTCTGTATGTGAAAACAAACAAATGGTTGCCCAATCTCTTCTTGAAAACCTCCAGTGATGGAGCACCCACTGGTGGAGGCAAAAAGGAAGCAAGAACAGTTTCTTTACTGTTGTTTGCCTACAGACAGAATCTTGCCAGACTAAAGCAATTATTTGCATAATTATAGATACACTCTGTGAATAGCTAGGGAAGATCTGTCCTTGCCCTCTTCTGCCCACCACACATTCCAGCTCTGTGTCTCTTTGCCCACTGGGGAAGAGCCTGTCCCTCCTGTGACTCCAGACTACATCCCACCACAAATTCTTACGCTTTGTGTTAAAACTCGTACAGGTACAGCTTAGGGTTAAGTATTTACTGAGCATTCTTTAAGTAAGAATTAACAATAACAACAGCTAGTTTGATCACATCAACCAGCAGGTTTATTGTATATAGCAGGGGTGTTAAACTGGTGACCTGCAGGTATTGTGGCCAGCACAGCTGGAAGCAGATTTGGACAGTGGGGAGGTTGGGGAGGAACATGGGCCAGTCCTGGAGTCTGGGGAAAGCTCTGATGAGGGCTCTGTGTCGGAGGCAGAGAGGGGACCAGAGCCATATACCAGGTATCAGCTGCCTTCATAGTCAGACATCAGTGAGGCAGACGACAGCTGGAGCCTGTTCCCCATGTGTGCATGCACAGAGTTGCCAGACGAAGGGAACAACTAAAGAACAGGGGCCGACTTGGGAGTAAGGCCACAGGTGGATGATGAATGGCCCCTCCCAGAGGAAATAAGAGCGAAAGGGGAGGGGAGTTTGCAGGAGACAACGAGTTTGCTTAATTGGTTCCTGACTCTCTTGAGATTCCTTGCCAGGTTTTGCAGATATCGGCCTGGCAGCTCTCCCAGCCAGATAAGGTCTGTGACTATAAATCCTCCCTTGAAAGACTTTGCTGGATGTGAATAAGCAGAATTCACAGTAAATTAATAAAAAGGGTTTTTTGTCGGGACCAGGAGTTTGCTTCATGCTCTCAGGAAGCCTGGGTCAAAACAGTGGGCAGGATGCGTCATGCGCAGACCATACCCACACCAGCTCCACGAAGGCAAATATTAAGTCACGAAGCGTCACGTGACATCAACATGACACAGCAAGTTTTACACCCGGGGTATATAGTAATACCACTGAAGGAACAGGATGGCATTTCCATTGCTTTGATTGTTAACAGAATTCCCTTTTAAATATGACAGAATTCTTGAATGCATTGTATTTGATATGATAATACTATGAGTTTTGAATGCCCTAATAATTATTCTGTCTTTTTTTGTTTTGGTTTATAGGCGGGGGTTGCTTACAATTTACATGGCCAATTTGGTAAGTAATGCTATTATAATGCAGTATACATAAGCATGAAAGCTAAGTATAAATATGTAGACTGACTCATCTTTTCATCCCATGTGATGTAGTCCCTTCATTGGCTTAACTGATACCTAGAGCCCAAATCCACATTACTTTTGGAGCTGAAAAGACAAATAAGGTTTCTAGGCTGTTGTATTAGTCTTCTTCAACTGATGCCTTCCATCCAGCCCTCCTGATCTAATGCAAATTGAATTTCAGGGAACAGTAGGTTACTTAATTATCATTAAAGTTGTTGACAATAAATTTTGCTTGGAGAAAAAGTATATAGTGTGACTTGCATTAAAGTCAATAATAAAGAAAATCAGAACTATCAGAGAGCATAATCTTTTGATTTGTGATTATTGTATTTTATGATTATGCTCGTGAGTTCTCACTTGTTGTATGTACCCTGAGAGCTTTTGCATTGGAGACAAATTCTTTCTGTGTCCAATCACACTTGGCCAATAAAGAATTCCGTTCTGTTCTATTCCTTTCCGTATTCCATTCCATTCCATTCCATTCCATTCTTAAAGTAAGGAAGTTACTTTTGGTGTTCAGCAAGGTGGAAAAGAGGGAAAAGAAGTTAGAATGAACTGCATAATAGGGTTGTTTAGGACATACTTACTTAGATTTGCTTCCAGTAGGAATAGAAGAACCACAGGGCTGTGCTATAGAATTCTTAGAAAATAGATGGATTGTATGAGAAATCTGCATTCTTGAAAGTATGCATTCACACAGGGCAGCAAGGGGGTGGGTAAGAAGCTGGAAGCCTTTGAATGAAAAACAAGAAGTTTGGTTTAGATGTGACAGGAAGATAATATTTGGATTCTGTGAGGGCATTGTGTGATTAGAATGTTATTAAAAAATAACACAAACAATAATTTTACAAAGTGGTGTAAAGTTAAAAATCATTGTCCCACACCCTGCCCCCATGAGTCATGTTAAATATTTGTACAAAATGTTCATGGATAATTTACAATAGTTAAGCAAAAAGCCTTAAGGAACTGACTTTAACAAGCAAAGTTTCTTTTAAAGTTTTTCAGATATGGCTACCTTAACCGAGAAAATAATGTATTGCTTATATCATTGTTGCTCTAATGATCTCAAATATATATATTTAAATGCCTCTGTTAGTTGAATAAAAATATCTAAATTCATAAATCCATTAAAGTAATATATTTATTAAGCAACCAAACGTTTATAAAACAAGTAGTCCTCGCTTAATGACAGGACTGGAATTTCTGATGCTGAGTTTATAAAGCATGATGTTACATGTATGAGGCACTGTCAGGCTTGCCTCCGTTCAAAACCCAAGAAAGAAAACCTCCAACTCCATTTAGATAGAGAAGGGGCACTTTTACTGAGTTTGAAATGATAGCAGCGAAAGCAAGGCAAGATCTGATTCAAAACACATGAAAGTTACAGATTGAAAGTTTCCCCAGATCCATCCCTCCCCCCAGGGTCCAGTGCTGAGTATCCAATCAATGTCCAGTATAATGTTGTGTGACGCTCATCTTCAGATACTTCACCCATCTGGAGACCTAGGATGGTTGGCCCTGACAGGCTGTAAACAATTCCATTCAACAGCAGAATAATTCTTGAGAGCAAACCTCCCTTTCAGTTCACATGGGACTTCACCACTCCAGCTCACTTCCCCAACCCAAATGCCATGCCCCACTCCCTGTTACAGTGGCAGCTGACAGCAAGCATACTGCAAAGTCAAACCCCTGGAGATCTGGCTGACAGGCACTTAGTAACAGCAATTCCAGTGGTCCCTGGATACCATTGTTAAGCAAAGACTGTGTGGTTCATTAAGGGAAGACTTCAAGCAATCACAATTTTTGACTTCCCGCTGGCTTCCCCATTGACTTTGCTTGTGGGAAGCTGGCAGGGGAGGTTGCAAATCAGAGTCACGTGACCGTGAGACACTGCAGTGGCTGGAAATCTGATATAGTTTCTGAGTGACAAATCACAATCACATGACCATGGGGGCGCTGGGAAGACTAGAACTTTTGAGGATCAGTCATAACTACCCCTTGTTAAGTGCTTTTGCAAGATTGCTGAACAAGCAATTGTTAAATGAGGATGACCTGTAATATGTTTTGGATTTCATAGCATCCTTCTTTAGATAAAATAGATTCATGTACCCACTAGTGGTGGGATTCAAAAAATGTTACTAACGGTTCTATGGGCGTGGCATGGCTTAGTGGGCGTGGCAGGGGGAAGTATACTATAAAATCTCCATTCCCACTCCACTCCAGAGAAGGTTATTGCAAAATCCCCATTCCCTCCCAATCAGCTGGGACTCGGGAGGCAGAGAATAGATGGGGGCGGGGCCAGTCAGAAGTGTATTTAGCTGTTCTCCGAACTACTCAAAATTTCCGCTACTGGTTCTCCAGAGCTGGTCAGAACCTGCTGAATACCACCTCTGATACCCACTGATGGCTAGATAATTGATAAAGTTGCTAGGCAACATAGGTAACTGATGGTTTTTTTAAAAAAACATTGTTGTGTATTAATAGAACAACTTAAATTGCCTCTGGAGTTATTACTCTAGAGTCTATAATATTAGTCTTCCCCAGCCTGAGGATCTTTAGGATTTGAGCTAACTTCCAGAATTTTCAATTGTTGCTACGCTGGCTGGGGAATTTTTAGGGTAAAAATCCTGAGAACTTAGAGAAGGTCCAGTTGTTCTTTATTTGTTTTTCTATTCCCTGGGTGACTCTTTCTTCCTAGGATGACATAAACCTTTCATTGTTTAACAACTAGACTGCGCATTTGCAGAAATGGAGGATCAACAATTTTTTATGTATTCTAACCTGGGAGTGTGGGAGGGCTGTTAATGTGACTTAAAAACACTTCCGCATATCAAAAGATGAATCAACTTTTATTTATGTATTTATTTCCTGCTTTTATTATGTTTATAAACTCAAGTCAACGAATATACCCAATGGTCCCTTCTCCTCCTATTTTCCCCATAACAACTACCCTATAAGATAAGGTGGGCTGAGAGAGTGTATCTGGTCCAAACTTACCCAGTTGGCTCTCTTGCCTAAGGTGAGACTAGAACTCACGGTCTCCTAGTTTCTAGCCTAGTGCATTAACCACTGAACCAAACTTTCAATAAACATATCGAAAGACCACAAAAAACCTTCATCGGTTTTTTTTTGTCCCCTCCTACTCCATCAAACCTTGACTGGTGAAAAATTCTAAGCAACAATACTATTTTTAAAACATTGAATTAGCCAATGAAAATATTGCCTCAATTCTGATTTTGGATGTTGACGTGTTTCTCATAGGTTGCATATCTGCTTTCCCATGTAATACTGAATAAAAAGTGATATTAAAATAAGTTGAGGTTTAGTTCTAAAATGGGAGGGTTCCCCCCCTTTATTATTATTATAATGGAATATATCTGCCCATTATAACATAACAAAGTAAAGTAAAATCTAAGTTTAATATAAGCACTGCAGGATGTTTATTTTTTAATTTGTTCAATATATATTTTTTGTTTCCCCTAGAAGCCCAAGAATGTATACATAATTCTTTTTCTTTCACTTTTTTCTTGGCAACAGCAACCTAGTGGGGCTGGTTGTGCTGAGTATGTTGTGCGGAGAGACAAAAGACTGTCACAAAGTCACTTTATGAGCTTTCATAGTTACTTGAACCAGGTTTTCCCTGTCACCACATGCTTAAACACAATAAAATATAGACATGTAGTTTTTTACTCAAATGAATGATGGTCTATAACACGGATGTCCAACTCAATTTCATTGAGGACCGCATCAGGGCCGGTGTGGGCAGGGCCAAGGCGGTTGTGGCCAGCTTGATGTCACTCGTGTCGGGGATGCCTGTGGCCCGAACGCTCTGCCAGCGAAAAAAGGTTCCCGAGCTCCGTTTTCAGCCGCGATGGCCTCCTGCAGCCCTCTGCCAGCGAAAATGGCGCTCGGGGGTACACACGGTCCTTGCGAGCTCTGTTTTCAGACATGATGGCGTCTTGTAGCCCTCTGCCAGTGAAAACGGAGCCCCCCCAAGCGGAGCTCCCCCTCCCCCAGTTTTCGCTGACAGAGGCACCGCGAGCCGAACCTTCACTGTTTCCAGGGCGCCCCCCCCCCCCCAGCCAGATCTAAGCTGGATGATTCTTAGTATCTTTCGTTGATTTTTTGGGGGGTAGTTGAGACCACTGAGAGTTACCTTGGCCAGTAGAGGTTCCCCATTCTTGAGGTAGGTAGATGTCTTTTGGTCTTTGGTTTGAAGAAAACAGCCAATGATCTCACCAGGAGCCAGTACAAAAAGATTTATGTAAACTAATACTAGATCTAACGTAGGGAGGAATGTGGACTGCAGCATCTCAACCAGTTGCAATCAATGAATCAACATTTCTGCAATACCGAGGAACTGAAAATGATAGTCGCTGGTACTGGAGGCTGGACAAACGTTCACAAGTCTTTCCAAATCTATTTTGGATGGCACATGTTGACGGCAAGACATTTTTAAGATGGCCAGAAAAGGGATGTATTGGTAACATATATGTATATAAGATGATCCTTCTAAAGATATATTGAGATCAAAGAGAAACCCAGATTCCAGCTAGAGGAGAAAATGATATGTGATCACAGCAGTTATTTTTATCTGATAAGATAGGAAAAGTGGGCCTAAGATCACTCTTGAAAATGAAAGACACAAAAGGTAAAAAAAAGCTGGCAAAAAAAAATATTGGAGGAAATACACCATAGAAGATCCCAAATATTTAAACCCAAGGGGGGAAAAAATCAGTAGATGGGAAAGAACAGCGGGGAAAGAGTTCTGTGTCAGTAGTGTTATTTAGTGGAATAATTTGAGATGTGCACATTTCTTTATTAATCTTTTTTGTAGTTCCTAGCCTGAAGCTTTCAAAACAGTTAATAAAACACATAGAAGAGGGATGTCAAACTCGATTTCATTGAGGGCTGCGTCAGGGTTGTGTTTGACCCTGGGGGGGCTGGTGGGGTGTGGCCAGAATGGGCATGGCGAGCTCAATGTCATTCATGTTGGGGGTGCCTGTGGTGGCCCGAGTGCTCTGCCAGCGAAAATGGGCTCCCGAGCTCTGTTTTCAGCTGCGATGGCCTCCTGCAACCCTCTGCCAGGGAAAACAGACCTCCCGAGCTCTGTTTTCACTGGCAAAGGCACCGCGGGCTGGTCCTTTGCTGTTTCCAGGGTGGCCCCTGGGCCTTGAGTTTGACACCCCTGACATAGAATAATTGAACTTCTATAAAACAATGAACTGGGAATAAAGCTAACAGAATGTCTGAAACAAAAGCCTGTACCCCTGTTACGTATTAATGGGTTTAGCCTGGTTTGGAAGTTTTGCGAGACAGTTCTTTGAGAGAAAAGTTGCGGTCATCATCTTTCTTACAATGATAAAGTGCTCGCCCAGCAAGGGAAGTTTTAAACAAATTTTGTATCTGCTGCCTCTGCGTTTATTATTTACGCAAAGCACATTTTCTCACCTTAGTTTTCTTTTTAAAAAATACGTAACTTTAGAATGTTTTGATTTGCCTTGAGAAAAGTTCATTTTGAATATGCTCTACGTTTCTGGCCAAGGCTGGGAAGATGAGTTCTTCAGGCTGGGTTATGGTTATAGATTTCAACCTGTTTTCACTTAGCTTGGTAGCTCATGGCTGCCATGACCGTGATCCAGGTTATTGGCCCAGCACATGGTGGCTATTTATTTATTTATTTATTTATTTATTTATTTATTTATTTATTTATTTAAAACTTTTATATGCCGCCCAATCCCAAAGGACTCCGGGCGGCTTACAAACAAAATATAAAAAACATAAAAACAATACAATTTAAAACAACAATCATCCATCAAATTCATTCTAGTCGGGGCCGAACCTCAATAATGAGGTCAACAGCCCCAGGCCTGCTGGAACAGCCAAGTTTTTACGGCTTTCCTGAAGGTCATCAGAGTGGGTATGGTCCAGATTTCTGGGGGGAGTTGGTTCCAAAGAGTCAGAGCAGCCACTGAAAAGGCTCTCCTCCAAGAGCCCGCCAGCCGACATTATATGGGCGATGGCACCCGAAGGAGGCCCAATCTATGGGATCTTACTGGTCTCTGGGAGGTATGCGTCACACTTCTTCTGTGTCTAGTTCAAACTTTAAACTGCCAAAATGAAGCCACCTTCTTGGCTTTGTTGTTGGCCAAAAATAAGCCATTATTGGTACATGTTTCTAGTAGCAGTTGACATACCAGCACATGGACCAAGCTCTGTGTCTCTCCACGTTCACACAGCGTGTTCACACACCCGTTAAGAGCCTCCACTTGAGTATATTGGTTTTACATTTAGGCACTCCCAACTCTCAACCTATTCTGGGTCTTCCAGGTAGTATAAGGGAGGTCAGATCCTTCAGCCGTATCCTCCTTTAATGTTATCCCTTGCTCGATGGTCTCCATCCTCCATCTTTTAATTGGAGTTTGTTCTTGTGTACCCTCCTGTGTTTGTTTTTGCCATGGAAATGACATTTGTTCCTAGATCTGAGTCAACAGGCTTGGGGCACATGTCTGTTCAGAGGATGTCAAGGATCATTCTCTAACTTATTTCTCTCAGCATCTGCTGCTAGTTCTATCCATAAGTGGGGCAATGACAGCGAGAGGATCTATTTTCTCAATTGGTGTAGGTTTGAGACCACCTGTCACTAAGCGCACTTGATGCCAACTTGTTCTGCATATGCAGATGTGCCCCACATCTGGAGCAACATACTCATCCGCAGCGACATTCAAGGCCAAACGTTGGGGTTGGGTCATACAGTTAGAACTGTTTTGCCCCTTAGGGCAGTGGCAATGTGATTTTTGATTTTGTGCGTGTTGTCATCTTACTGGGGATAGATTACCCCATGTTAACCTTGGAGTTTTCTGAGGCTGTTCCCCACAGCAGGGAGGAGGGACCTATGCGATCAGTCTGTCCCAGATGCTGATGGATTGTGTATGGCTTCTGAGGAAGGTTTGGATAATTCCTGAAGCTCAAATGCCCTATGGATTTAGTTGCTGCTTGAAATGAGCAGGCAACAGTGGCTTTGGATTAGATGACATCGAGGCAGACTTGGTGTGGCTGTTGATCCTTGCGGGTCCCTTTGTTCATGGAGGAGATTTAGGAAATGAAGTGGCTCAAGAGATGACAAGAAAGCCACCGGAGGAAGAACAAGAGTCCAAATTCTATTTAATCTGCTTTCTGGTGTACCACATGGTACTGCTTTGAAGAGCATTTGGAACCATCTGCTAGTTCAGAGAACAGTGACATGTGCATTTTGGATGTGCCACAATACATCCATGTAACTGTGTGTGCTGCACTGGCTCCACGTATACTCCAGGGTACAATTTAATGTTTAAATTTAAGTAGAGTTTAAAGCTCTACATAGCATGGAACTTTATAAGAATGCCTATCCTTGATGGTTTTGCCCATCTCACTCGAGGTGATCTCCTCGAAAAAAGTGTGTGTGTGTGTGTGTGTGTGTGTGTCCGTGTCCCAGCATAACTGTGGAACTCCTTGAGCAATTTCAACCAAATTTGGTGCACAGATGACTTACTCTCTGGAAACAAATACTGTGCTGGTAAGACACCCCTAACACCCCTTAGTGTGTGTGTATGTGTGTGTGTGTCCCCATGTCCATATGTGTGTGTGTGTGTGTTCCAGCATAACTCAGGGGCCTGGGCCGCTGAAATGAAAAGGACCGAATTATATCTATAGTCTCAAGTCACAGTACTTTTGATAGCGACGGTGTGCACTTTGGATTCAAGTTCTGTTAAGATACAGCCTGTTGTGCTTTAAAATGGCTTCTACTGTACAGCACAGTGGAGTTGCCATGGCAACGGCTTCACAGTACTCCACAAGGGGGCTCCCTCTAATACAGGATTGGGATAAATACATACCCGGGCTATGCTGGGTTATCAGCTAGTTGTTTATAGAAAAGCTTTGATTGTGTCAATTATGTCAAGGTAAGGAATGTGCTCAGAAAAATGGGAATACCAAAACATCTCATTGTCTTCATGGGAAACATAAATACAGGTCAGGAAGTCAGTCAAAGAACATGGTGAAACAGATTGTGTCAAGGAGTGTGTCAAGGCTGCATACTCCCCCCTACCCCCCCATTTACTCAATCTATGTGTGGAATATATTTCTAGCCCTAACCATAAAGCTAAATGTATTAACAAGTCCTAATCCAGAACCTTAATTGAAAAGTTAATCATAATAACAATGTGCAGGGTTGCACTGGAAGAGAATAAATGTGTTCCACGTACATCCACATTGAGGATATTTCAATGAAATGAATTAATTCTGCAATTAATTAATCAAATGAAACATCAAAGTGTGTAAGAAAGAGTAAATGGACAACACAATCAAATCTGCTAACTTGTAAGGAATGAATTTTGGTTTACTGAAGTTGTGGCAACTATGAAGAAGTTAGAACATAGTATAAATGTTGATAGAACATAGTATAAACGTTGATGAAAGTCATAAACACATAATAATTTGTGGCTGTAATAAATTGATCTTAGTTCACTAACTTTTTTTAAAAATTCCTTCCATTGAGCTACAGTTTAGGTGAGCAATAAATCACCTTGGTCTCTTTGATCTCACTCTCAACTATATTGGTAACTTTGCAAGGAGCTCACCGATGCTGAGAACTTTCTTTAGAAATGAAATGCATATGTTTAAAGCAATCGCAGAGCAAACATGTTTTACGTTAGCTTGGAAAGGCTCAACGTGCTTTGCGAAAAGTCATTTTGTTCTTTGAAAATTGATGCCCTTATTGGTTAGCTATGTATATATTAAGCGTCTCATATTTTGTGGAATAAGCAGTTTGGAACAGAGCAAGGGCAATACTACCACGAACCGATACCCTTAAAATAAGAAAGATTTGTGAAACATAAGCAAAAAAATTACTTGATAATCCAGTTTTTTTTCTTTTTGAGGGAGGCTTGTAATATGAGCTAATTTGATTAACAGTGCATGGTGTAATCAAATTACAGAAAATGAATAGCACTCCTATTGCCTTCTCAAAGGCCAGAGTCTAAGGTCGTTGCTGCCACTCCACAGTAAATCTTTGCGAGGCAACTTTTAAGAATTAGGAGTTATGTGAACTCTTAACATTGCTGATGTGTTCAGTTTTAAAACTCATACACTAATAATGTTAGATCCCTGCAGCTGGTGTACTTGTGGATTGACATGGCTAATTGGCACTGGCATGTTAGCCCCAGGAAACCCCATCTGTTACTTCAGCACCGGAATTCTGACAGGAGCCAGAGAAATTATTCAAGATTTTCTCTCCTTTGTTCTTACGCAGGGCAGCCTGGCTTTTCCCTTTAGCTTCCCTGGAACACTTTTCTGATTTTTTTTAAAATCTAAAAATGCTTGTGTTCCGAGCGAGGTACTTTTGAGCGTCCGTTTATTTATTTTTTCCTACAGTGAATGAACGCACGACATGCGTGTGATGGAGAAGGAAGGAAAAGCAAAGAGAAATGTATGTCAAGGATTTTTTTTATAAAAGAAAAGATATAACATGTGCCGTATCGAACTGCAATATTCAGTAATGATATTTTACGTCTGTGCTGACTACTGTACAAGATCATGCAGTATATAATATATTCAAATATATTAAAGGTGTGTCTGAGCAATGATTCAGGAGGGCTAGGTATGTTTGGTAGTTTAATTTTGACGTTTCTCCTGTTGCATCATGGATATATTCTGCTATGATGAGTTTCCCAAACAAGGAATAGAATAGAATGTAGAATGGAATAGAATAGAATGTAGAATGTAGAATGTAGAATGTAGAATGTAGAATGTAGAATGTAGAATGTAGAATGTAGAATGTAGAATGTAGAATGTAGAATGTAGAATGTAGAATGTAGAATGTAGAATGGAATAGAATAGAATAGAATGTAGAATGTAGAATGTAGAATGTAGAATGTAGAATGTAGAATGGAACAGAATAGAATAGAATAGAATGTAGGATGGAATGGAATAGAATAGAATAGAATAGAATGTAGAATGGAATGGAATGGAATAGAATAGAGTAGAATTCTTCATTGGCCAAGTGTGATTGGTGCATATGCTCTCAATGTCCATAAAAGAAAAGATACACTTGTCAAGAATCATAAGGTGCAACACTTAATGATAGTCATAGGGTACAAATAAGCAATCAAATCATACTAGGAAACGATCAATATAGATCATAAGGATACAAACAACAAAGTTACAGTCATATGTGGGAGGAGATGGGTGATAGGAATGATGAGAACATTAATAGTAGTGCAGACTTAGTAAATAGTTTGACAGTGTTGAGGGAATTATTTGTTTAGCAGAGTGATGGCGTTTGGGGAAAAAATTCTTCTTGTGTCTAGTTGTTCTGGTGTGCAGTGCTTTAGTGGAGGACCCAGACTGTGGGGGCGATATGCTGACTCTGTAAACCGCTTAGAGAGGGCTGAAAGCCCTATGAAGCGGTATATAAGTCTAACTGCTGCTGCTAGTAACAATTAAAGTAACAATTAAAGCTATAAAATAAAAATGGCAAGACGTGTAGCAAAGCTATCCCTTCTAGGTTTGAAAAACAACAATAACAACAACTACAAATCTTCAAAATTCTACAGTAGAAAAGAAAACCCAACATTTTTACAAATCCTAGACCTCATTGAGAAGAAAGTTGGGAAGTGACCTTCCTTGAGAGAACAACATAGCTTTTGTCTCGTATGTCACTGAAATGTGAATGCTTGACAATTTATTACTTCTAAATAAAGATAGATGTTTAGCTAGTTTCTGTTCGGGAACACCTAGCTTGAAATAAGAAAAAAAATGAAGCGGCAACCTTTCCATCTGTAATAAAATCTACCTGATGCATCTCTATCTGATTTCCTGCTTTGAGTTTCCTTTTTTTTAAGCCAGTCTTCACTGGAGTAAAGCTGGTTCTAACACATCTCTTCACTGATGATATTACCTCATTTTTCCTTCCCAACAAAGAGGCACACAGTAGTTTTGATTTCCTGCCTCCAGGGTAAAACTGTCAATTCCCTTGCTAGGAATGCAGTCTGCTATTGTGAAACCAGAATAGAAAATGTTCATTGAAAACAAATACATCTGTAAATTTGATTGTGTGTGCTTATAACAAGATATGTATGCTTACAATAAGAGGTATAGCTCCTTCCTCCTTCTGATACATTTTACAGAGTTAACCTTCCACAAGTTTAGCTTGGACCAACTTTCACAATTGCCCTGTTTATTTTTTAATTCAACATTTATATTGCATTTTACTTAGTATGTCATTTAATAATTCAAAGTGATGCATTATTAATTGACATACGGTACTAATACCATGATGCTCTTTGAGTCAAGGGTTCCATAGTTCAACCCTATCTTCTCTTCTGCTGGTTATCTTAAACTATTTTTGACCGCAGCATTTACAATCTCTAAACTAAATGCTCTTGAGATATAATAAGCCTGAATTTTGTTCCCGCTTTTAACACAGAAAACATCAGTTCTTCTCGCAGCGTTGTCCCAAGTCTCTCAGAAAATTGACGATTTAAGTAAGAAAGCCGATTTAAAAAAAAAAAAAAAAAGTGATTACAGAATACTGAAGTTGAACCTGTGGGAATTCAGGCCTGTTATGTAAACAGCTTTTGGAATTGACAGACAGAGAGGCTGACCATTTGAGGTTTTGTATCTTCATTGAGAAACTCCTTAGGTCTTCATTAATGGTTAGTTGGGGGGTGGGAAGAAGGTTGGCTCTACCAAAGATTGTAAAAGTCAAACTTGATGGAAGGCAGCTCCATTTTCAAGGAGTCTGGCATTGCTAAGCTCCCTTTTACTTGTTCTATAAAAGGAAAGACAAGCCTTCATCTTATTTAGAAAAAAAAAGAATCCTAGATTCAGATAGCATATTAACAGAGTTGGAAGGGACCTTATAGGTCGTCCAGTCCAACATTTCCCCCCCCCCCCCACAAACAGGAGAGCCTACACCATTTCTGACAAATGGCCGTCCAAGTCTCAAGTGATGAAGCCCCCACAACTTGCGAAGGCAACTTCTGTTCCATTGGTTGATTATTCTCCCTGTCAGAAAGTTCTTCCTTATTTCTAGGTTGAATCCCTCCTTGGTCAGTTTCCTTCCATTATTGCTTGTCTGACTTTCAGGCGCTTTGGAAAATAGCTTGACCCCCTTCCTCTCTGTGGCAGCCCCTCAAATATTGGAAGATGCTATCATGTCTGCCCTGGTCCTTCTCTTCACTAGACTAGCCATGCCCAGTTCCTGCAACCATTCTTCATATGTTAATTCTCCAGTCTCCTAATCATCCTGGTTGCTCTTCTCTGCACTTTTTCCAGAGTATCAACATCTTTTATATAGTGTGGTGACCAAAATTGAATGCAGTACTTTAGGTGTGGACTCACTAGATCTTGATTGTATCCCTCTGTTAATGCAATTTGGGATCTCATTGGCTTTTTGGCTGCCTCTGCACACTGCTGGCTCATATTTAATTGGTTGTCCACTAAGACTCCAAGATCCCTCCCACAGTCACTGCTATTAAGCCTGGTTTCACCCAGTTTATATGTTTACTTTTCTTACCTAAGTGTAGGACTTTACTTTTCTCTACATTGAATTTCATTCAAATCCACTCAGTTTGAGTTTATTTGAAAACTTACGTTTTAAATAATTGTTATAATATTGTTTTAAAAAATTGTTTCTACTTGATTAAGAAACTGAGGTTTCTTAACCTTGGGTTGGGAGATAAAATTCAGAATTAGAATAGAATTGGGTGGAAGTTATTGCCTGCATTGGGGTTGTGGAGACCTAGCACTTAAGATGTTGGGCTTCTCGACCCAGAAAGCTGGCAGTTCAATACCCAAGTACCTGGGACAGGATAAGCTACTGTTACTTGCCTCGGCTCCTGCTAACTTAGCAGCTTGAAAGCATGCAAATGTGAGTAGATAAATAGGTACCACTTCAGTGGGAAAGTAACAGCATTTTGTGTGCCTTGGCATATAGTCATGCTGACCACATGGAAGTTTATTTGGACAATGCTGTCTCCCTTGGCCAAGAAATGGAGATGAGCACACTGCTCACTAGAGTCGGACACGACTGGATAGGTAAAGTTGTTACCTTTTGTTAGGTAAGCTCCCTGTTGGGAGAGCGAGTACGTTCAGAGAAGCATTGTGAGAGTTGTGTTGGAGAACACACAAACCAGCATACAGAGACACTGCAGTTTAAATAGGCTTTTACTTTCGTGGAAATAGAGATATCAGAGTCCATCAAACAGTCCAAGTGATTCACGGATAAGATAGTCATCATCAATGTCTTTCAGTTAAGGGATAATCCAAATAACATAGTCCAGTATCATATAAACAGTACAGTACTCAAAGTTTGCTAGCAGTTGCAAAAACTTACAATAGTTCACGGCACTTTCTAACAGCCAGCTTCCAAAACACTCAGATCAGATCAGCCCAGCTTCTAACAAACAGAGAGCTAACAGTCATTCTGGCTCCCTCTTATGGCCGATTGAGGAAAACAGCAACCAATCACATATTACAGTATGTTTAAAGAAACAGGTACAGCATTGCTATATGGTTTATATATTGCCAACCCAACCGTTAGATTATATTCCTAACACCTTTATCTTTTTTTATTGCCTATATGCATTGCTAATGTTTTGACGTAGACTCTATAAGAATATATTTAGTAGGTCAGATTTGGTACATTAAAAAATCACAAATTGTTTAAAAATTTGGGATCTTAAATAAATAACAAAATAAATAATAAAACATTTGGCATTCAGGTTTGATATGTTAGTTCTTCCTCTTATACGTGCTTCCCACTATGTTCGATGTTTCTCCTTAAACATTCCACTATAATTGTTCAGAAGCTCCAGAAGGCTTGGAGTTGTTTAGTTATTAAAGAACCTTAACTATGGTTACAACATGCAGTTGGAAAGCACACTTGAGATTGGCTCACAGTAATTATAACTTGTTCTATCTTTTTGTTGCAGGCGAGCACCAGACCTTGTAAACATGAGGTGTTTTTAAGCGTGAAAAAATAGGATTAAATGTTAAATCCAAATATTGTGTGGGTTTGGTATGTAAGCTATCAAGGCATCAGTGCAAGGATTAAAAAGTGTCTTTCTAGATGAGGAGATGGACAGTGAGGATATCGACCTCTGAATCTGGAAAGTGGCTGAATTGCAGTTCCTCTCATTTCACAAGCGTAATACAACTAGAAGTGCCAAAATACGTGGATGGCACTAGATCAGTGATGGTGAACCTATGGCAGTGCCTTCTCTGTCGGCACACAAGATGTTGCCCCAGCTCAGCTCCGCCACACATGTGTTTGCGCCTCCCGCCGGCCAGCTGGTCTTTGGGTCTCGGCTGCACATGCGCGAGGAGTGGGGCACAGGCGGAAGCCCCACATGAGAGGGGGGTCGGGGTGCATGCAGGGGCACATGAATGGGGGGGCATGCATGAGCAAATGGGTGGGATGCATAGGGGGCACAGACATGGGGGTGCATGCATTCATGGGGCGTGGCACATACATGGGAGGCTGCACATGCATTGCATTTTGTGGGCTTGCGTACACACACTTTCATTCGCGCACAAACATATCCTTTGAGCACTTGGTCTGGAAAAGGTTAGCCATCACTGCGCTAGCCCTTAATTAAATCTTCAAATATTTAGTCTATTACAGACAAATAATGCTTCAAGGTAGAGTTGATAATAGCAGCAGAGAAAATTAGGCAGATGGGAGGAGACTGACAATTGCACAGTGTTTTCTGGTCTTCAGTCTTTAATAGTCTGTAAATGATAAATGAGTGCGTTAACTTGAGTATCTCTCATTTTAATATTTTCTTTTTATTTTAATGTCGCACGAAAGTTTCTCCCACGAAAATCGTGTAAACATTTTCAGATCCATTTCTCCTAACATATACATTTTTTGCAAGCAATTTCTCATAATGGAACAAATGGCATAAATTATTTCTAATGTATTCATATTCTATGCACAACATTTGACCGAGAATTGCAACACAGTTCAGAAAAATGCAAACAATGATCGGTATTTGAATTTTGCCTAATCTATTCTATTGATTTGGTTGCATTAATTTGACAAATATAAACTAGGTGGGTGGATGTGTATTAAAATACACATTGGATTTAACTTTTCCCTTCTTATGCCTATCTTCCCAGCAATCACCATTGAAAATATTCAGTTCTTTATAGGAAAGCCAAATAAAGTCATCTGATAAAAATCTGCTTAATGTATTTGGGAATTCTCTGCCGCAGCCAAGAATGAGAAAGAGAGAGACAAATAAATACATACTATTTGCTTCTCTCTCCATGCTACCCATAATTTTTATCCTGAGGTCCTGGACAATATGGCTGTTATTTCCTTTTCTCTAACACAAAATAGTTGTTACCTTCTTTAAACCTAAACTTTGGCTAATTTGCGGTGACAATAAAAAAAGAATAACAAATACCGTATATACTCGAGTATAGGCCGACCCGAATATAAGCCGAGGCACCTAATTTTACCACAAAAAACTGGAAAAGTTATTGACTCGAGTATAAGCCTAGGGTGGGAAATGCAGCAGCTACCGGTAAATTTCAAAAATAAAAATAGATACCAATAATGTTTTTGAATATTTATTTCAAAGAAAAACAGTAAACTAGCGGTGTATTCAATGAAATACTTCACTCACCTCATGATGCTGATGTCCCGCTGTGATGATGATGTCCCGTGCAGCCGCGGGAGCGATGTCCCGCCTCCTATGACACACGGCACAGTGATTCCTATCATTGGATCACTGTACCAGAGGAGGTGGGACATCGCTATGTGGCTGCTTGCCATAACAAGGAGGAGGTGGGACATCGTTGCAGAGCGGCAGGAGGGGGAGGAAGGGGAATCGTAAGACAGCCCTGCATTACATTAGAACGTGAGGAGGGGGGATGGTGCGGTGCGCGCTGCGCGGCAAACTGACACAGAGGGAGGGGAAACTCACAGGGGCACTGGGCCATTCACGAGTGTCACCCAGCGGCATGGCCCCGCCCCTTTTTCTCCTCCATTTCGGGCAAATTTTTCACTGACTCGAGTATAAGCCGAGGCGGCTTTTTTCAGCCCAAAAAGTGGGCTGAAAAACTAGGCTTATACTCGAGTATATACAGTAAGAGAAATTTGTTCTTTTTCCTTATCCCAGGAGCACACTGACTCTCTTTGATAGATGTTATAATCTGATACCCTCTCATTGAAGGGTTAGCTAATTTTCTTTTGAAGGTATTCAATTAGGAGCTATTACAATGGCTTATTGCTTCAGGTTACGAAACCTTGGAGCTAAGTTGGCTAAGTAATTAAAAATAAAATAGTTCATGAGGCAGCACTTTCCTTAGCTGTCAGTATTTCAGTAGCTACAAAAATTATGCTTACTCCTGCACTTTTGGTGAGAGTCTTTTAACATGTGGCTTCAATTCATCTCTTAATCAGAATGTGGAAGTCATTACCACGACATCTGAAACTGAGGTAGCAATAAAAAATTATCACAAACAAGACAGCAGACACAAATTATTTTGTGTTTATTAATGGGTGGCCTTTTTGGAAACTTCCCCCACATCTTAATTGATTCCAGATATATATATATATATATATATATATATATATATATATATATATATATATATATATATATATATATATATATATATATATATATATATATATATATATATATATATATATAAAAAAGAAATTGTTTTGATGGATATTCCACCCATGTTAAATTTGAGCTGCCTCAGTGGGAATAAAGTTGTCAGCCATTAACGTCTGTCTTCAAAGATTTTGGTGATGATAATCAGGCTGGTGGGTTTACCAGAGACTGTTTTCAAAACAAACAGACTGACTTGCTGCTTTTCTTCTCCAGTACATTATTTTGCTTTTGTTTCCCCCCCCCAACAACAGATCAGTTTTGCGGGATGAGAGAACTAGAGTTAAATCAGATCAACTGGGAATAGATCACAGGGAGTCCTTGATTTATGACAAATTTTCTCTTTCTAAGCACAACAGTTGTTAATAGCACTTAGCAATAGCACTTAGACTTATATACCGCTTTTCAGTGCTTTGCAGCCCTCTCTGAGCGGTTTATAGAATCAGCCTGTTGCCCCCAACAATCTGGGTCCTCATTTTACCCACCTCGGAAAGATGGAAGGCTGAGTCAACCTTGAGCCTGGTGGGATTTGAACTGCCAAATTGCAGGCAGCCAGTAGTCAGCAGAAGTAGCCTGCAGTACTGCATTTTAACCACTGCACTGTGTTTCATTAAATGCTCCATTTTATGACCTTTCTTGCCACAGTTGCTTTGTTACCATGGTCTTTTTTTTTTTTTTTTTGCATTTTCAGATGCCTTATGTCTAATTGATAAAATATTGTTATTTATCACAGAATAGCTCATGTGTAGTGAGTTCTACTAAGTCTGCCTTAGAAAAAAGCCAAGTTCTTTTTTTAAATTCTTGTTTGATTTTTTTTTTAAAACAGAAGAAAAAGAGCAAGTAAAAAGAGAAAAGGGGGAAAAAGTGATGTAGAAATATAATATTAGTAAGTGGGCAAAGGAGATCCCTAAGATTGTACAGTTCTCCTTGTGATTGATAATGATTAAGCTTAAAAGACAAAGCATGTTAATTTTAACAATATAAGAAAGGATTTGAATTCCTGAGCTAAGTGCTGAAATCTTCATTTTCTTTTGGTTAAAAATACAAAAGAAAAAAACTTGTTAAAACATGATGGATAAATATTTAGTTTACAACTTCCCCTTCGTTGTACATTCTGGCTGATGTACAATATTTATAAACCATTATTTTATGAAAGAAAAACCAGAAAGTCCAGTTGCCTCTTGAAAAAGCACATTTGGCACATTATTTTCTGTGTGTATTTCTAATTTTACTTCTTTAGTTACTATTTCCTCTTTAAAACCATACTCTACATATTTATATTTGATTTGTGTATAATATATAGAGTATATGGAAGCTATTATTGTTTAAATTTGATTAAACGTCTGAATATAGGTTTTGTTCTTTTTCATTTTGCCATTACTGGATATTCTCCTAGTTTAAGTTCCCAGTATAGTATCATTGTTAACATATTTCTTCTTTCAATTTTGTGCTAACTTTATCCATGCAGCTGTGAACATAAATCTTAGTAATTGGTGATATTTTTTGTTAGTATGTTTTGGAATTATGCCTAATGGGAAGCATTGTGGTTTTATATGAAATTTGATTTCTAAAATTCTTCGAATAGTGCTGTGTGTTTCTTTCCAGAACTTTTGAGGTTTTTTTACATGTCTAAAAATGTTAAAATGTTCCTTCTGTCTCATTGCATTTATTTCTATATAATTTGGCTCTCTTGACAATTAATCTCATTGCATTTATTTCTATATAATTTGGCTTCCTTGACGATTATTGGTGGAATTGTGTACCAGCTATAGAATGTTTTGTACATCTTCCTTCTTGAGTTCCAACCTGCAATGGGCTTAATAGATTTCTTCCGTAATTTTTCCCACTGTTGTGTTATGAGTGTTTCTTTAAATTTTGCATCCAAGTTATTATAAAATTTATAATTTGTTCCCTCTGTGTTGCATATCTGAGATGGCTGCCCAGTCTCTTCTTAAAAACCTCCAGTGATGCAGCACCTGGAACTTCTGGAGGGAAGCCGCTCCGCTGATCATTTGTTCTCACTGACAGTAAATTAGTTGTTAATTCTTGGTTGGATTTCTGTTTGTTAAGCTGCATCCATTACTTCTCATCTTGTTTTCAGGTACTTGGGAGAATAGATTGATCCTCTCCCCTTTGTGGCAGCCTCTCAAATATTGGAAGACCTGCTATCATGCCACCTCTTCCTTTCATGAACTAGATATATACCCAATTCCTTCAACCGTTCTTCATATGTTTTAGCCTCCAGCTCGTTAATCACCTTTGCTGCTCCTTTCTGCACTTTTTCCAAGTCTCGGCGTCTTTTTTTCATCACAGCCACCACAACTGGAAACAGTACTCCAAGCGTGGTCTTACCAAAGCAGTATAAAGTGATATTAACACCTCACCTGATAGCAATAGCATTTAGACTTACGGTATATACCACTTCACAGTGCTTTATAGCCCTCTCTAAGCAGTTTATAGAGTCAGCATATTGTCCCCAACAATCTGTGACCTGATAATATCCCACTGTTAATGAAGCCTAGAACTGTGTTGACTTTTTTGGCACCTGCCACACACTGCTCGGTCATACTTAAGTGATGACTACGACTTTTAGGCAGGGATGTGGTGGCTCAGTGGCTAAGACGCTGAGCTTGTCGATCAGAAAGATTGGCAGTTCAGCGGTTCGAATCCCTAGTGCCGTGTAATGGAGTGAGCTCCCGTTACTTGTCCCAGCTTCTCCCAACCTAGAAGTTCGAAAGCAGGTAAAAATGCAAGTAGAAAAATAGGGACCACCTTTGGTGAGAAGGTAACAGCGTTCTGTGCGCCTTTGGCGTTTAGTTATGCCGGCCTAATGACTATGGAGATGTCTTCGGACAGTGCTGACTTTTCGGCTTTAAAACGGAGATGAGCACTGCCCCCTAGAGTCGGGAACATCTAGCAGATGTGTGCAAGGGAAACCTTTACCTTTAGGACTCCTAGATACCTCTCATGGTTACTGCTGTTGAGCAGGTACCAACTATTCTATATGTGGTCATTTACTTTTTCTTGCCTAACTTTTTATTTATGCAAGCCATATATAGAAGTTTAGGAAAGAGAATGTTAATCAGTTTAGTGTGCAATACATTTATAATTCTGTGTCATATGTATAATGAACAGAACAATGTTCAGTGATGTAAAATTCCTACCGCATTTAAAACATTTGCAAATACTTGAAATATTTTCATGGAATTTTTCAGTGTTTGTTCTTCTAAGCCTTGCTATAAAGCCCAGTAGATTAAATAAAAAAAAAGAGGTCAGTTTTTCAAATAGGAAACACTTTTATAACATAGGAATGGGTTGCCTGGCCTTTTAACTATTTTACCCAATTGATTGTAAATCTTTAGTTTCACTTTGAAGGTACTCCAAAGTAAATATTGCACCAGCTAGTTCTATATCAGATTACACGCATCCTTTGTCAGAAATGATTCAGTTCTAATTAGCCATCAGTCTAGACAGAAGGCAGCAGAAACTCCAAGAAACGTGAAATAATTTAAAGTTTTCTTGTTCTGCTTCTGATTAATTTG
Source organism: Thamnophis elegans (assembly GCF_009769535.1). Taxonomy (NCBI): domain Eukaryota; kingdom Metazoa; phylum Chordata; class Lepidosauria; order Squamata; family Natricidae; genus Thamnophis; species Thamnophis elegans. Next base: position 7,928,869 of record NC_045546.1, read on the forward strand.
GAGGCTTTGTGAGGCATATGACTATTTAAAAAAAAAGCTTCATTGGTCACCCAAATTGGATGCAATTTGTAACCCTTATTGTGTACTGTGAAGTTGTAGTAAATCATTGGTAGTTGGACAAGATGCATATTTTTGCAGTTTGAATTCGTATATACAGTAAACGACCTGATTGACTGAGAACCTATCTAGAAAGTTGTAAAACTGATCGCAGCTCTCTTAACCGTCTTGCTTAACAACAGAAATTCTGGTCCCAACTGGGATTGTAAATCAAGGACTACTTGTTTTTACTTTTGCCCTTGTTTGTTTGTTTTCTTCCTTCTTGGGAACAAATGTGCATCTCTCATAGATACAGTATATATTACGTTCCTAATAGTTTATTTATCTAATCGATTTATGTTTCCAACCATTTTATATATGTGACTTATGGAATATACGACACAAACGATATGGAAGCCTGACTATTTCAACTGCTGATACTTTTTGTGTGTGAAACGTCCTTCAAATTATAATTTCTAGTTATTTATTTGTTTTTAAAGAACTTCCCCAGTTTTGCATTCCATTTGGAAAAGTCTCAACTTCCAATCTTTCCTTATCCTGATGTCAGATTATAACTTATAACATGTTGTGTCTTTGAGAGCTGTTGTGTTAGCTTTTTAAAAAATATATATTCTCAGATAATAGAATTAGAGGTTATAATGAGTTTGGAGATACTTGATTGAATTCATGCCATGCCTGATAGGAATCTGATCTCAACCAAATAATTGGCATACTGTCTTGAAAAATAATTGGCGTGCTGTTTAAATGGAATGCAGAAACATTACACTGTCACCTGTTGGCATTTTGCATCTGGTATTTAATGAAGCAAAATGCAACCCTAGGTGAAAAATCCATTTCTATTGGATTTAATTACTGCTTATTTGGCTAATGACTTGGGCTGGGGCCAGGAATGCATAATACGCACGCATCTTTTGGACTTGTGTGTGTTGTTTAAATTTAATGATGCTCTTTGGTGGAAGGGCGAGAATTGGACGATCTGGCTCCTATCCAGAATTTTTAACCAAAATTGTGATTACAGTTGTCCTTAAGACCACATTAAATCTCTCCCTGGGTTTCTTTGCAAGACATGTTGACAATTATTTGAAAGGTAGAACAAGTATTTTTCTGACATTTGTAGGCATGAGGAATGGTGTTGGCTAATACTGGAAAACAGAGTGTATGCCTCAATATATTGTTGAATTAATTAATGCCTAAAACAATATGCGACCAGCCCAGAATGGAAATGGAAATGGGCTGGTCGCACAGCAAGAAGAACTGATGGCAGATGGGCCAAAGCAGTCATAGAATGGATTCCACTTGATTAAAACGTGTCCATGAAAGATGAGCCGCGGTGGCACAGTGGTTAAAATGCAGTACTGCAGGCTACTTCTGCTGACTGCCGGCTGCCTGCAATTTGGCAGTTCAAATCTCACCAGGCTCAAGGTTGACTCAGCCTTCCATCCTTCCCAGGTGGGTAAAATGAGGAACCAGATTGTTGGGAGCAAGAGGCTGTAAAGAGGGCTGTAAAGCACTGTGAAGTGGCATATAAGTGCTATTGCTATTGCTAAAACAAGATGGAGTGATGACATCAGCAAATATTGTGGGTCCAATTGGCAAAAAAAACAACAACTCAGGACCGTATAGGTTGGAAACCTATAGGTTGGGAACATGTGGAAGAGACCTTCATCTTGCAGTAGATAGACAAGGGCCAGAATGATGATGATGGTTATGGATATTTATTATATGTATTCTACAGTGCATTATCTTTATATCAGGGAGCTCCAACCTTGGCCACTTCAAGACTTGTGGATTTCAACTCCCAGAGTTCCCCAGCCAACATGACCGGCTGGGGAATTCTGGGAGTTGAAGTCCACAAGTTTTAAAGTGGCCAAGGTTGGAGACCTCTGCTTTATATAACACAGGACACAGTTCTCATGGAGATTTCCTGCTACTTTCCCATAACCTCATGCTTTCTTTCACAGTAAGGAACAGTTCTGCTTCCTTTTATTTTGCCAAGGTGGGGGATGACCCAAATTAGTTTAGATTTAGGTGCTGGATGGAAACGATTTACAGGCAATCGCTGCTTTTAGGGAATTGTTTTGCAATATTTTGTTTTAAATAATCTCATTTGAGGTTATTCACTATTTATTTATTTGTATGTTTGTCAAACATGGACAAGGTAACAGGTATAAGTATGAACTTAAACATGGACAATGAAGTAAATACAGATAAATGGGGACAGTAAGACAGGGACCGTAGCAGAGGTGGGTTCCTACCAGTTCGCACCAGTTCGGTAGAACCGGTTCGTCAAATCTACCGAACCGGTTAGAAGAGGTTCCACCAGGAAGCAGGCCACACCTACAGAAGAGGTTCCAAACTTTTTTGAAACCCACCACTGACACACACACACACACACACAGACTCACACAGAGAGAGAAAGAGAAAGAGAAAGAAAGGAAGAAATAAATAATGAAAAAAAGAAAAAAGAAAGAAAAAGTGAGAGAGATGAAAGGAAAAAGGAAAAAGGGACAGAGAGACAAAAGGAAGGAGAGAGAGAGAAAGAGAGAGAGAGAGAGAGAGAGAGAGAGAGAGAACACATGGCCGGCAAGCCACTCCCACCAGGTCACATGGCCAGCAAGCCACTCCCACAAAGGAGGCCACACCCACAGAGTAGGTTCGAAAGCATTTTGAAACCCACCACTGGACCGTAGGCACACTGGTGCGCTTATGGATGCCCCCTTTCAGGACCCCTTAGGAATGGGGTGAGGTCCACGGCAAACAGTTTGAGGTTGAAGCTGTGAGGGTTTGAGGATGTAACAACGGAGTCGGATAAAGCAGTGTTTTTCAACCTTTTTTGTGCAAAGGCACACTTTTTTCATGAAAAAAATCACGAGGCACACCACCATTAGAAAATGTTAAAAAAAATTAACTCTGTGCCTATATTGACTATATATAAAGTGTTTTTCCCACGGCACACCTTACACTATGTCACGGCACACTAGTGTGCCACGGCACAGTGGTTGAAAAACACTGGGATAAAGCATTCCAGGCATTGACCACTCTGTTGCTGAAGTCGTATTTTCTGCAATTGAGTTTGGAGTGCTTTACCTTGAGTTTGTATCGATTGCTTGCCTGTGTATTATTGAGGTTGAAGCTGAAGAAGTCGGTGACAGGTAGGACGTTGTAACAGACTATTTTGTGTACTGTGCTTAGGTCCGACCGCAGGCGACGCAGTTCCAGATTGGCCGAGCCCAATATTTTGAGCCTGGTGGGCATAGGGAATTCTATTATGAGCAGAGGAGTGGAGGACTCTTCTCGTGAAATACCTCTGGACCTGCTCAATCATATTAATGTCCGATATATAGTGTGGGCTCCAGGGGAAAAAACTGTTATTCGAGAATTGGTCTGGCAAAGGGTTTTGTATACCCTAGTTAGCAATTCAATGTTCCCGGAGAAAAAACTTCGCAATAAGGTTAACAACTCTTAACATCTTTTTGGCAATGCTGTTACAGTGGGCTCTCGGGCTTAGATCATTAGAGAGAAGTACCTCTAGATCCTTGACAGGGTGAGGGTCGTCTGTTATATAATTATTGGCCATCCTTTTAGTTATAACTTCTATTTCATTGTAATTTTGATGTTCATTGGGGAATCTTGGGGTAAGGTGGGAAGGTGGATACAAATAATGTTAAAATTATTTTTGATGAGCAAAGTTGAAAAAAAAATGCCTTTGGCAAATCTTTAAGATGGAACAGGACAATGTTTTAGGGCAGGGGTCGGCAAACTTAACCACTCAAAGAGCCATTTGGACCCGTTTCCCACAGAAAAGAAAACACCGGGAGCCACAAAGGTCCTAACTGGAAGCCCCCTGTTCAATTCTGGAGCTGACCGGAAGTTCAGTTCCCCACCACAGAGTCTCCTCCTAGTGCGGCATATTTTTTCCTCTACCTGTCATAACCAAAAGCCCTATCAATGGTGGAGAAAACTGGAAAACCCTCCCCCTTGCCATAGAGTCTTCTCCTGGCACACTGTACTTCCCCCCCCCCCCCGAAGCTCCTCTCAAAATTTCGGCGCCGACCGGTGACAGAGCCGCAGCAGAGGGAGGAAAGAGCCACATGCGGCTCCAGAGCCGCAGTTTGCTGACCCCTGTTTTAGGGGAACTTTCTCATGTAATGGCACTCTTCCCAGGCACCTCTAGTATATGCTGTGGAGGGTAGACATTTCCCCCAAATGATACGTCAGGAACTAAAGGAGCTGTCTCACTTGAAGAAAGAAATACTTTCTTCAACAGACATGCGCTTTTGAATTATGTCTTTCGAATTTGCTAGGGAAGACTATTTCTAACTTTTAAGCTCTTATGACTTAATTTTCCCCCCTTGAAACAGATTTGCAGAGCTGCCGCAAACTTGTGCCAGTGTATTATTATACTATTAACACTTGAAAGAGATTTTTAGGGATGTTCTATCTACTGCATGATTATTCCCAGGACCGTGTTTGTTTTTCCCCCCAATATTATTCTTTAAACCCAGTTACTCTTTATTTTTAATCTCTCCAACCCCTACATTGTTTATATATATATATATATATATATTTAGATCTTCTCTCTTAAAATCCGTTCTTCCCATTTTTTGTAATGCAGCCACGTTTCTTTGCATACTGCCTTTCATTTGCCAGAAATTCCATCTTCTGTCTTATCTAATTACATAATCCTCTCCCTTTTTTTTTAAAAAAAAGAAAGCTAACTATTGAGATGTTTTGACTGTGATAAGCCTCCTTCCCCCCAAAAAACTTTATTTTAAACAGAACACTTCAGAAATATACTTAATCTTCTTAGCATATGTGAATGGTGATTCTATCAAGAACGCCACAGTTCTGGGCTCACCCAAGCTGTGAAACATCCTTTTATCTAAGGAGCTTTGACAACTGAGTTTTAGCTTTGCGAGTGCAAGTATATTAAAGGAGTTCTCTTTTATCACTTGAAGAAGAAGGAAAGTTACATAGATCATTGGTTCTCAATAGAGACAAAGGAAGCTTTAGCAGTATTGGCAGAATGCTCTATTTTGCCAAAGCATCTTCAAAATGCCCATAGGAAGAACTGATGAAAGAAATGGGTTTCGAAGAACACAAAAAGGCTGCATGCAGTTGTCACCCTTTTAATCTTCAAGGGAATGTAGAATTAAGTCTTGAGACTGGCTTGCAACTTCTGGTGGGTCTAAATGAGCAAATAAAGATCTCTGAGTAGGCAGATGGATTCTTTGCCCCCCATCACCCACGGTTGAAAGTACAAAGGAATAAAAATGCATTAAGAGTTCCTGAAACTTAGGAGATAAGATACACATGTAATCCATTTTTTTTTAAAAAAACCACTTTAAGCAAAAAAAAACAGGGTTATTATTATGCATTAAAAAATATTTTCCTACGTATTTTAAACATTAACAAACCCACGGTATTCTTAAATATGAGTTTTTTGTAACTTCTAACCACTGAATTCTTTTGTATCATGATCAAAGCCGTGTTTTGTTTGACCATTCTCTGTAGTATTGTTTTCATTAGTGTTAGCAATGTTGAGAAAAGTATGATCTTTGTTGGGAAATTTTGAATTTTCTCTTTCACATTTGAACTTTGTGCTGAATTAGTAGCCAGGAGATAGATTTAAAGCTGGTTAGAGATGTAGTTAAGGGACGTGTTGGCTCAGTGGCTAAGACGCTGAGCTTGTCGATCAGAAAGATTGGCAGTCCGGCGGTTCGAATCCCTAGTGCTGCGTAACGGAGTGAGCTCCCGTTACTCGTCCCAGCTTCTGCCAACCTAGCAGTTCGAAAGCATGTAAAAATGAAAGTAGAAAAATAGGAACCATCTTTGGTGGGAAGGTAACAGCGTTCCGTGCGCCTTTGGCATTTAGTCATGCCGGCCACATGACCATGGAGATGTCTTCGGACAGCGCTGGCTTTTCAGCTTTGAAACGGAGATGAGCACCACCCCTTAGGGTCAGGAACAACTAGCATATATGTGCGAGGGGAACCTTTACCTTTATAAATGTAGTTAATTTATTTCAAGAGGTTTAGGTTCTTCTACCTGGCACACAAATGACACTTGGAGGCTCACCATACAAAAACAATGATAAACAATTGCAACTAGACAATGCACAAAAAATGAATTATGTCCACTTTTCCCCAAAGTCTGGGGAAATATTCAAGGCTCCCTGGAGCATCCTTGGTCTTGAAACTACATGAATCTATGGGGGAATCACATTTCACAGAATAGGCTCTACACGAGGGACAATACAGTCCTGGGTCCTGATAGGGGGCATTGGTTAATCAAAGGGACCCAAAATGTGCCACCTTGCCAATTCTTGCTGAATGGGTAGAAACTATGAGAAGTGGCTGATTCCTCAAGTAACCTAGTTCTATGCCATGTAGGGCTTCATAGCAGCTCCTGAAAGCACACCAGCAGCTAATGCAGCTTGTGAAACAGTGATGCCACATGGGCATACTGCGACATGTCTACCATATCCATCAATCATCTGTGCCTTTTGATTCTGGACCGTGTGAAGTTACTGAGTAGGCTTCCCATGGAGAGTGCATGGCAATAGTTGAGCAGAAAGATTAGGGCAAGTGTGAGTAGCTGAAAGGCCTGCTGATCTATGACAGGGTGTAGCTGTCACAGAAAATAAAGCTGTGTGAAGGCTTCGTTGGCCATAGATGGCAGGTAGTTTTTCAATAGGAGCTGTGAGTCCCTACTGCCCATTAGTCTTCAATGGGAAAAGCTATTTCATCTAAGGTTAAAGGTGGGAAATCCCTGGGTCTGGGGCGAGAAGATCAGTGGTATGTTTCACATTTTGTTACCACCGGTTTGCTGTGCATGCACCTGGCCTTCCACGCATGCACTTTGCTCGCACGTGCGCCCCTATGCATGCGCCCGGCCTAAAAAAACATGCCTAAATAGGACAGCATAGAGCTGGGGTGGGCGGGCTGGCCCACCGATGATTTCCACTACCAGTTTGGATGAACCAGTCCGAATCGGCTGAATACCACCTCTGGAGGGGATGTTGGGCTAATACCAAAGCCACTGGGCCTTGAAGGGATTTTTGTGGGTTTACGGATTGAAATGCATTTTTATTCTTGACAACCCTTGTACCATCCACTCCATCATGTTAACCAGGGGTGTCAAACACAAGGCCCCGGGGCGTATCCGGCTCATGGGGTGCTTAGATCTGGCCTGCAGGGCCGCCCTGGAAACAGTGAAGGACTGGCTTGTGATGCCTCTGCCAGTGAAAATGGAGCATGGTATAAATATTATAGTAGTATGAATAGTAAGGGTTTTTACCAAATTGTTTATTAAAAGAGGAAAGCCCATTGAATTCCACAGTAGGGTGGTTTTTTTAAAATAAATAAATAAATGCCCTGTGAACATTGTAATTTGAAAAAACAGAACACTTTATTTCAAATATTCTCTCTTTTTGCCTGCAGGCCACAGAAACACTATTCCGCATGGGAGTATCAAGAAGAATAATTACTCCGTTAAGACATGGAGAGGTAAAACTTTTCCCTCCCTGCATGTGTGGTGTGGGTTTTTAAAAGTGAACGGGTGAAGCAGGTTGATGAGGGTTGATGGAAATATCTGAACAATGAAAGTAGAAGCATTCTTACGATCATCCTCTCTGCCATTAATTGGTAGTTCAAGGGGGTGAGTGTTATCCTTGTATAGATTATTTTAAAAAGACAAAATGGGCACCCTCTTAAGAACTTAAGGATAGGACTGCTTGATCAGGCCTCTCTGTCAGAACTGCCACCTCCTGCCTGCTCTTTGCAATCACTTCGGTACCAGTCTGCCATGAACACTGGATGAGTCGGTGAGAGTGGGAGCGCTTGGGGCAGTGGTGGGTTCTGGATCCTGTCACAACTGGTATGCTGCGACGGGGCTGGGTGTCCACCACATGCACGCGTGCATGCACACCCACCACCCGCAACAGTCCAGCAGTTCGGCGGAGCGTCACGCAGGCACCGTACGCTCCATGCACATGCGCAAATGGCCTGGTTGGGTCAAATATAGATAAGGGCGGGCGGGCAGGTGGGCCCTCTGAAGCACCGTACTGGAACAGTACCTGGTGCTCCCAGCAGGCACCAGTACGCCCGTACTGGTGCGTACCGGCCATAACCCACCACTGGCTTGGGGGCACTTGCGGGGCAGAGGAAATGTTAAGTAAGTGAAAGTACCTATCCGAGACGGTGTTTCGAGGTTGCTCCACGATGAGAAGAATGTTGCTGCGAGCCAGCCTACAATCAGAGTGGCCATTTCTAAAGCATCTTCTTTGAAATTGATGCGGGGGACGAGGACAGACAACACCAGCAATGGGAAGTGCCTTTCGCTTGGCGTTTTGCCACGCAAATTTCAGTTCTGGCTTTGCACTACTGTATTTCACTTGGCTTCCTGTAAATCATATATTTCTCAACCCAACAGTGCTAAAGATTGTTTTTTTTACTTAGAAGCCTAAGTTGGGGCAAGCCTGGCGCTTTCTGAACCCAATAAATATTTTTCTGGTTGCTCATAAGTCAGAGAGATATAGATATATTCCTCTCCTGCCATTGTTTCTGCAGCAAACATTTGGAGGCATATTATCCCCCCTCCTCAAGATAAATATGGAAATTTCAAAAGTAATAGCCCTTGATTCGCTAGTTCTGTGTGGATTTAGTCATTCCCTTTTTCATCTATCTCTAACACACGCACACACACAATCACACACCAAGTGCACACAGTCTTGTATTAACATTGCCAGTGGGAGAGGATTAAACCCACTTAAAATGATCGTTCCTCCCGATACGTTAAAGCGGTCGTTTGAGTGCATACTAAATAAAGAACAGCAAGGCTGATCTTGAAGTAATAACCGATCTTCACTTTGCGCTACAATGAGCCGAATTTGGAAGAAAATAGCACTCAAACCAAGCGAGTCCGTAAGGGCTCTTCAAACCTGGGCACGTTTCCAGCATCAGATGGATGTGTGGAGTTTTATAACACCGCACATTTTCTTTCCCTTGTGTTCCTTCTCTCATCTTTTCCGTACGCTGGGATAATCCAGTTTCTTCGTCTCCCTGGCTGTATTTCTTTTAGCAAGCTTTCCCTATAAGGAGTCATCTTTTACACCTAATGCGGGGTTGTTTGCTCCTTTCTGCATGGATTATGGGATTATTGACAAGGTTTTGGCACGGGGTGTGGAAAGGGGGCTGCCAAGCGTCATTCATCTAAGCCAGGCAGATAATTCTTGGAATGGCAATCCTGTTCAACAACATCTACTGGAGAATGAAAAATTACTTCAGGACATGTTACAGCCCTGGAGTTGACGGATCTCCAAGAAGTCTAATCACACCAGGGGAGATAATGAAATTTAAGAATATAATTGACCTCATGGCTCAGCGCATTTCTCCCCTCTTCCCTACTAAAGTATTTTCACTGGGAATCCATTTGTTCTAGTGGTTTAGACAGCAGGCTAGAAACCAGGAGACGGTGAGTTCTGGTCCTTCCTTTGTCATTAAAGCCGGTTGAGGGACTTTGGACCAATCACTCCCTCTCTTAGCTCAACCCACCTCAAAGGGTGATTGTTGTACGGAAAATAGAAGGAGGAAGGAGTATTCGTTATTTTTTTCCCACCGCTTTGAGTTCTTTATAAAAATAATAATAATAAAGGCCGGATTTAAAAAAATAACTTTTTAAAAAAGGCTCCCTTCTGGAAAATATTTGTAGATTCTGAGGTCACTTGTTTTTTTTTCCCCTCTGGCTGTTAGAGATCTCAATGGAATCTGGTTGGTTTTCTGATGGTTTTGTCAGTCTTCAAGAAAACCTAAGAGCCCAGCCTCATCCAAAAGGTAGAGGAGGCAACCAGAGCCGTGATGGCGAAACTATGGCGTGCGTGCCAGAGGTGGCATGCTAGCGCTCTCTCTGTGGGCATGCGAGCCGTCGCCCCAGTTCAGCTCTGATGCGCGCGTGCCTATCGCCAGCCAGCTGGACTTTGGATCTCTGCTGAACATGCACGGTGGGCGGGGCATGTGCGTTGGGCTGCGTGCACATGCATGGGAGGAGGGTCCCATGCGGGGGTGCGTGCATGCGTGCATGTGTGGGGGCACATATGTGGGGCACATGCACATTGCATTTTGGGGGTTCGGGTGCTCTTTGGGCACGGTGCGGAAAAGGTAGCCATCACTGAACTTGTGGCTCAGCTCTACTGGACTTAATTCTTACTAACATTTTCCTTCAGGGCAGTGTGACTGTCTTTTTTCATGCTCCAGTTTTCTTCTTTTTTTAAAAAAAAAAAGCTTTTTCACTTCCTTTTTGATGGTCATCAAGGGAATGTGAAAGAGAAAAGAATATAAATTGGTGTTTGTCATCAAGAAGGATGGGTTCATCTCATAAGTGATCTTTTACATGGGACGCAAGAAAGCTGGACATAATTCTGCAGACGACACTTCAGGGATTCTATTTTGGCGGACAAAGGCTATTGTGTTTCCTGTCCCAAATGGTAAAAATTTCAGGGGGGGAAATTAAAAAGGGACAGGAACCATATGGCTTACAGTACTTGTTGCTAAGTGAAGGTTCCCTTATTTATTTATAAGAGCAGCCATAAGCTTTCTTGATCTCCCGAAGGCCCCGAAGTAACAAATCCTGACATACTAGGTATCTTTCTTCCTTCCTTCCTTCCTTCCTTCCTTCCTTTCTTCCTTCCTTCCTTCCTTTCCCTCTCCCCCCTCCTTTTTTCTTTCTCTCTCCTCTCTTTCTGTCTGTCTCTTAATTTCTCTTTCTTTCTTTCTTTCTTTCTTCCTTTCTTTGTTTCTTTCTTTCTCTTTCTCTTTCTCTTTCTCTTTCTTTCTGTCTCTGTCTTTTTTTCTTTCTTTCTGTCTCTCTTTTTCTCTTTTTAATTTCTGTCTCTCTGTCTCTTTCTGTCTCTCTTTCTGTCTCTCTGTCTTTCTTTCTTTCTTTCTTTCTTTCTTTCTTTCTTTCTTTCTTTCTTTCTTTCTTTCTTTCTTTCTTTCTTTCTTTCTTTCTTTCCTGCAAGAAGGTCAGTGTATTTGCTATAAATGGATAGGTGTTTCTGTTAAACAATAACAACCTCAATAGTTTTCCAGTTCATTGGCTAGAAAAGGAGCAGGGCAAAACTGGAAGGTATAAGGTATCCCTAAGAAGAGTGCAAGTTGACCGTTGATGGAGGGAGTGGTACTTTGTTGCTGGGGTAAGCAAAAGTCTGTTTTCCCAAACACTGAAGTTGACTTCTAGAATCTTCCCATTATCTTCTCGAAGGGGACACCACTCTCTGTTTTCTAGAATCAGCACCCAATTCTGTCTTGTGTTAGCATGGTGGGCTCACAACACATCTTAAAATGCCACCGTCTTCAGCCTGCGTGGAGCGGAGATGAGTCTGGTTTATATCTTGGCTACAGCTGATGCCGTGTTTCCCTTGCTGCCTATCTCTGTTGTTAATGAAAACTCTTAATAGCTTTGGCACTGGTACCCGGATCAGATTGCTTGGGGCACTGGGAGGTGGCCAGAGTTGATGCTTTATTTCAGCAGCTATTTTGTGACTGAGTTTCTGCCAAATCCTAGAACAGGTATCTGTGCTTTGGGACTCTGTAACGTCCCCTACAAAGGCATTAACTCATCTCACAGGCAGACTGATTAAAAAAAAAAGGCCTCACCTGGTCAGTCACCCCGATTCTCGCATAATTCTCCTGGGTTCAAACCTAACATACAGCTTGAACTTTCTTCTTCTTCTTCTCTGTTTCCAAAATGTCCTTCGGCAGATTTATTGGTCAGCAAGAGAAGCAAGTTCAGATAATTGCAAGGGCACCCTACTTTAATGGTTATCTTGCAGTAACAATTAAAGGTTTCAACTTTTGAACTGGCAGTACCTGAGCAAGAGAAAATTATGCATTTTCTCCTGATGAAAAAAAACAGGGGGGGCACGATGGCTCAGCAATTAAAGATGCTGAGTTGGAAAGCTGACAGTCGGGGTTCGAGACCCAAGCAGTGTGCGATGGGTTGCGTTCCCATTCCTTGCTCCTGCCCACTTAGCAGTTCGAAAGCATGCAAATGCGAGTAGATAAATAGGTACCACTTCTGTAAGGAAGGTAACAGTGTTACATGCACCTTTGATATATAGCCATTCTGGCCACATAAGTGTGGAAAATGTCTTTGGACAATGCTGATTCCTTCAGCCAAGAAATGGAGATAAACACTGTGCCCTAGATTCAGACACAATTGGATGGGGGAAATCTTTACCTTTTACCTGATGAAAACAGAGGATCAGACTTAGAAGTACATGGGGAAACTTGGAAACATAAATAAACCTTCAGGGTAGAAGTACCTCAATTCCTTATCTAAATGTCTCCTCATATAATAAATTCAGATATTAACATGCATCTTCTAAGAACGTTATTCTGCCTGACAGATTCTCCCAGGAAAAGGACCACGTAGTTTTGAAAATCTTTCCAAGCCAGAATCTTCTTTGTTGTTAGTTGTGAAGTTGTGTCCAACTCATCATGATGACCCCAAGGACAACATTCCTCCAGGCCTTCCTGTCCTCTATCATCCTCTGAAGTCCATTTAAGCTCATGCCGACTGTTTCGGTGACCCCATCCAGCCACCTCATTCTCAGTCGTCCCCTTCTTCTTTTGCCCTTAATCTTTCCCAGTATTAGGCTCTTCTCCAGGGAGTCCTACCTTCTCATTAGATGGCCAAAGTACTTGAGTTTCCTCTTCAGGATCTGGCCTTCTAAAGAGAAGTCAGGTTGATCTCCTCTAGGACTGACCGGTTGGATGGCCTTGCAGTCCAAGGGACTCGCAGGAGTCTTCTCCAGCACCAGAGTTCAAAGGCCTCCATTCTTTGGCGCTCAGCCTTTCTTATGGTCCAACCTTCACAGCCATCCATTGCAACTGGGAAAACCATAGCCTTGACTATGCACACTTTTGTTGGCAGGGTGATGTCTCTGCTTTTTAGTATGCTTAGAATCTAACAACCCTATTTACTATGTTTAGAATCTTAACAACCCTATTTGAAAGTTGCAGATGGGAATGATGTATGTCATTCTTTTAACACTTTTAAAACCTCACCACCAATTAATGCCATTTTGTATTGAGCGGAGTTGAAGAAGACATCGAAATCTAAAAGTGCTTAAACTGCAGCACATTTTTTTTCAAACCGTTTTGGGTATCAATATATTCCTTTTTCTGTCTCTTCTCTTCAAAAACCGGGAGAGGAATGTGAAGAAGGATTCATGCAGTTTAAACGGAGCTGTGGCAAACTAGGTACATGCTGATGATGTACCCTCAGAGAAAAAAAGAATTTTTTTAGTCATGTGAGTTGACAGCGTTAGAATCCCAAATGGGAACAAATCACAGTGCGCATTTCAGTTGTGCGATTGAAAATGAGAAGATTGCCACTATTGTGAAAGGGATATAGGACTGTATTTGAGTATGTGTAGAAGAGAGTGAAGAATTAAAAACTGTGTATAATTCATTTCCAGTTTAGAGGGAAGAAAATAAGAATCAAATACCGAAACTGTTACTACTTCTGAAATGTCTATGGTGTTGTCCTTAATTCCAGTCTTAATGCATTTTAAGTCATGGATAGAGATAGTAAAATTAAAAACACTCATAAATTAAGTCATGCTTTATAGAGACCACTTCCTAGAAATAAATATACATGTCACCCCATCCCATCCTAAGAAGCTAACCAGATAATCTTGGGCAAATGACTGTGTTAAATTCATTTAGTGCATTTTAAATTCAACTCTTACTTCAAAGGGTTAGTGTAGATTTAAAAGGTCTGCATTCCATGGTCAAAAGGTTGAACATAAATGTAAAAAAAATGCCTAGGATTTTGGTGCATATAAATGAAAATATGAGTTTCTTTTTATGTGATGCATGATATTAAAAGGATAATGATGATGCATTACTTTTAAACAAGTTGTGCATTCTTTTGGGAAGGAGGTGATTCTTGATAGTGTTGAATTATTATAATGTTTCTTATTTTTAATTTTTGAATTGTACTTGAGAAAGCATACTGTGCTTGAGAAAAAACTCTTTCTGTTTTGTCCGAAGCAGATAATGAAAGTATCTTAAAAGCTGATTCTAATTTAAACTTTTCAAGTATCTTACTCTCTTTCTCTCTCTCTTTCACCTCCCTCCCTCCTTCCTTCCCTCTTTCTTTTTCTTTCTTTTTTCTTTTCCTCCCTCCCTCCCTCCCTCCTTTCTTTCTTTCTTTCTTTCTTTCTTTCCCACTCTTCCTCCCCCCTCAATCTCTCTCTTTTTCTTCTTCTTTTTCTTTCTCTCTCTCTAGCTTCAGGACATGGCAGGCCCTAGTTACAGGCATATTACAGAGTTAAATGGTGATGTGATCCTAGATATCCGATCTCTTCACCCTTCTCCTTCACATCACAAAGATACCATTATTTCCGTGGGTTCAAAAGTTCTGTTCTCACGGGTAGCTCATCATCTCTAATTTCATTGCTGTTGTCTGACTACTTTGTTGTGATAATTTGTGGAGAAGATAACAATTTTCATTATGCATTTACTTTTTCTTTATCCTGCAATTTTTTAATGGTTATATTAACAATCTATTGCCTAAGAATTGATAAATCTTTTTTTTAAAAAAAAGAGAAATGGGGTAGTTTAGGAACACAACCTTATGAGGTACAATATTTTTTTCTCCTTTCAAAGTAGAACATTCACGGAAAGCTAAGCACTATAAAGAATGCTTGATCAGACTATGAAAATAATAATACTTTCACAGACATCAGTAATACTGTTAATGTTCTTGAAAGTGCTGTGCTCTTTTAATTCTAAAATTTTGTTTGTTCTTACAGCGTTAAAATTGCAAATCTAAAACGATTCAAGCGTATAGTGTAAAATCCCTTTTAATTGCAAATATTTTCACTGCTGGGTACTATTGTAAATTTTGGATTTTCTTGGCATAATCACTTAGGTACCTAATTGGGTCAAACTGCCACTCAATGGCTAGATTTATTGTTGGAGCATAACTGCAAACCTTTAATAGAAATAGAACAGCAGAGTTGGAAGGGACCTTGGAGGTCTTCTAGTTCAGGGGTCTCCAACCTTGGCAACTTTAAGCCTAGAGGACTTCAACTTCTAGAATTCCCCAGCCAGCTGGGAATGGAGAGTTGAAGTCCTCCAGGCTTAAAGTTGCCAAGGTTGGAGACCTGTGTTCTAGCCCACCCCCTGCTTAGGCAGGAAACCCTACACCACTTCAGACAAATGGTTATCCAACATCTTCTTAAAAACTTCCAGTGTTGGGGCTTTCACAACTTCTGGAGGCAAGCTGTTCCACTGACTAATTGTTCTAACTGTCAGGAATTTTCTCCTTAGTTCTAAGTTGCTTCTCTCCTTGATTAGTTTCCACCCATTGCTTCTTGTCCTGCCCTCAGGTGCTTTGGAGAGTAGCTTGACTCCCTGTTCTTTGTGGCAACCCCTGAGATATTGGAAGACTGCTATCATGTCTCCCCTAGTCCTTCTTTCTATTAAACTAGACCTACCCAGTTCCTGCAACCGTTCTTTGTATATTTTATCCTCCAGTCGCCTAATCATCTTTGTCGCTCTTCTCTGTACTCTTTCTAGAGTCTCCACATCTTTTTTTTTACATCGTGGCAACCAAAAAGGTGTAGATTAGACAGAAAAAAACCCCTAGGAATATTATTTTTCAAGATTAATGTCTTCTCCCATGTGAATTGAAAACCGCCATGAAGGGTTGAAGAAGCTATCTCCGCAGGGTAATAAAACAGCCTTAGTGAATATTTAAATATACTTACCTAGTCTCTAGCTTCTATTTTTCCATCAGGCTGGCCTGCCTCAAGATATACAGTTGTGTTATGGGCCTACCACAGAGCACAGAGTACTACACTTACTACAAACACAACAAGCTACAACAGTAGCTTCAAGCACCACAGTGGCTTGAAGTAAGGAAGCAATTGAATTCCATAAACCACCTACGTTGGCATTTCATTTTGAAATAGCACAGGTAATTAGTACCGATTAAGATTATTTGTATTTTTTATAAGCCAGCTGAAAGGCTTTCTCTTCTCAGCCCTTCCTATTGCAGCATCTACCTGTTGGCCTTCTGGGGTAAACCCGATAGGAATTACAAAGAGATGAGCTAATTCTACTTTATTGCAAAGCTACATTGACAGAATTTGCAAACATGAAAAGTAGAGGTAGCCCTCCTCTTACAATCACAACGGAGCCTGGAATTCCCCCCCCCCCTTTCTTCCATTTCCTTTATGCCGAAGAAACTAGGAAAAGTTCCTTCCGAGCCTCTTGCTACACCCATTATCCAGCTGGCGACTATGCTGTCTCTTATCTATCCATTCCCTTGGCAACACCTCTTGGCTAATCTTTCCCACTCTGTGTGCTCCTTGCGACTCTCTCTCTCATTTCTGAATATACAGGTAATCCTCGAGTTACAACCACATTTTCTGTTGTTAAATGACAAATTTGTTAGCAGTGACTCTTACCCAGTTTTATGACTTCCGTTGCCACATTTGCTAAGCGAATCACTGCGGTTGTTAAATTGGTAACATGGTTGTTAAGTGAATCTGGCTTCCCCATTGACTTTGCTTGTCAGCAAATCGCAAAAGGGGATCCCATGACCCCGAGACGCTGCAACGGTCATAAATATGAAGCAGTTGCCGAGCCTCTGGATTTTGATCACATGATCATAGGGGTGCTACAAAGGTCCTAACTCTGAAAAACGGTCATAAGTAACCTTTTTTTCAGTGCCTTTGAATGGTCACTAAGCGAACTGTTGAAAACGGAGGACTATCTGTGTTGTCTCTGTGTTCTATGATTTCTTTCTCTCTTTTTAAAGTATAACTCACATTTTGCTGATGGTATCCGGGTGTATCTTATCCTGGATGATGCAGCAAGAACTTCCTTCTTCTATTGCCTTGCTGGGACTTTCAGTTGGACAGCTTCCCATCCTCTTAAATCTGGAGAAGACTAAACTTTTTATTTATCTACTTGAGTTGAAGGGACGCAGTGGCTCAGTGGCTAAGACACTGGGCTTATCGATCAGAAAGGTCGGCAGTTCGGCGGTTCAAATCCCTAGCGCCACATAACAGAGTGAGCTCCCATTACTGGTCCCAGCTTCTGCCAACCTAGCAGTTCGAAAGCATGTAAAAATGCAAGTAGAAAAATAGGAACCACCTTTGGTGGGAAGGTAACAGCGTTCCATGCACCTTCGGCGTTTAGTTATGCCAGCCACATGACCACGGAGACGTCTTTGGACAGTGCTGGCTCTTCGGCTTTGAAACGGAGATGAGCACCGCCCCCTAGAGTCGGGAACGACTAGCACATATGTGTGAGGGTTCACCTTTACCTTGCCTGATTTGACCTCCCTTTTCATCTTTCTTTGTTTTGAAGACAGCTTCTTGCCTATTTTGTTGGTGGCATGAACTCTCGGAGAAATATTACACAAAGGTTTTCATTGATAGCATTGGAAGAACGGTTGATCGTTTTTCATTGTTGAGGCAAGTAGTTCAAACTTCTGTGATGTTTTCATCCAAGTCAATAATAAGAAAACGACACAAGGCTGGGACCCTTGCTCTTGTTTGATGAAGAACTGTTGTCGAGCATTCTTCAAATACTTTTTCCAAGCCAGCTATGATCTTTCTAATCGATGACCGTTCTTTATAGGCCTAATTAGCTTGCTCATCAGAATGCCATTCGAATACCACTTTATACTCATGACTGCAAAAATGTTGTAGACTGGAAATCCTTTTGAGGAGCTCATTTCAAACCCTCTTCTCTATGTTTTTTTGACAACTTGCTGGAGCAGCCTGCGTGGTTTGCATTCCACCTGTCCAATAAAGCCAAGAAATAATGAGACGTTAATTGGCAGATGTGGAGTTACAAGTCTGTGTTGGTTCTGAGAATGGAAACTCTTGGCTTTTCCTTCCTTCAGGAAAAGCTGCTGAAAGTATTTCTTTGGGATGTGAATTAATTCATCATTGGATCTATGTGCTGGGAAATGCGGTGACCCCAAACACTGAAGTTGGAAGTAAATATATCTGAATGCTCTAGGGATTTAAGCTTGCAACAAACTTGGTCATCTGCAAGTACTCAGCAGATTTGTATGTCAACATTTGGTTCTCCCCCCACCTCCCAAAAATAAAACAAAATAAATAAAACCCGTGTCCACTCTCAGAGCATTAAAATAGTATTAAAGACTCTCATAAAGAATCAGATATAGAATGGAATTATTTATTGGCCAATTGTGATTGGACACAGAAGGAATTTGTCTTCGGTGCATAAGCTCTCAGTGTACATAAAAGAATACATTCATCAAGAATCATAAGGTAATAACACTTAATGATAGTGATAGGGTACAAATTAGCAATCAAATCGTACTAGGAAACAATCAATATAAATCGTAAGGATACAAGCAACAAAGTCATGCAGTCATAAGTGGGAGGAGATGGGTGATAGGAACGATGAGAAGATTAATAGTAATAGTGATGCAGACTTAGTAAATAGTTTGACACTATTGAGGGAATTATTTGTTTAGCAGAGTGATGGCGTTCGGGAAAAAGCTGTCTTTGTGTCTAATTGTTCTGGTGTGCAGTGCCCTATAGCAGTGGTCCCCAACCCCTGGTCCGCGGAGTACCTGGCACCGGGCCGCGCAGCGGCCGGGGGCCATGATCCCTGCAGCTGGGCGCCGTGGCTCTCCTGCTGCGCCAGCCGCTCCTCTTCCAGCCGCTCGCCCAGCGCGCAAAGCTCCCGGCAGCGGCGCCACAGCTCCTCGAGGCGCCGGCGGCTCTCCTGGTTCTGCGCGCGCAGCTTGCGCAGGTCCTCTTGGCCCAGGCGGCCCCCTTCCAGCTCCTGCATCGCCCGCAACTCGGCCTCGTATCGCTCCAGGCTCTGCGCGCAGCTCCAGCTCACCACCAGCGCGTAGTCGGAGGCCAGCTGCCGCTTCTCGGAGCGCCCGGCCCGGAGGACGCGCGGGGCAGACAGCAGCGCGGCTGGCCGCTGCTTGCGCGCTTCCTGCAGCCCTTCGTGCTCGGCCAGGAGCTGCTCCAGCAGCGCCTCCAGAGCGGCGCAGTCGGCCCACAGCCCCTCCAGCTGCTGCCGCCGCCGGGCCAGCTCGGGCTCCAGGCGGCGGAGACGCAGCTCTCCAAGTTGCGCGCTCAGCCTCTCCAAGCTCTCCAACTCGTGGCGCAGCGCGTCCCACTCCAGCTCGCCTTGAGGTGATCTCAAAAAATAAGCTAGGTTGGATATGACTGTGATAAGATTTCCAGATGTTGACTTGGCTCAAGTCACCGGTTCCTTTTTCTTGCTGAATGAAAACTCCTGCATCATGGTTGTATGTAGGATGTATTTAGAAAAATTCAAGATGGGAACCATCTTGGTTTTTATGTGATGCAAATAAAAGAATAAATAGGCTTTTAATTTCATAGTCATGGCTATTACCTTGACATTTTCGATGTCACTCTGACACCCTTGTCCCAGATAATTTGGTGAATGGACAGAGAGGCTACCAGCTAGTAGTAGGCTGGCTTGAATGCACTTACTAAGAAAGGATTCACAGTGAATTCAATGAATAACATTTTTGGGTGATCATCAATCTGATGGGAGCTATATATCTATTGCAGCATTTACCTGCAAATTTAAAGGAAGTCCAGAAAGCGATTGCAATCTATTTGGCATATATTTACAAATACATATTGAAAATAATGCAACATTTAACATTTTCTGATCATGGTGCTGTCATTGGTGTACTATCCTGGTAATTAAAAATGGTGTCTGTAGAAGAATAAAAATGTGGTTGTGTGTTAACAAAAGAATAGAAACTATAAGCATATAATCTTCCATTCAAATAGTTAGAAATTAACTAGAAATAGTTAGTCCAGTTTACAAGCAACAGCCTGACGGTAGATCAGTTTACTGAAATATGGATTACTTAAAGGGGTACTCCGGGCTGGGAGTTTTTTTACACCCCCACCCCCACCCCTGCGCGCGCTCAGCGGGCCACGGTAAAATTATCACAGGCTGACTGGTCCGCGGCGATAAAAAGGTTGGGGACCACTGCCCTATAGCATCACTTTGAGGGTAGGAGTTGATACAATTTATGTCCAGGGTGTGAGGGGTCTGTAGTTATTTTCACAGCCCTCTTTTTGACTTGTGCAGTGTACAGGTCCTCAATTGAAGGCAGGTTGATAGCCGGTGGGAGTCCTCCGGGATTGGGCGGCCTATAAATCAAATAAATGAAATAAATGAAATGAATTATCTTTTTCTGCAGTTCTAATTATCCTCTGAAGTCTTGTGTCTGTCTTGTTGGATAATATTGTTGTAATTGTGCTCAGTATTGTCTACACAGGGAAGGCAACCTGGTACCTACTGCTTTAAAAAACCCTTGATTGTCTCTCTTAAGTGGGGCTAACAGGAATGAAGTCTAAAACATCTCTAGACACACCAATTACATTCGTGTCAGGCTTCCAAGTAGCACACCCATCGCAGTCAAAACTCCAAGGCGTGCATATTCCTCAAAGTGTATATATTTATTAGGCATGTCACATTGGCACATCTGGGGAAACCCGAACACTAAACACCCCTTGGGTTTCTCCCTAATTAAAAGTAGGGTTTTCCTTTCCCTGCTATGTAGTCCATCACATGGTCCAATCAGGTCACAGTCCAAGTTGGTCCCAGATCCCACCTCCTCGCACCCTGGTGGGAAAGTCTTTGGTTCTCAGAGGGAAGAATTTTATGACAGCTACAACCCCCCCCCCCCCGGCTATCTCTACCTCCCCCCTCCTGTTCCCACCAGTCGACTCATCTCCGCTATGGCAGCCCCGAAGGTGCCAGGGAGAAAATGGCTTCAGGGTTGACACTATAGTTAGTCAACAATGGATAGCCAATTTGGTGTAATGGTTAAATGCGCCTGGCTTGAAACTGGGAGATCATGATTTCTAGTCCTGCCCTGAACCTGAAGCCAGCTGAGTGACTTTGGGCACCTCCTAGTAGAAGATGTTAATTGCAAACCATTCTCAAACCATATCCAAGAATATTCCAAGGATTTGCTCAGGCAATTGCCAGGAATGACTCAAATTCACCCCCTCCCCAAATTAACAATGGTTGGTAGAAACCTCCTCAAGATTTAAGACCTGCAAACTTTTGATGGTAATCATATTTGGTATTATTGAACGATGGACTTTTTTCTTGCAAAATGTTCCGACCTAGGCTTCCTCAGCAGCACAAAGCTGAGTCCTCGTCTCGATAAACCACTTTTATTTAATTTACAGTGAATTCCTCTCCAACAAAGTCCGGGCCCCGCAGCCTTTCAAGATATTTTACAATTACTGACCTTTATCAGGCTTGGAGAATGGCCAGGCCAATATTCTTCAGACGCTGCAATACTTGGCAAGAATTCAGGAATGAACTAATTGTCTTTCGCTCCTCTTTTATTCCCTATGGGAGGGGCCATTCACTGTTCACCTGTGGCCTTACTCCCAAGTCGACCCTTGTTCCTTAGCTGTTCCCTTCGTCTGGCAACTCTGTCCATGCGCACACCGGGAACAGGCTCCAGCTGTTTGTCTGCATTACTGATGGCTGACTCTGAAGGCAGCTGATAACTGTCATACGGCCCTAGTCCTATCTCTGCCTTTGACGCAGAGCCTCAGCAGAGCCTTCCCCAGACTCCAGGAGTGGCCCATGTTCCTCTCCAACCTCCTCACCCTCTGAGCCAGCTCCGTTGGCGGGCCACAACAGCAAATGTATCCTTTTGATATATTTGCATACCATTAGCCACCTGCCCCTTTGTAGGGAGTGATGAAAATGATCTTGGCAGAAATATGGAAAAGTGGTTAAAGCATATTTTTTTTATAATCCAGAACTTTCCGGATAACGTTAGGAAGCGACTCAAACAGAGTTGTACGCACATCGTTCTATACTGCCGAAGGTCACTGAATTCTGGCCTAAATTTTATTCTTGCTATATCGAAATTAAACCATTGGTGTTTCTCCCTGGAAACTATGACAACACCATTCCACATTGCAGTGATTAGCTTATTTCTGTAGAAAATAAATATACGTTAAGAAAACAGCAAGAAATGTCGATTGTGGTATATTTGGTAAGATCATTAAATAGCTTTGTTCTTTAATTCATGTACGTTGGGGGCTAAACTGAAATGCAGGTTCTCTTCCTTTTAACTTCAAGGAATACATCTGTTATAGTAATTTACACAACCATATGGCATTAATTAGCATCCTATAAAGCAACTCTATTTATTGCAACAGGTCTGCCTTTCAAATCTTTACGAATGAAAGAAACGTAACTATTAGCCTCCTTATGTTCAAGCTATTGTAATGGGAATCATTCCGTGCTTGCTACCAGTTTTTCATTCTCCAATCTCTTTCTTTTTAAATACGCTGGACTTTTGTCACACCACCCTTTGGCCAGTAAAGCTGGGTATTTTGGTTCAAAGCATCTGGAAGGGTCGACTTGGGGAAAATAAATTTTTTAAAATGCTGCAAAAGGAAAGTAAATACTATTAAAGCAAAGATACCAACAGTAGGCAGAGAGAGGATAAAAATAGCCCGCTCATCAATGGAGCCATCGAAACATATCTCTGGTTCCCTTGGAGCCCCAAATCTGATAACATAACCAGGTTTTGAAGCCTTCAGGACTATCAACATTGACTTGGTTTTACTAGTAATAGATCTGAATGCAGATTGCACTTTGCTTAAACATCCCCTCCTACCCACCTCCCACCCACCCCAATCACCATCAAGATTTTTTTTTTTCTGCCAAAAATATTTACCTCAAATCAGTAATAAATGAAATGGGTAAGTTTTCAGGCTGAAGAATTGGAAGCAAGAGGAAAAAGATGGGGAAAATCTACCAATTTAGCCACTTGTGCTTAAATGATTAAGCTCTTAAAACCTCCAACATTTCTTTTAAAGGCCCACATACATGGAAATATTCAGAGAAGTAAAGGCAAGGCAAAGGCAACTAATTTCTTAATAATATCTATCTATCTATCTATCTATCTATCTATCTATCTATCTATCTATCATCTATCTATCATCTATCATTATATAATTAGATAATTAGATAATATACATATTATATATATATATATATATATGTGTATATATATATATATATATATATATATATATATATATATATATATGTATATGTATATGTATATAATGTATATAATTATATCTAATTATACGTCTATAATTATCTATCAATCTATCTATCATCTCTATCATCTCTATCACTATCATCTATATAATATATAGGATGCAGTGGCTCAGTGGCTAAGATGTTGAGCTTGTCGATCAGAAGGTTGGCAGTTCAGTGATTCAAATCCCTAGCGCTGCGTAATGGAGTGAGCTCCCGTGACTTGTCCCAGCTTCTGCCAATCTTAGCAGTTTGAAACCATGTAAAAATGCAAGTAGAAAAATAGGGACCACCTTTGGTGGGAAGGTAACAGCGTTCCATGTGCCTTTGGCATTTAGTCATGCCAGCCACATGACAAAGGAGACGCCTTTGGGCAGCACTGACTCTTTGGCTTTGAAATGGAGATGAACACTGCCCCGTAGAGTCGGGAACGACTAGTGCATATGTGCAAAGGGAACATTTACATTTATAATAACATAAGGATGAGATAATAATGTCTCATGCTTTCTATTACATATCTCCTCCCACTTATGACTATAACCTTGTTGTTTGTATGTCTACGATTTATATTGTTTTATTTATTTGTTTCCTAGTATGATTTGATTTCTTATTAATAACCTATGACAATCACTGTGTTGTATATTTTTTCTTTTATGTACGCTGAAACCATATGCACCAAAGACAAATTTCTTGTGTGTGCAATCACACTTGGCCAATAAAGAATTCTATAAAAACCTTTCAGTAGGACTTGCCACCTGCAGAAATTTTTCCTCGTCTAGAGCTGGATAGAATTGGCTGCCTTAAAATTACTATACAACCCCCAAATTCTGCCCCTGTCTTCACCAGCCCATGCGCAACAGTGGCCTAGTTTTCCTCCATGAAATACTAGACAGCCTGTTTCGGATATCATTTTAAATCAAAAGTATTTATCATGCTGGCTGGAAGAAGGGCATAATAGAATTCCTTCACTCAAACCCGACCCACTGCGAGTCCCAAGGCAGGACATTGAAAACTATCTTCTCATTATCTGAAGGTAATACTGTGTGAAAAGATGGCAGTTCTCCCAGCTCTTTTCTTTTTTGGGAATACGATAGCCCTGAATATCCACTTATACCTTCGCACCGATGCAAAGAGATGAAACGTGTCAGCATCCAGCAGGCATCGGTCAGATTTCTGGCTGTTGTGTAAGGCCCTGCACAGTGCTCTGTTTTGCTTTGGATTCTGTTGTTTTCACTTTTGCTAATTATTCCCTTTGGCCTATAAACTTTTAAGGTCCTCCCGAGGTCAGGTTATACTTCGGTTTAAAAAAGGAAAAAAAAATCTGCGACACAGATGAAGAATTCTCTGGTGTTTCCTGTTTCCGGCCAATGTTTTTGGTGCTTGGCCATCTCAACTGCGGAGATTGATCGAAACAAAGAGCAAAGTTCAAAAATTATCTTCGGGCTCAGACTGGGATCGCTGGACAGTCTCCCATTGTTTCAAATATTGTCTGAAAAGATGCAGGCTTTTGTGTTTTCCTTATAGGTTTGTCTGTTTCCTTTTGGCATGCGTTTTCTTCTCCGCCTCGTGTTTTTCGATTGAGCAGGGGCTGGCAAGCCTGTTTCCAGTTACGCAGCATTTCTATTCAGTAGTGCGAAGAGGAAATTAGAACAGTTTGGGAATAATATTGTTAGTTAATTGCTGCTCGGAGCCCACATAGGCCCAATAAAGCATTTTATTTAGTCAAACACATCTGCTTGGCGAGGATTTGTGCAACACTATCCCTCTGAAGCAGAGCATACCCTATACTTAGGCATTTTTTCCTCTCTTTTCTCTAGAGGAGAGCAAAAAAATCTCAGTTGCTCTCTTTGTTAGGAAGTACTGAGGCAAGTTGCGGGTAAAACAATACTGTGCGGCAATGTGTTATCCTTGTGCTTCTGCAAGATACGGCTTGCTTGTGAGAAGTAAATTGAGAAACATGGGGATAATAATGTGGGTGCCCGGTTTATAAAATGTACGGCTCCTTCTTTATCTTAAAAAAGAAATGTAAGCATTATATATATAGAGTAGAGCAGTGATGGTGAACCTTTTATCCACCGAGTGCCTAAATGGTGCACGCATGCATACCCAAACTAAAAGGTGTGCGCAAACGCATGCATGCATATGCGCAAATGTACATACTCATGCATGTGCAGACATGCACACATGTGCAGCAGAGATTCAAAGACCAGCTGGCTGGTGGGAGGTGGGGCATCCCAACACCGGCAGCGTGGCAAGAGGTAAGATCTTTTTCTGTCGTGAGCTTCTGTTTCGTCGTTTCCAGGGAAACAGAAGGTCACGGAAGAAACGCCATGGAGATCTGACCTGGGGCGACGGCGCGCGTGCCAGCAGAGAGGGCTCTGCATGCCACCTCTGCCACGCGTGCCATAGTTTCGCCATCACGGGAATAGAGATTATGTAGAGAGAAGCATCCCACATACCAGCATGGTTTGGGTGCCATTCAGTGGTGGGATTCAAATAATTTAACAACCGGTTCTCTGCCCTAATGACCAGCTAGGGTAGGCGTGGCTCAGTGGCCATGTGACTGGGTGGGCGTGGCCAACTCAATGTCACTCAGGTCGATGGACGCTTCACTTTAGCTGTTACAATGTAATAAGGGTTAACCGGAGAGGCAGTTTCTGTAAGCAGGGCAATAAAGATTCGGCTAGAAACAACACCAGAATGTTTCCTTCCTGCCTTCCTTATAGGATTAGCCCTGTAAAGTGGAAGAAAACAAAAGGAGATTTTTTTCCAAAAACCGCCTCTCCCAACTCCTTAGAAAGTTAACAACTGGTTCTCCTGAATAGGTGCGAACTGGCTGAATCCCACCACTGGTGCCATTACTGTTTAAGGGTTAGGTATCTGAAGGCAATTCTTAGCCAAATGTAAATACGGTTTAAAGAAGAGGCATTTAGTGCTGTTCGTGATGAATTTCTTACTCTCTCTTCATGATGGCTTGGAAATATGCACAGGTAGTCCTCATCCTATTTCAGTACTTGAGGGGTTGTATTTGACAAAGAAGAGAAGGAGAAATTATTATCCAAAGCACCAGAGGACAAGAAACAATAGGTGGACACTAAGCAAGGAGAGAAGCAACGTGGAATTGAGGAGAAACTTCCTAACGGTGAGGACAATTAACCAGTGGAATGTCTTACCTTCAGAAATCATGGCACTCCATCACTGGAGGTTTTTAAGAAGAGATTGGACACCCATTAGTCTGTAGTGGTATTGGTTCTGCTGCTTGAGCAGGGGGCTGGAGTAGAAGAGCTCCAAGGTCCATTCCTATTCTATTCTATTCTATTCTATTCTATTCTATTCCACTCCACTCCACTCCACTCCTATCTTGTTTAGTGATCAGTTGCAGTTACAGTGGTGATGATAAAGTAATTTGATGACCAGTCCTCGCATTATAACCTTTGCAGGTCTGGAAAGCAAAGGAAACCTGAAATCAGATCATAAACACAGTCGTAGTTTCATTTTGCGACCACTTCACTTCAAAACCAAGTGACCAGTCTCAATTGTGGTTCGACAGCCACTCAATTCCAACAGACACAGCTGCCTTAAAGCGTTCTAGGCATGTGCTACAGTATTATTTCCATTTCTTAGCCAAGGGAGCCAGTGTTGTCTGAAGAACCATCATGTGGCCCCCATAATTATACACACTGTGGGGCACGTAATGCTGTTACCTTCTCACTGAAGTGGTACCTATTGATCTACTCGCTTTTTACATGCTTTTGAAGTGCTAGGTGGGCAGAAGCTGGGGCAAGTAATGGGAACTCGCTTCATCGCACGGTGCTCTGGTTTCAAAGTGGGAGAGTCACCTTTCCAGTTAACAAGCTCAGCATCTTTAACCACTCAGCCACTATGTCCCATTCTTCATCCGTCTACACATCAAAAACTCTAATCTGAAGACAAGGCTCATAAAAATAAACATTGGATGAAAAATCTGAAGGCCATCTCCACCACTATCGATGGTAGTGCTAAAGCAACTAGTATTTTATTTTATGCGTATAAAATAATAGCTTCCCATTAAGGTCAGTTACCATTCAATTTTATGCTTCGGAAATGAGATATGGAGAATGACAAATTCTGAAGCATGGATCACCCAAGCCGATCTTAGTTCATCTGGGAGAATTACTTCTCTCCTTCTCGGAGATTACTCATGCCGAATATGGCTTTCAGCACATCATTTATACTGGGACAGTTGTTGAGTGACATCCAATAAGTGTGGGAAGTATTTGGAACGTCCCATCAGAATATTTTATACTTAGGGTGCAGTCAGTCTTAAACCTTTAGTGAGAAAGATGAGATCCTGAGGATGATTTACAATGTTGTGTTGGGAGTCTTGGCCTGAACAGTGACAGTCACCCCCTCCCAGAACACAGTTAAAGAAAATTGCCATTAAAGAAACATTTTGAACACAATGCCTTATGTCATTGTTTCTCAACCTTCACCACATGAAGACAGGTGGACTTCAACTCCCAAAATTTCCCAGCCAACCATGCTGCCTAGGAAATTCTGGGACTTGAAGTCCACCCATCTTCAAGTGGCCAAGGTTGAGAAATTATTGACTTAGGTCAAATGAACCCAAAAATATAACTACACAAGTAATTATTTTTGATATGAAAACTGTCAGAATCTGGACCATTTGAAATGCGTATGAATGGCATTTCTGATATTATGAGTGAACGCTGGGTTCTTTGTGAACTAGATACTGTGGTGATTTTTTTTTTTAAAAAATTACAAATTCAGCAAGAATTTAATATGAGGTCAAGAAGAATATAAGTTTGGCTGCCTTGGGTTTAATATTGGATTCATTTTCCTTCAGAGGATTTTAACAAAACAGCAACATTTTTAAGCACGGGAATTGTTCAAATGTTTTGAAGAAGGGGAAGAGAAAGATTTGGATTTTGGGTGCAAGGGTGGTGATTTTGGGGTGAAGTATGATTATGAAAACAGAAGACTCATTTAGAGCTTTGTTTCCACCAATGAAGAATTCAATGTTTGAAGATTACTTACAGTAAAATAGCTTTTCTTCAAACTTTACACCTATTAACTCGATAATATAATTTAACATGATCCAGTGTTCAGGCAGGTTGAACTAGAGTTGAGTTGATACAATGCAGAAGAGTATTTGATAAAAAACATGGTACACAGATTACTTACTCTCTGGAAACAAATACTGTGGGGTTGTGGGATGGGGTAAGACATCCCTAACATCCCTTGGGGTATGTGTTCTGTTAAGATACAGCTTGTTGTGCCTTAAAATGGGTTCTACTATACAGCTCTGTGGAGTTGTTATGGTAATGGCTTCACAGTATTCCACAAGGGGCTCCCTCATGGAAGGAGGGTTGGGATAAATAAATAACCAGGCAACGCCGGGGTATCAGCTAGTGCAGTAAATATAATGGAACTGTTGCTAAAAAAGAAATAGGGCTCTACAATGATATTGTAGGGTTAACTTTCCAGTTGTGCCCAATCATTTAATTTAAGTATAAAGAATCTGAAGCCGAAATGTAAGCCCCAAAGTTAAAGCTGAAAATACGGAAAGTTAAATCTGGAATCATCGTCTGCTAGCCATAATTTAAAAACCAGGGTCTTGTCGTGCCCTTAGAAAATGGGTTTAATACATTTTCAACCTGTTTAAAATATTTTAAAGATATTAAGAGAGGAACACCGCTAAGTAAATATATGAATACGTAATAATATTTATCTTACAGTTTTATTGTAATATTATCCCCGTAAATCTATTGGGATTTTAAACTATTTCTACGTGGATCTTGATCAGAGGGAAGCTATTTGATTCATCTGCATCGTTTGCAAACATTTGCAAAGTTTCCTTGGAATAATTATTCTCAGATACTTCCAAAAAGTAAAACATGCACTTTAAAAAGTTAAGGAAAACAGAGCATACAGGATATTTATCAAAATGTCAGATGAAGAGAGTATATTTTGGAATTACTAGTGATGTAATATGTCTTGTTCAGCTTTGCTGATTAGTGATAGTACAGGGGCAGATTGAGGCTGGACTGCAAACTAATCTGAAAAAGAAATGGGAGGATAGAGAATCTGTCAGAAAACTATGGGGAAATCTTCACATTAGGATACATAAAAGCAGCTTCATTTTTCTAGTTGGATAAGTTAAAAGAAAGAATTTTGAAACCACGTTGTTCGACCTCTGCAAGACAAGGCTATGCTGTCCAGAGCTAATCAAAGCTATCTCCATGATTAATGGTGTGGGTAAATGCAGAGAGCTGTTGTTTTTCATTTGAAAGGAATGCCTTAAACATTTAATGAGGTCCAATATTTTATGGCCAGTCTTGCTATTGTGCAGCATCCACCACACCTCCTCCTTTTCTAGCCACTTTGATTTGGAACAACTTGACTTTTGCAAATGCCAAGGGTTTGCCAATGTAAATCCTAGGTTGCATTCACGGAGGGATAGAATCAAAATCGCAAGGTGCTAGTCCCCCCCCCTCTCTGTAAAGCCTTAGTAAGGTCACACCTGGAAATACAGCATCCAGGGTTGGTCACCGCATTACAAGAAAGATGTAGACCAGGGGTGTCAAACTCACGTCATCACAGAGGTGTCACACGACGTATCACAGCTTTCCCCCCTTCGCTAAACCGAGTGTGGGCATAGCCAGCACGTGATGCATCTGGCTTGTGGGACACAAATTTGACAGCCTTGATGTAGAAACTTTGGAAAAGGTGCAGAAGAGAGCAACAAAGATGATTAGGAGGCTGAAGGCTAAAACATACGATGAATGGTTGCAGGAACTGGGCATGGCTAGTCTAGTGAAGAGAAGAGAAGGACCAGGGGAGACATGATAGGAGTCTTCCAATATTTGAGGGGCTGCCACAGAGAGGAGGGGGCCAAGCTATTTTCCAAGGAACCTGAAGGCCAGACAAGGAATAATGGATAGAAAGTGATCAAGGAGAGATTCAATCTAGAAATAAGGAGAAATATTCTGCTGATGAGAACAATCAGAAGTTGTGGGGGCTTCATCACTGGTGGCTTTGAAGAAGAGATTGGATAGCCACTTCTCAGAAATAGTATAGGGTCGCTTGCTTGAATAGAGGGTTGGATAGGAGGACTTCCAAGGTCCCTGCCAACTCTCTTAATCTGTTAAATGTCTGTTAAAAAAAAAAAAGGTCAACCCAACTTGTACTAATTACAATAGCACAGTCCATACTGAAGGGTAAGGTATCATCTACAGACCTTTCCATAAGAGAAACTTTTTCAGTCATTTAAAAAGTCAAAATAAGAGGCAGATTTGCAGTAAATAAAATAAAATGGGGCCGCATTCTTTCACATTTAAGTGTCCTGAGTGTCTTTGAGCTTGGTAAAGGTAAAGATTCCCCTCACACATATGTGCTAGTCGTTCCTGACTCTAGGGGGCGGTACTCCTCTCCGTTTCAAAGCCGAAGAGCCAGCGCTGTCCGAAGGCATCTCCGTGGTCATGTGGCTGGCATGACTAAACGCCAAAGGCGCAAGGAGCGCTGTTACCTTCCCACCAAAGGTGGTCCCTATATTTCTACTTGCATTTTTACATGCTTTTGAACTGCTAGGTTGACAGAAGCTGGGACAAGTCACGGGAGCTCACTCTGTTACGCTGTGCTAGGGATTCGAACCATGGAACTGCTGACCTTTCTGATCAACTAGCTCAGTGTCTTAGCCACTGAGCCATCACATCCCTTTTAAGCTTGCTATAGTAGTATAACTCTTCATCTAGGGGTACAATCCTAACAAACAGACAAACAAGTAAATAAATAAAAGTTAAAGTAAGAGAAATGTGTTTGCTGTTCTTGTCACATTTCACCCTGTAACTCATGTTCTCTGTCTTGTTAAAATACAGAATGATAATGTTATGCAATTATAATTGTAATGCACTCTTCTTCACATTAAAGTAATAGCTTTAATTATTCTTTTGGGAAACAAAATTTATAGTTCTTTCTAATATCTGAACCATTGCAAATAAGCCTTTTCTTTTAATGTGGATTCAACAAAACTATTCTCCCCAAATTTTCATTTGCCACAAGACATTATCTTGGCTTTCGTTGTTTAAAATAATTATTTCCATCCTGAAGGCTTGCAAAGTGCAATCCCTGGATGTGAAAAGTTAATTGTTCTGAGGCTTCATAAATCCTGGGAGTTAATTTTATCACATGATGACAGCTAACGTCAGCTGTCCATTATGAAGTTTCCTGTCATGGGAAATGTGAGGGGTATTTTAAGTTTGTGCTAACTCTGCATTTTGGGATGTCCCTCACTCTTCCTATATGTTCTCAGGAAGCTGCTACTTAAACAAAAAGTCTGTGGACTTCATGGCTTGGTACAAGAATCTGGTTTATTTACAAGCTTGCATAAAATGTGTTTGGTGTTACAGGTAGTCCTCAACCTACGACCACAATTGAGCCCAAAACCTACGTTGCTAAGTGAGAAATTGGCTAAGTGAATTTTACCTCATTTACCACATTTATTAAGTAAATCATTTCAGTTGTTAAATTAATGACACAGTGGGTAAGTGAATCTGGCTTCCCCATTAATTTTGCTGGTTAGAAGGTTGCAAAAGTTTATCACATGATTACAGGACCCTGCAGCCGTCATAAATCTGAGTAAGTTGTCAAGCATTTGAATGTAAATCATGTGACCGTGGGGATGCTGCAATGGTCATAAGGTTGGAAAACAGTCATAAGTTATTTTTTTCAGTGCCAGTGTAAATTTGAATGGTCACTAAGTGAACTGTTGTAAGTTGAGGACTACCTGTATTTATATGTTTAGGAGTGCAAAAAAACCCCACTTATGTCCAGTGATGGAAGATCTGTAGATTTGCCAATAGTTGGAAATGGCAGCCGTTCTTTATTACATACAGATTTATTTATTTAGCATATGACATATTGTACATGGACTAGCATGATATATTAACACTAGCTGTATACCTGTGCTTCGCAACGAAACTATGTGTCCGGGCTATGCAGGAGAAATTTGGTTCACAATCCAATCTGGTGGCTCAGTGGTGGTTGGTGATTGAAACACATAAGGGCATATCGCTTCCGCCGCCTTGATTCCGAAAGCAGTTCCATAGGTGGAAGGCGTAGACATTTTAGTGAGTTACCGATGTTTAATACTGTAAGGAGTCCCAGACCGCTCCTGAGTGAAGGAGTGGAACGTCTGCCAGTTTGAGCTGAGGTAAAGGAATGTGAGGCAACTGGCAGTTGAAACAGAGTTCTTTTCAGGTGGGGAGGGGGAGTAGAATTCTTTAGCATCAGAGGGTGTTACTTATTGTATAAGAAATACTAATGATCTAATGGTCATTTCCTTTCTTAGCGAGCATTTAGAAGCCAAGAGGAACATACATGCCAACTTTCAAGTTTGTAGTCTTTACGGTTCTGGAGATTTTGTGATGAGTGGGTGGTATTTGGCTTTTATATATATAGATATCACCTAGATTGGTAAAACACAATAAAATATAAAAGTTAAAAGGATCTATATTCAATGTCTAGGCCAGGGTTGTCAAACTGGCAGCCCGTAGGCCGGATGCGTCACACGCAGGCCACGCCCACTCCTCTGTGAAGTGTAAAACATTGCGATACATCACGAGATGGCAACGTGACGCAGCGGGTTTAACACCCATGGTCTAGGCCATCTAACTATTGAAGCACAGCATCGTTTATATTAAGATACATGCTCTCAGGTTACGATCATGATGTGATCTACAGTTTGACGTGGGACCCCGCAGTGACACTGAGGGGGGGGTTACTGTGCCCCATTTATACAAAAAGCCCTGTGTGAAGACCGAATCCTATTCAGTATTGTCCATTGCTGACGTGGTAGCTCAAACCCTGCCCCCCTTTTTGTAGGGTCATTTACATGTCTGTCAATGTCTGGGCGTTCAGCGACCCATTTGGCTTGCCATTGGGAATCGATGTTAAAATTGTTGGCCAATAATACTTTGACTAACGGCATGTCAGAACAACAGAGTAATAGAGTTGGAAGGCAACTTGGAGGTCTTCGAGTCCAACCTCCTGCTTAAGCAGAAGACCTTATTCCATTTCAGACAAATGGTTTTCTAATCTCCTTAAAAACCTCCAATGATGGAGCACCCACAACTTCTGTAGGCAAGTTGTTCCACTGATTTAATATTTCTAATCGTCAGGAAATTTCTCCTTAGTTCTAGGTTGCTTCTCTCCTTCATTAGTTTCCATCCGTTGCTTCTTGTCCTACCTTCAGGTGCTTTGGAGAATAGGTTGACCCCCCCACTCTTCTCTGTGACAGCCCCTCAGATATCAAAAGACTGCTATCATGTCACCCATAGGCCTCCTTTTCATTCAACTAGACATACCCAAGTCCTGCAATGGTTCTTCATATGTTTTAGCCTCCAGTCCCCTAATCATCTCATATTCTGGGATTATAGTGTTTGAATGTACTGTGTAGTACACAACAATTGAAGCTTTGGAGAAAGTGAATGGTCTTCAGTAGAGGGGTTCCCCCCCCCCCGCATCCCCGCAAACCAAAAAAGAAAAAAGAAACAAGCCTTTTCAATCAAAGTCTGTTGAATTAATATTAATCTCACCAGGAGTTGGGCTTTTAAAAGCAGTTGTGATTGACCTACTAAGCAGTGAAGGCTTCAGATCCATAGCCTGGTTTTCTGAAAACAAGTGGTACGTTTGTGTAAGTTAGTGCAATTATATTAAGTCAGAAGAAGGGCAAGCTCAATCAAGTTACTCACGGATGTTGTTGTTCCAGGCTCTAATTCTGGGGTCTAGTTACCATCCAAACAACTCCAACCTCTGTTCTTGTGGTTTGTGATGTCATTGGGACCCTTTGAAATGTATGCTTCACTTGTTGTTGTTATCCTGCAGTAGGGGATTTTATTGCATCATTTATTACCACAATGAAAGGGAGAAAATGTAGCTTCATTTCTTATTCTCTGATTTTCATCTGCTCCCTCTCTTCCTAATATTAATTTAGTATTAATTGCCTAGCAAACTAGAACAAGTTATTGACTGCTCCGCTGTTAATTGCTTTTCCTTCCCTCCACCTCTCCACTCGCTGAATTCGGAGCTACAAGAAATGTTTTATTGCAGAAATTTAACTATTTAAATTCACTTTGCTTCTCATTGCCTACTGCCAGGGCAGTGAGTTATGGCGCTACATTAAAGAATTACTTTAGGGTGTATTTAAATAATTTTTCCCGTTACTTGGAAGGATGGGCGAGTTCTTAAGGAAGCAGATGGCACAGCAGAAATTCAGCCAGCTGTTGCTAGTTGATTTTACATACAGTATACAGTATTTGAGGGACGTGGGGGATAAGTGGCTAAGACGCTGAGCTTGTCGATCAGAAAGGTCAGCAGTTTGGTGGTTCGAATCCTTAGTGCTGCGTAACGGGGTGAGCTCTGGTTACTTGTCCCAGCTTCTGCCAACCTAGCAGTTTGAAAGCATGTAAAAATGCAAGTAAAAAAACAGGGACCACCTTTGGTGGGAAGGTAACAGCATTCTGTGCGTCTTCAGTGTTTGGTCATGCCAGTCACATGACCACGGAGACATCTTTCGACAGCGCTGACTCTTCGGCTTTGAAACGGAGATGACAACCGTCCCCTAGAGTCAGGAACGACTAACACTTAGGTGCGAGGGAAAACTTTACCTTTACCTTATACATATATGAGTTAATGCATGTGACTTTGGTTATGAGTTCAAGGCTGTCGAATGCACAGCAGTTACTAAACATATTTTCTTTCTCTCTCTCTCTCTCTCTCTCTCTCTCTCTCTCTCTCTCTCTCTCATATATATATATATATATATATATATATATATATATATATATATATATATATATATAACAACAAATGTATACAGCGCTCGATGTTAGGTCTATAAAATGGTGTATTTTACTTTCTGGTAGGATCACAATGAAAAATATTTACCAAGCTTGCTCTATTTCCAGAGTGCTTAGAGAGAGCTTTTCCCTCTTGATCTGTGTGCCCTTAAGATGTCATTTGAAAAACGAACTTGCGCTTGAGTGCAGCCAAAACAATAATAAAGCTTTTTCGTCATTCTGCGGTTATTTATTCTTTCTGTTTGTCTTTATCTGGATCAAGAGAGGCAAACATATCGGCTTTAAGAATTGTCAAGTTGAATTGTATTCATAAAAAATTGATTTAGTACCTAAACCTGTATGTTTATGTAAGGTTAGCAAAGCATAAAATCTAGGGATTTAATCAGATGTTTGCTTCTCCCGCCTTTCTCTAATGACAGGTGTTCTCCATTTTGGCTCAGTTGTGTTCTCTAATTGCCAGTTCTAATAATTTCACTGTGATCAGACAACATTGCTTTAACAAGAATCTACATAATCTCTTGTTTAATATCATGTATTAGTCATCCTTTTGATCTTATCTCTCTGCCGTTCACTTGGGGCCTGTTGGCAGATATGTTCAAGAGTATCTTAACAGCTGTGGTGGTGTAGGTGTAGCGGGCTTGGCTGGGAGCCCAATCTATGCTTGACAAATTGTTTTATTCCTTTCCCATAAAACATGCGAATTCAGGAGGCCAAGCAATCATAGATTCCTATTAAATTACTTTGGGCCTGGAAAGCGATGACAAATATTTACCAGAGTGCATTAAGTTTCAGAAAGCTTAGGGCCCGCATTTGAGATACTCCTTTATCAACACCCATCTAGTATTCAGGTGTCAATCCTTGGAGTGAAAAATAATTTATACTGTACACAGTACCTAAGCTTAATTAAGCTACTGAGATATAAGAACAATTTCTGTGATCTCAGAAGTAATCAAGCTTAGTAGTCAGCCTATAGGGCTAACAAAAACCCATCCTTTTCTGGTATTTGTGCAATATAATTTCTCTATATCCTCCCCCCCAAAAAAAACCACATCATGCTATTTTGCCCCATCTATGAGGGGAAAGTACACCCCATCTATAAGGGGAAAGCATGGCACTGTCAGCATTCCAAATATCACCCAGAATTAAATCAGAGTTCAAGACATAATTTTCATCAAAGTTCCAATTTAATAAGGCAGACATGTTGGTATATCTGTGGAAACCCAAATCTGAAAGCTTCCTGGGTTTCCATCCAGTTGAAACTTCATGATCTTGTCCCCACACCCACAAGTCCATCACATGGTCCAATCTTCCTCTGCCACGCTGGCATTTCCATCCATCTAGTTTCAGTCAGGTGCAGAGGTGCAGAGACAATGAATGACCTTGGGCTTCTAGAAAGGGATGTTTTATTTTGACAACAACACATTCTACTCCTTACTATCCCCCCTCCCAATTCCCCACTAATGAAACAGCATAGTAAAGAAAGAGAGAGAGAGTGTGGCAGGCCAAAGATCCTAAAAGGAATATGACTGCAGGCCTGATAGGCACTTGGTCAGAATCCATGAACTTTATGAGGAATGGATTTTCTTTTGATGACTACCCCAGCAGCTTCATTTCTGGCAAGGGGTTGCCAGAAGATTATCTCCCAAACTTTGAACTGGGCTGAGAAGTTGGCTTGCAATTTTGGAGGGATTACAAAGTAAGTTTCATTGTAAGTCTGATGGGAGTTTGCCTTCTCATTTTGGGCAATCTAGAGTCTCTGGACGTGGGAATGTCACATGTAAAGAATGTCATAGTAGTCCAACAAATCCTGGCCGACTGTTACCAAGGCATCTTGGCCCAAAGATTGTTGAAATTCTGTTGGACTGCTCTAATGAGCCCTATCTGGGTTTATCTTGGGAATTGACCTGGAAGCTACAGCAGATACGAAATGCAAATACGAAGACTTCTACAGTACTTAGAGTGCAGCCCTGGAATATAGCATGTATAGATCTGGTGGTCCCATCATCAAAAGAGGACCTGTTGCTGATTCTCTTTCCTCATGAGGTTCTTGAGATATAGAACAGATGGAACCCCTTCTCAGTAGTGGACCCTGCTTTGTGGAATACAGTCATCCTAAAGAAACTCATTACCCCAGTTTTTGTTGTGGCCAACCAGCGGCAGCAGATTCAGACCGTGAGGAGGTTGGGGAGGAACATGGGCCAGTCCTGGAGTCTGGGGAAGGCTCTGATGAGGGCTCTGTGTCGGAGGCAGAGAGGGAACCAGAGCCATATGCCAGGTATCAGCTGCCTTCAGAGTCAGACATCAGTGAGGTAGACAAACAGCTGGAGCCTGTTCCCAGTGTGCGCATGCACAGAGTTGCCAGATGAAGGGAACAGCTAAAGAACAGGGGTCGACTTGGGAGTAAGGCCAAGATGGATGATGAGTGGCCCTCCCAGAGGAAATAAAAGAGGAGCAAAAGGGGAGTGGAGTTTGCAGGAGACAATGAGTTTGCTTAATTGGTTCCTGACTCTCCGAGACTCTTACAGTTCTCCCCTCAAAGAATGCTTGTAGTGGAGTGGACTATAAACATCGCAGAATAAATACTGCTACACCATTTGTTCCACATGGCCTCTAAATGATTTACAGGAATACATATAAAATCCACTAAGCCATTAAAACCTATTTTCCCAAATCCATCACTGTCCCACACAGCTCCCCAATTAATCCAGACAAAACTAACAAATAACTCTGTTAAATTTGCATAGCATCTTCTGATTACGGTAACAAAACCACACATAAAATTTTCTGTGGATTGATCAATACATTAGAAGAGAAAATCATTACTCACAATGACCATAGTGGGTCTAAAACACTGGGCTAATTCCAGCAGAATGATGTCTCTGTTGTGGCAGACAGTGAGGAGATTAGGGAGGAACATGGGCCAGACCCGGAGTTTGGGGAAGGCTCTGGCAAGGGCTCTGCGTCAGAGGCAGAGTTGGGGTGAGAGTTACCTGGCAGTTAACAGCTGCTTTTTGAGTCGGAGATCAGAAGAACAGCTGGAGCCTGCTCCCAGTGTGCACATACGCAGAACTGCCAGGAGAAGGGAACAGTTAAGGAACAAGGCTGACTCGGGAGTAAAAGCATAGTGAATGGCTCCTCCCATAGGGAATAAAGAAGAGCGAAAGGGGAGGGGAGTTTGCAGGAGACAATTAGTTCACTTAATTATTGTGAAGATTTGTTCGTGGCTCTCAGAGACTCCTTGCCTAGTATTTTTTTGTACAGCATTGTGTTTGGAAGATATCGGCCTGGCAGCTCTCCAAGCCTGATAAGGTCTGTGGTTGTAAATTCACCCTTGAAAGACTTTTTCCCGGGACTTTGCTGGATGTGAATGAGAGAAATTCTCATTAGCTGAATAAAAAGGGGTTTTGTCAGGACAAGGAGCTTCATCATTCTAGCCATTATCCATTGCAGGATGAAGGCCTCTTCCTCATGTTTCCAACCAATACGGTCTTGATCTTTCTTTTGCCAATTGGGCCCAAAATACTTGCTGAATGTAATCGCTTTGTCTTGTTTTTAGGCCTCTTTTATGGACACTTTTTTTTAATCAAGTAGAATCCGTTCTATGACTGCCTTGGGGGGACCTAGTCAGTGGGGGCGTGGCCAGCTCAACGTCATTAGTGTCGGGGGCGCCGGTGATGGCCTGAATGCTCTGCCCACAAATGGACTTCCGAGCGCTGTTTCAGCTGCACCGGCCATCTGCAACCCTCTGCCAGTGAAAACGGAGTATGGAAGAACCACCCGTGGCCCTCGCAAATTCCATTTGCGGCTGCAATGGCCTCCTGTAATCCTCTGCCAGCAAAAATGGAACTCGGGAGGGCCGCACACAGCCCTACCAGGCTCTGTTTTCGCTGGCAGAGGCACTGTGGCTCGGTCCTTCACAGTTAGCAATAGCAATAGCAGTTAGACTTATACACCGCTTCATTGGGCTTTCAGCCCTCTCTAAGCGGTTTACAGAGTCAGCATATTGCCCCCAACAACAATCCGGGTCCTCATTTTACCCACCTCGGAAGGATGGAAGGCTGAGTCAACCCTGAGCCGGTGAGATTTGAACAGCCGAACTGCTGAACTGCAGTCAGCTGAAGTAGCCTGCAGTGCTGCATTTAACCACTGCGCCAGGGTGGTCCCGTGGGGCGGTTGTAAGCACCCCGTGGGCTGGATCTGGGCCCCGGGCCCTGATTTAGGCTAACTGTTAGGTAGAATTTTCTGAAGTCAGAACTGCTAAGCAGTATAACAGGCTGCTAAAATAGTGGTTGATTTTCACACAGGAAGTTTTCAAATTGGGATTGGGTAGCTTCCAATTCCTACTTTGCATTTCTAATTTAGTCTGGGTTTCACGACAAAATTCACTTAGCAGAGTATTTCTGTCTTCCAACTTCTTGCTGTTTTTTTAAAAAAGAAATTAAGCAATTTTAGAAATGTTCAGCTGAAGGTCAAGCTAGCCTTTCATGCAAAGGTCAAGAGGCAGCAGTGAATTGTCTCTTGAGTATCTCCTTTCCCTCAGCATGCTACGGAACAGTCTGAGAAATTCTGGACAGCAGCCTGCCTGTTGATCTTAAGAAGTCCAAAGAAGCTTCACAATTCTTACAGGGCAAGTGCTTGCTAACTACTGGCAACAGACACACAAAACATTTGATAGAATTCTGCAGCACTAAAAGAGCTTCCCGATAGTTGAGAAGATGCTAAAGGGGAAAAGTACTCAAGAATTTTGACTTGCGTGCAAATATGTTTCACAAGGGTATTTCTTTTCAGCGCTTTGAAAGTGAAGCTGAATGAATTTTGAAACCAAGTCCTGAATGCAAAGGACCTTCCTATCCTTTTTATGCTATCCAGAGAACAGCAGCACAGGCACCCACAAATTAGGAATCAACTTTACTATTTCCTTAGCCAAATTTCAAGGCTGCTTAACTCCTTGAAGACCCAGGGTAACAATATATTTAAAAATTGATCCTGGCCAACTGGGAGAATAATCATCAACCAGACATAATTAAATGTGGCTTCACAACCACCACGGCTCAAAGCTGGGAAAACAATCGGGTTTTTACCCAAAGGTGCGTTTTCAAAAGGCAACTGGGCTTTGAGACTCTAGAAAGAGTGCAGAGAAGAGCAAGAAAGATGATGAGGGGACTGAGGGGTTTTAAATAAGAGATTGGACAACCATTTGTCTGAAATGGTATAGGGAGTTGGACTAGAAGACCTCCAAGGTCCCTTCCAACTCTGTTATTTTCTTCTATTCCTATTCTACCCCATCCCATCCCATTCTTTCCCCATCCCTTTCCCATTCCATTCTTTGTTTTACCTTGAAAATATTTTGCTTCTCTTCCAAGAAACTTCTTCACTTGCCTTCGAGCTTAAGAAACTTCTTGGAGGACAAGTGAAACATTTTCAAGGAAAAACAAAGTCCAGTTGCCTTTTGAAAAAGCAACTTTGGGACAACCATGACCTGGATGACTGAGAATCTCCATAAACAATGGTTTAACAAAGGTTTTTAGTGGGTTACCTGAATGTCACAGAGGTGAGAACTACACAAATGGGGATAATATTGTTCCATAGGACAGGCATGACAACAGTGGTGCATGTTTCCTGTCTCATATATCAGTGTTTCTCAACCTTGGCGACTTAAGTCCTGTGGACTTCAACTCCCAGAATCCCCCAGCCAGCTGTGCTGGCTGGGGGATTCTGGGAGTTGAAGTCCACAGGACTTAAAGTTGCCAAGGTTGGGAAACACTGTCATATATAATGACACTGTTTAATCAGTGGAACTGGAGTGCATCCACTTTGCTAGATCATACTAGACAGGCATTTAAAAAAAAAACATCTCAATAAGGCCAGACCGAATTGCCTTTCAAATATATGGAGATTGGTCTCCAAAATTCTCAGCAAAAGTTCATTCCAGTTGTGGAATTCTGTAACGTGAATTCCACGCATGTCTGTCTGAGGAATTCTGTGAGTTGAAGTCCACAAGTCTTAAAGTTGCCAAGGTTGGAAACCCCTGATGTAAAGAGTGTTGAGACTGGGGGATGTGTGCCTGATAAGGATTGGGTAGTTTCCCTACTGCTTAGGTCTCTCCCGAAATCATCAATGCATTCCGGAGGATGGACCTTACAGTTTGATACAGAGGAGCTTAGATATTTTGGCTTCCAGAACACATGTTGTTGTCCTGTGTTCTTTTTTTCTGACATTATTCTGACATCCTGACTGAAGAATGTGAGCTTTTCTAGAAAGAGCAATGAGAAAAAGGGAAGACTTATGCGTAGGATCACGGGTGGGCCGCATTATGAGCCAAGGTGGCGCAGTGGTTAAATGCAGCACTGCAGGCTACTTCAGCTGACTACAGTTCAGCAGTTCGGCTGTTCAAATCCCACCAGGCTCAAGGTTGACTCAGCCTTCCATCCTTCCGAGGTGGGTAAAATGAGGACCCAGATTGTTGTTGGGGGCAATATGCTGACTCTGTAAACCGCTTAGAGAGGGCTGAAAGCCCTATGAAGCGGTATATAAGTCTAACGATTGCTTGCGATTGCATTCACATGGGTTTGGGCGATCCTCTAGCTAGGATTCTGCCCAGTTCTGCAAACCCCCAAATGCCACCGCTGGCTGGCGCCTCCTGCCCAACCTCTCCCGCCTCACCCCTCCCAGGAGTCTCCACGTGGCCTGTTCATCATGCCAAGTAAGTGCAGGGCCCGTGTGGAGGTGAGGGGAGGTGAGGGGGAAACGTGCCTACCAGAGGTTCCAGAAGTCTGGAAGGTTTCCAGCCACCAGAGGGCCTCCTGAGCCCGGGGGAAACATTTCCGTCCTCCCGGAGGCTCGAGGAAAGCATCTGGAGCCTGGGGAGGGCGAAAAACGGGCCTACTGAAAGTTCTGGCTTCCAGAGGGTCTTCGGAGTCCGGAGGAAGAAGTTTTTGCCCTCCCAGAGGCTTGAGGAAAACCTCTGGAGTCTTGGGAGGGTGAAAAACGATCCTCCCCTACCGTGGCGGGGAAAGCCGACTAGGCTATGCCTACCATGGCCACGCCCACCTAGTAACAGGGCAGCAAGCCATTGCTGCAATGTTTGAAGCCCACCCCTGTGTAGGATATGGGAATAATGTCCCAAAGGAATTGCAGTTGCTTTTGGCAAAATGTGTAGACATTCTATTTTCCGTTTTTGGTTTCTGGTGGAGAATCATTTCTAAAGTAATTAATTTTAAGAACAGGGATTAGGGTAATAGTGCAGAAAATTGCATTTTGGAACCTCACTACAAAGAACTCAAACCGTATGCAAGTATTATCCCCATGCAAAACCAGGCACACTAACACACACAACCCTTTTGGAACTGCTGGTCTCAAACAATTCTAAACCTCATAATTCTAAACCACCCAATGAAGCTCCTTGGATGAAGCAAAGTTGCTTCTTCTTTCTCAAGAAAAATAGTCCAGTTGCCTTTTGAAAGGGAATAAAAACGCACCTGTGGGACAACTATGACGTTGATT
The DNA here is from genome assembly GCF_009769535.1 of Thamnophis elegans. Classification (NCBI taxonomy): domain Eukaryota; kingdom Metazoa; phylum Chordata; class Lepidosauria; order Squamata; family Natricidae; genus Thamnophis; species Thamnophis elegans. The sequence goes on from NC_045546.1 coordinate 7,971,440, forward strand.
GAGAATCTAAACCTCATACTTTTTTGCAAATAGTTGAATCACAGAAAATTTATTATTAATGCTTGTTCATAGCGTACATCTTAAAGTGCAGATCGTAAAATTTCTGCAGTGGTTTCTCCCTTGCTTTGCATCTCCTACTTAACTTTTAGACAAAAACAGTATGAGTATATTTGCAGTTTTCCTCTCGTTTTGTTGCTTGATTATAGAAGAAAATAAGCATTTCTACGTTGGTTGTGCAGTAGAAGATTGGATACTGCTGTCTCTTTCTTCCTGCTCCTCAATTTTCATATCCAGTTCTGAGGTTTGTCTGGGCCTGTCAGCGATCTACAAAGCAGCTGTTCAGTGATAAAACCAGAACAGCTGCATAATAATATGTGTGTGGGGGGGGGATTAAAAAACCCCCCAACTCCAATAGCCTCATGTGCCCAGCAACTTAAAAGTGTTCCACTTCCTTCCTGTTAAGAGTTTTAAAAATGTGCAATTGAAGTGAAATTGTTACTATGAGCACATGATATTTAGGTCTGATTGATAATTATCAAAATTATGTGCCTAAATTTGTGGAGGAGCTGAAGAGTCAAATAGACTTTCATTGGGATCTAATATGTCTATGCAGAATCATAAATATGTGGTTTTGTTTATTGTACTTTAAATATTGTAATAGTTATCCCCAGGAAAATATTTTTACCCATTAATTTAAGCATCTTCAACTAGTAAAACATATACCAATATTAATATGGGAAAAAATTACCAGATTAATATTGGTATAAGTATAACTAGTTGAAAATTGTCATGAATTTATGGAGAAGAATAAACGGTGTTAAAATGTATATACTAGGAGGGATTCATATGTCTTAGATTCTTGAAAAAAAATTATACATCATTGAGCATCTTAGGATGGATTAGGCAAAGTTCTTATCCATCTAAATTGTTACTTTCCTATCATTTTTATTTTTTTAGATTTTCAACTTTACCTTTAAGGTTATTTTTTAATCTATTTGTGAAAACCATTTTTTCCCCAAAAAAGGTTATGGGCAAAAATACAAAGTTGTTACCTCATTCCTATTTTGCTTGTTAGGTCTTCTTTTGGACGAAATTCAGTTATTTTTTCAGCATTAAAGGATGTAGAACATATTTGTAAGATTTGAGAATGGAAATATGAAGTTGATCTCTGTCCATATAAAAAGTCAACACTTTGGAATATTCCCAATTTAGAAATAAATCTTTTGGTGAAGGCAAAAGAATGCAGGAAAAATGTGTACTGTCTAAATCTGATGAATAGTAGCTAATTCAATTAAGCATTTCTGAATTTTTCAATTTGTATTGATACATTGAACCTTCTGAAGATCCTAAATTACCTGCCCTGTTTCCCTGAAAATAAGACCTCCCCAGATAATAAGCCCAATTGGGCTTTTGAGCGCATGTGCTAAAATAAGCCATCTCCCCAAAATAAGCCCTCCCCGAAAATATTGCAACACAGCAGCAGCCACGAGGTGACCATGCTTGCTGCTTCCTGCATCTCAAAAATAATAAGAGCTCCCCAAAAATAAGGCCAAGCATTTATTTCAGGGCTCAAAAGAAAATAAGACCCTGTCCTTATTTTCGTTGGCAGCGGAAAAACACGGTATTATATCGGAAAGTGTTTTGGAATTCTAAATCTATGATTTACAATACAATGCAATAGCAGAGTTGGAAGGGACCTTGGAGGTCTTCTAGTCCAACCCCCTGCCTAGGCAGGAAACCCTATACCCTATACCGTTTCAGACAAATGGCTATCCAACATCTTCTTAAAAACTGCCAGTGTTGGGGCATTCACAACTTCTGGAGGCAAACTGTTCCACTGATTAATTGTTCTAACTGTCAGGAAATTTCTCCTCAGTTCTAAGTTGCTTCTCTCCTTGATTAGTTTCCACTCATTGCTTCTTGTTCTGCCCTCAGGTGCCTCAGAGAATAGTTTGACTCCCTCTTCTTTGTGGCAACCCCTGAGATATTGGAAGACTGCTATCATGTCTCCCCTAGTCCTTCTTTCTATTAAACTAGACATACCCAGTTCCTGCAACCGTCCTTCATATGTTTTAGCCTCCAGTCCCCTAATCATCCTTGTTGCTCTTCTCTGCACTCTTTCTAGAGTCTCCACATCTTTTCTACATCGTGGCAACCAAAACTGAATGCAGTATTCCAAGTGTGGCCTTCATGTGATCTTGATTCTATTTATTTATTGAGTATTATTAATTTATTTGTGCTTTACAAGAACTTTTAATGTATTGTTTTAATAAGTGTTATGTTTTAAAATATGTTAACCTTTGATCAGCTAGGGTCATACTACAGTAACATTCATTCATATTGGTTGTTATATCAGACACAGTTTAAAGTGAGATTAATTCACAAAAAATTTATTTTTCCGGTTGGACATCTCAGTGGATATTTAAGAAGGGTTGGATGTTGAATCTTTTTGTGTTGAAGTATAATATAATTGACAGGAGTCAACACATGGATTGTCTTATCCTGGTCTCTTTAATACAATTTTGGGAAGATAAATAAGATTTAAAGAAGTTAATATTAAATCTTAGAATTGATCAAGTTATGAATGTTGGACTTAAGATGCTTGGGGTATAGTTAAATAGTGTTGCATTATTAAAAATATTATCACTGCAGTATTAAAACCCTAGAGTGGGTTCACTCTTAAGTCTGTGAATTGGCTTTTTATTCATATTGTAAAGAATGGTCAGTATGATCTTTGTGGTCAAATTCACTTCGAGGTTTAAAAATAAAGCTGTTTTTACATATTTTACATATTTCATCTCTTTTATTTATGATTTCTAAACAGTTCCTGGCGTCTTACATATTTATTGCAGTATCTATGTTTTTTCAATCTTTATTTTTATCTTGTAGATCGCTTATCTTTTTAATATATTGAGCCTATAAAACAAAATTAAACGTTTTCATCCATTTTCATCCATTTTTAGTTCTGTTTCCACTCTCATTCTTTTTCCATGAACAAGCTTGCTTACGTATGAATCATATAATACAAGAACTTCTGCTTCTTTAAGGAACATCTAGTAAAACAATCTAGGAAAAGCTAACCACAAAGATAAGTTAAAAGTAGGCACTAATAGTTCAAAATTCTTCCATTCTTTCTATTGAATGATAGAGCTATTTATACAGCTGGAAGATCTCAAGGAGTTCTATTGCAAAAGTCTCATTTTATTAGGTTTCAGACATCAATCAATTTTAAATGGGTCATGGCAAGGGGGGAAAAATGATGTAAAATTCCAATAGACCATTGGGTCATTTTCATCTTTGTTTCCTGCTGAATACACAGTTACGATTGTATGTGATATAAAACATAATATGTAAGCTTTTTAAAGGAGTGTTCTGCTGGATCAGACAAATGGCTCCTCTAGTGTAGAAATCTTTTCCAACAGTGATCGATCAGTTTACTAGGAGAAGCAGAACAGGAGAAGCAGAACGTGAGTCCAAAAACAACCACTCACTCCTTTGTTCTTCAAACACGTATTTTTTAAGAATACATTTCGCTTTGTTTCATGATCTCTTGGCTTCTTCCTTGTTGAGGCTAACTGAATCCTATCTGTATGTTTATATTTGGGTATTTTACTGAGGGATTCTCTAGATGTAAATAATCAAGAGTCTGAGCATTTTTACATTAGTTTTGTTTAATGTTTCAGGGTGTTTATTCTTAGGGGATCAGATGGAAGCAGAACTGTAACTTTCCCACCACATAATAAGACGTTAGTTAAAAGTAAAGGTTCCCCTTGCACACATGTGCTAGTCGTTCCCGACTCTAGGGGGCAGGGCTCATCTCCATTTCAAAGCCGAATAGCCAGCGCTGTCCGAAGACGTCTCCATGGTCATGTGGCCGGCATGATTCAACCCCCGAAGGCGCACGGAATGCTGTTCCCTTCCCACCATAGGTGGTTCCGATTTTTCCTACTTGCATTTTTTACCTGCTTTCGAACTGCTAGGTTGGCAGAAGCTGGGACAAGTAACGGGAGCTCACTCCATTACACGTTACTAGGGATTCGAACCTCCGAACTGCCAATCTTTCTGATTGACAAGCTCAGTGTCTTAGCCACTGAACTACCGCATCCTTTATATAATAAGACATTATATTCTTGCTATTGTATGGCAATTGTGTTTTGCTAATCCTATAGAAAAAAAGGGTTTTCAGTTTGACAGCAGTAAAAAGATATAACAGAACAGAATAACAGAGTTGGAAGGGACCTTGGGGGTCTTCTAGTCCAACCCCCTGCTCAAGCAAGAGGACCTTATACCTTATTTCAGACAAATGGCTGTCCAGTGTCTTCTTAAAAGCTTCCAGTGATGGAGCACCCACAACTTCTGAAGGCAAGCCATTCTGCTGGTTAATTGTTCTCACTGTCAGGAAAGGGTTCCTCTGTCCATTGATGTCTAGGAGGCAGTGCTCATCTCCATTTCTTAGCTGAGGCAGCCAAAGTGGTCCGAAGACAATTTCCAGGGTCAGGTGGCCAGCATGACTATACACCAAAGGGGCATGGAACGCTGTTACCTTCCCACCAAAGTGGCACCTATTTATCTACTTGCATTTGCATGCTTTCAAACTGCTATGTGGGCAGGAGTTGGAGCAAGTAATGGGAGGTCACCCCATTGTGCGTTGCTCGGGTCTTGAACCTGGACTGTCAGCTTTCCAGCTGACAAACTCATTGTCTTTAACTGCTGAGCCATCCACCCCCTTTGATAGCAGTATATTCAGCCTTCAACAAATATGCACAATGGAGGCCCAAGGATGAGAAAGCCTTCAACCTGATGAGGAAAACATTTTGCGAGGGAAGTTACCTCAGTAACAGAAAATGATGTAAATTAGTTTGGAAAAATTAGGATTCTGAAAGGCAATTTTGTTCACTTATTATTACTTATCTGAAAATAGATCAGACCTTATTGGTCAGCTGTGGTTTAGAGCAGTTCCAAGATCATTTTCTGGTTCACCCAATTTCTTCTTTATTTATATAGGATCACGATAGCGTTCTTGACATACTCTATTTATGCCACTCTCATCTTTCCTGCTCAATGGACATTTGGGGGATGCTTCTAACTCTAGTTTTTGTTGTTGCTATTGTTGCTGTTAATACTGTGTATTAAATTTGTATATCATTTCACCTCCCAACGCCTTAGATTATGTAGGTAACAGTAAAGGAAGGCGCAGTCAAAAGCCACGTTACTTAGAAGGTGGATTAAAAACAGGACCATGGAGAGCTCAGATTAAGATTACTTACCAAAATCTATTTTTTTAAGGGAACAGCTAGCTAGCTATAAGAGGATGTTGTCTCAGCAGAATCCAACTGAAGCATTATGTATGCTGATAAAATCTACTGTAATTGGCACATTCTCTGAAGGAGCATTCAGGATAATCAAACAAGTACATATTTTTGAACAGATTTCAGATTTTTGGGGGGAAGAAAGCTGTCTAGAGATATATCCTCTAAAGGATATATCCATTTTATCAGATATTACATTGTATGTTTTCTAATGTTTCAAATTTCAAGTTGATGCATTTTAGTAATTACATATTCATCATTTGTACACAATTTTATTACATAATAATCTATATATAGTATATATAAAAGCCAAGTACCACTCACTCATCACAAAATCCCCAGAACCGTAAAGACTACAAGCTTGAAATTTGGCACTTATGTTCTTCTTGGCTTCTAGGTGCTTGCTAAGAAAGGATTTTTTGAAATGACCATCAGATCATTAGTATTTCTTATACAGTAATTAACATGCTCTGATGCTAAGGAGTTCTACTCCCCCTCCCCACCTGAAGAGAACTCTGTTCCAACTGCCAGTTGCCTCACATTCCGTTATCTCAGTTCAAACTGGCAGATGTTCCACTCCTTCACTCAGGAGCTGTCTGGGACTTCTTACAGTACTAAACGTCGGCATCTCACCAAAACATCTACGCCTTCCAACTATGGAACTGCTTCCGGACTCAAGGGAGTGATATTCCCTTAGGTGTTTCAATCAACGACCAACACTAAGCCAACAAAATGAACCAGATTTCTCCTGCATTGCCCGATCACATAGTTTCACCACGAAGCATGCGTATCCAGTTAATAGAGTATAAATTAAAGACGTTGGGAAAAGATTCCTAAATTCTAAATTGGCGCACACTTGTTGAGTCCAGTTATGCCTCCACATTCTTTCAGGTTACCATGTATAACCCAAGGGGAAAGAGGGTTAGGATTTAAATTTGTAGAGAAATCTACAAAGCCTGATTTCTAACATAGTACGTGTCTCAGTATGTCAGATTCCTCTTCTATTTTCCCAGTCTCTGGAAGAAAGCTTTCCAGTTTTCCCCATCATTTAATGCAACTATATGATTATCACCATTTACTATCCCTTTACACTCTGCAGTCTTAAAGCCATCCCTCTGTCTTTGGAACATTTCTGATGATATTCTTTTTCTAAATGTTCACATTTAATGATGTTTTCCCAAGAAGTACAGTGGAACTAAAAAAAAAGAACAACAGAAATATTTTTAAATCACATATGCTGAATATATTTAGAAGTTAAGGGGCCTGCTTTAAAGCAATAGAGGAAGAGACTGCTTGCAGAAATAAAGGCAACGGGAAATAACAGGACAATGTGGAGGAAATAGATTTCCCCCCCCTACCTTCTCTCATAATACCAGAACATGGGAGTCATTCAGTGAAATTAATTAGCACTTGATATGGACAGTAAGAAAAACACACATTTGAAAGGATCTAATGACCCTTTTGCCCCGGTTAAAAATATTTCAGATATGTTTGTCTAGTTGTAGTGCAGTACAGCATGCTGAACAAGATGGGCCTATATTTTTAAGATACCTTCAGATAGAAATTCTAACATACAGTATATTGAGCTGGTTCTACGATAGAATTTTATAGAGTCCAGATGATGCTATTTTTATTTGTGTGATTTTATTTGCGTTTTTTTAAATATACGTTTTCTTTCTGCGGGAACAAAACAGGTTTTAATAGAATTGCTTTTGATTATATCATACAACCTGGGATTGCCATATTTTTCAGTCAATAAGATGCACTCCCCCCTCCTTAAAGTGTCTGTATGACCTAGAGAGTGAATGTTGCTGAAGCCCCACCCATCTGCCGGCCCCCACTTGCTGGCCATTTTCAGCCTCCACATGCCTTATTTTTGGCCTCTGTGCACCTCATTTTTGGCCTCTGGATCGCTGCCGCCGTTCACCACCACCATTTGCCACCAGTGGTAGGGATGGGTGGAGGCCGAAAACAGGACATGAGGAGGCAGCGATAGGTGGTGGCGATCCCCGCAGTCTGGAACTGCTGATCAGCGGTATTCCGGGAGGCCGATCCATCCACCAATCAGCTGCTCGTGCTCAATCAGGCTGCGATAATGTGCTGAAGCTTGCAGGCTGTTTGCTGCAAGGACGCTAGCCAGATGAATACTGGATGGTTGCTGGGAGGCAGAGGCAGATTTTTTCTTCTTGTTTTCCACCCCAAAAGCTAGGCGCGTCTTATAGTCCGGAGCATCGTATAGTGCAAAAAATACGGTACTTTGTCATTGTCGTAAGTAAGCCACAACTAATCCCAACCTTAGACTTGGAATTATTTAAAATATGGGTAAGGAAATCATACAATCATAAAAAGTTTTTTTTAAAAAATCTGCTGAGTACTACCTGTATTGCATTACTCTTATAATTTGTTGGACTTCCATGTTTGAAAGCATGCAAATGCAAATAGATAAATAGATACCATTTCAGTGGTAAGGTAACAGAGTTCGATGCATCTTTAGTGACATCAGTGGTGGGATTCAATTTTTTTTTACTACCGGTTCTGTGGGTGTGGCTTGGTGGGCATCGCTTGGTGGGCGTGGCAGGGGAAGGATACTATAAAATCTTCATTCCAACCCACTCCAGGGAAAGGATACTGCAAAATCCCCATTTCCTCCCGATCAGCTGGGACTCGGGAGGCAGAGAATAGATGGAGGTGGAGCCAGCCAGAGGCGGTATTTGCTGGTTCTCTGAACTACTCCAAATTTCTGCTACTGGTTCTCCAGAACTGGTCAGAACTTGCTGAATACCACCTCTGTGGTGACGTATTGCGATGCTGGCCACATGGCGATGGAAATGGCTTCGGACAGTGCTGGCTCCCTCGGCTAAGAAACAGATGAGCACCAGCCCCTAGAATCAAACACAACTGCACAGGAGAAACTTTTACCTTTAACTAATTTTCAAGCTGTGCAGCTATTGAAAAACAAAGGCTTTTGGGAAGTTGGTAAACATCAAATGTTAATCCTATCGACAATGGAGAAAGCGAGAAAGAATTTTTTTTTTCAAATGTCATCTTTCTTTTTATGGACTATCAAAGTAGCACTAACGATTATAAACACATTTGTTTTAGAACAGCAATTAAAAATTAACACAAGTTAGTTTTCACCTTTCACAAAAGGTGAAAAGAGCTTACTGTGAACCCACAGTCTTTATTTAATCACATGCTCCCATGTTGACCAAAAAAGTGCCTTGTAGCCATTTGAACGGCTGCCAACTTCACCCGCTGCTGAGATAAAATGAAATAATTAACTTGAACTGACATGCTGAAACCTAAGTGTGTTAGTGTGCCTCTGCTGAAATTGTGCGAGGGTTTATGCTAGTAGGTAGCAATGGAATGTAACAGGGTGTTGCAAGGAGTGTTTATATGTGCAACTCAAGTCAGAGAGTGCTCATGGTTTGGCCACATCTGTAGACTCTTGCTAATGGTTGCTTAATCTGCAGTAAATCCAGATACAAGCGCCATTGCAGTAGATTGATGGATGCAGGTGGATAGGAGGGAGAATAGAAACAATTATAAATCATTTATAATGCCTTGCGACAGGAGTGTCAAACTTGATTTCATTGAGGGCCGCATCAGGGTTGTGTTTGACCTGGGTATGTGTGGCCAGCTCAGGCATGGCCAGCTCGCCATTACTCGTGTTCGGGGCACCTCTGGTGGCCCTGGCGGGGCTGGAGACATCCTCCTGCAGCTCTCTGCCAGCGAAAATGGAGTGGATCGCCCGAACTCCATTTTTGCTGGCAGAGGCACCATGGGCCGGTCTTTTGCTGTTTCCAGGGCAGCCCTGTGGGCCACTTCCAAGCACCCTGTGGGCTGGATCCAGGCCGCGGGGCCTTGAGTTTGACACCCCTGCCTTATGGTAAGACCACACTTGGAATACTGCATCCAGGTTTGGTCTCCACAATATATAAAAAAGATGTTGAGACTCTGGAAAGAATTCAGAGAAAAGCAACAAAGATACCAATAGCACTTACTTCTGTACCGCTGCACAGTGATTTTACAGCCCTCTCTAAGCGGTTTATAGAATCAGTGTATTGCCGCCACCCCCCCAACAATCTGGGTCCTCATTTTACCCACTGAGGAAGGATGGAAAGCTGAGTCAACCTTGAGCTTGGTGAGATTTGAACTGCCAAATTGCAGGAAGTCGGTAGACATAGCCTGCAGTATTGCACTTTAACCGCTGCACCACCTCAGCTCCTGATGATGATTAGGGAACTGGAGGCTAATACATATGAAGAATGGTTACTGGAATTTGATATGTCTAGTTTGAAATAAAGAAGGACTAGGGGTGACATGATGGCAGTGCTCCATTATGGAAGTTTTAAAGAAGAGATTGGACAGCCATTCGTTTGAAATGGTATAGGATTTCCTGCCTGAGCAGGGGGTTGGACTAGAAGACCTCCAAGGTTCCTTCCAACTCTGTTCTATTCTGTTGAAAGGCTTTTTTGGTTTAATTCGTATTTATTGCACATTGTACTACTTAATGATAGAATTCTCTATTATATTTTTGATGTGTTTATTATAAGAACGTCATTCATGTTGTTATAATACAACACAATAACAGAGTTGGAAGGGACCTTAGTGGTCTTCTAGTCCAACCCCCTGCTTAGGCAGGAAAACCTACACTACTTCAGTCAAATGGTTATCCAATCTCTTCTTTAAAACTTCTAGTGTTGGAGCGTTTGCAACTTCTGGAGGCGAGTTGATCCACTGATTAATTGTTCTGACTGTCAGGAAATTTCTCCTTAGTTCTAAGTTGCTTCTCTCCTTGATTAGTTTCCACCCATTGGTTATTGTTCTACCCTATCTTTTATATACATTTCTGCTTCCTTAACCCCCCCCCCCTTTTTTTTTCCAATCGAATCACATATTTCTAGATGGCTTACACCCATAAAATAACAAAATGTACCTCCACTGACAATAATAGGCAATGCTTAAACAGAAGCATGTTGACTAACCCAGTGGCTGCCTTGCTACCCCCAAATATGTGGCTAAAATATGTGGCTAGAATATGTGGCTAAAATATGTGCCTTAAAAAAAACCTTATTCTTTGTAAATTTGTTATTGACACTGTAAAGTTCACTTTTTTAAATGTGCCTAATGAGGTCTCTGAATTATTTAAAACTTCCTGAAATCTGATTTTGGTTTGGAAGTACTTATTGGGATTAGTTGTCTAAATAATGTTTTTTTCCCCTTTTTATAGGTCCTTTTATTCTGTGTAACAGCGGCCCTGTTTATGTTCTTTTTCAGGTATGTTGCCAATACTTTTCTTACTTTACGTTAAAAGTTTATTTGAAATGGAAAGTGCTGTGCTTTTATATCTTCGCCCAAACAAAGAAGTTCTTATGCTGAAAGAAAAGAAAAAATAAACTCCTGAATTATAGTTACATTTCCTTGGAAATTTAATTTTCTTGGGATTATATTATATAACACTATGTGCGAGAAAGTTCAGGAAACGTTGGGAGTGTGCCCAGTAAGGAGTTAGTTATTCATTTGCTTTTAAAACAATGAAACATCCATTGTATAGGACCATTTCCTACTATTGCAGTTCCTTAACCACCTATTCCAAGCTCCAAAACCACTCAGGGTTGTTAATTTTAACAGGTTTGGTTTGGTTTGGTTTGCCTTTATTTGTATGCCGCCCTTTTCCCTGGGGGGACTCAGGGCGGCTCACAATTCAAAAAGGGGGGGGGGGGAAGACAAACAGTAGACAATACAACATGTTAAAAAAAAGAGCACAACAGTCATACAGTTCGGGTGGGGCTACAATCTTAACCCCAGGCCAGCCGGGACAGCCAGATCTTTAAAGCAGCACGGAAGGACTGGAGGGTGGTGAGGGTCCGAATCTCCACGGGGAGTTCGTTCCAAAGGGTCGGAGTAGCCACCGAGAAGGCTCTCCTCCGGGTAGTTGCCAGTCTGCACTGGCTGGAAGATGGAATTCGGAGGAGGCCTAATCGATTTGTTCGGATCGGTCTAGTGGAGGTAATTGGCAGTAGGCGGTCTCTCAAGTACCCAGGCCCGCTACCATGAAGGGCTTTATAGGTGATAAGTAGCACCTTGAAGCGCACCCGGAGATCAACAGGTAGCCAGTGCAGCTCGCGGAGGATAGGTGTTACGTGGGTGAAGTGAGGTGCACCCACAATCGCTCGCGCGGCCGCATTCTGGACTAGCTGAAGTCGCCGAATGCTCTTCAAGGGCAGCCCCATGTAGAGCACATTGCAGTATTCCAGCCTAGAGGTCACAAGGAACAAATGCGCTGAAGAAAGAAACATTGTGATGACATATCGTGATAGATATTCATATAATGACACCCCACCCCCCCGATGTTCCATTTAAGAGAGTGGCATTTTACAAAGGCATTCTGTTTTTGTTTTTTTTCTAACCGAATTTCTGCAAAAAAAGTGAAAGTTCTAATCAGTGGTGGGTTCCGGATTCTGTTCCAACCAGTACGGTTCCAACAGCCCCGGCGTCACCCCCATGCATGCGCACGTGCGTTGTAGCGTCAAATGGCACTTCCGCAAGCCTCCGCGATGCTCCAGCTGCTCAGCGGAGCATCACGCAGGTGATGTGCACGCCATGTGCATGCACGGAAGTGCCGACAGATTTAAACCACGGTAAAGAGTTCCCGGGGGGGTGGGGGAGGCTCCGAAGCACTGTACCGGAACGGTACCCACTACACAATTAAAAAACTTTCTTGGACCTGAGATTATATTCTCCAGAATCAACTCATTTTACACCCTGGCTAATATTCTTTATCTTTCACATTGTAGTTGGGCCCCATGCATGCTGCATTTCTATAGCAAGGCCTAGCCTTTGAAAGATTGCTGTATATTCATAGCCCAGCTATATATCACTTCAGCGGGCCAGTGGCCTTCTTTGAGATTTCATTCCTGGATTTTTCTATCGTTGACTTTTTGTGGGGATGAGCGCAAAAAAAAAAAAGAAGAAGAAGAAGACTTTCTAAACTTTGGCAACCGAGTTAAGCAAATGGAGTAAACCTTTCCTAAAGTTACTCCTGGGATCCACAGAGGAGAAGAAAAGCAGTCATAATTCTGTCTGCTTTTTCTTTGGCTGACTTTCCTCTCACTTGGCTTGGTCGCGATGATTGCATTGCTTCGACGTTTGATCATTGGCTTCTGGCAACTCTTTCTGTCTGTTTGGCTTAAACGCTTTATTATGCAACTTTAAATCTGCTCTTTAGGCAGTCGGGTGAGAGGCTTAAAGGAGCTTTATTTTTTTAATTAAAACTAAGACAGAAAATTAAAAATTGCAGCTATAATGTATAAGCTAATGTGGAATGTAGACTCGGTAAAAGCAGCAAGGTAAGGAGAGTATATTCTGTTTAGAATAAAAACACACAAATTGCCATATGTTGATTTATATAGTTCAGTGATGGCTAACCTTTTTCTCCTTGCCTGCTGAAATCACATGTGCGTGAGTGAGAGTATGCATGGGCCCTGCCACCTGTGCATGCATGCATGACTCCTTCGCCCCCACGCATGCACGTGACACTCCCCGCTCCCCACACACATGCATGTGACCCCCCCTGTGCCTCATTTTGGGTCTAGCAGGCCTCCCTGAAGCCTCCTAAAAACAAAAACAGGGTGCGAGGGGGGCACACCGCACCCCACCTGTGCTTCCCCCACAACCATGCATGCACATGCAACCCCACACACAAGCATGCACATCTCCTGCATGGGCATCTCCTGTAAGCACGGCAGAGACCTAAAAATCAGCTGGCCGGCAGGAGGCACGTGTACATGCGTGGTGGAGCTGAGCTGGGGACGGCTCACGTGTCCGCAGAATGGGCTTCATATGTCACCTGTGTCACACATGCCATTGGTTCGCCATCAAGGGGAGAGCTGATTCTTATTGGATTGGATAGGCTAGGTTTGGCTTAGGCTAGGTTGGAATGGTATGGAATAGAATAGAGTCTTTATTGATTTAATCATTTGGCCATATTAAAACTATAAAACTATATAAAACAAATATACAAGAAGATACAAATAAAACAGTGGGACACATTCATAGTAAGTCATCATGCCTTCATTTAACACCAATCCAATTTAAATATTTCCTCTCGGGTCTTTTCCCGTGCAAGATTGAGATTGTCTTGGCAACGTTTCAGCGAGGTCTCACTCACCATCTTCAGGCTGGGTTTTGGGCTTAAAGCGTGATCGGAGCTGCCATCTTTCTATAAATCTTGGTGGGAGTGTGTGGAGTGCTGGCTTTGTTTCAGTAAGTGGAATGATTGGTTGTGTGGTTGTATCATGATTGGTAGATTGGTGCTGATTGGTGCTGGCTGAGTGTCTATTGTTGTTTTGTGTTGTAATGGCCTGGGTGGTGGGTGGGGCTCGTTTGTTGACTAGGGCTTGTTTCCAGATGTCCACACAAACACACAGGTTTGGCATATTCAGGTCTTTTCCCATGTAAGATTGAGAGTATCTTGGCGACGTTTCAACGAGGTCCCACTCGTCATCTTCAGGCTAGTGCCTTCGGCTTTGTGCTTGTCACGAAGACTGACACCAGAGCCAGAACAACACAGGATGCAACCACCAATCACCCTCGCCAGACTCAAACCCATCCCATAGACCAAATGCAACCACCATCCAGAAGTCAAACCACGGCGGCATCACCAACTGCTGCACCCCCCTCCGACCCACACACTTAGCAAACTGACACACACCATGAACACATGGCCAGACTGCAAACTCGGAGCCAAAGCCCGGGATGTTACACCTCAGCCAACTGCTCAGGACATTACATAACAGAACTCAGGAATTACAACACAAAGGCTCAGGATGTTACAACGCAGCCAACCTCCCAGGAGGTTGCAGCACAGGACTCAGGATATCACTACAATTGAGCTCAGGATGTCATCACACAGCCCATTACCCAGGTCGTTACAACACAAAAGAACAATAGGCACACAGCCAGTACTTCAGCCACACAGGATGTTACGAAGCAGCCGACTAATCTGCAAACATCAACTCCATCAACTAATCAAGATGTTACAACACAGCCAACCAATCCGCTTACAGCAACAAAGCCTGCACTCCACACCCGCCCACCAATATTTATAGAAAGATGGCAGCTCCGATCATGCTTTGCTCGCACAAGCACGAAGCTGAAGGCACCAGCCTGAAGATGGCAAGTGGGACCTCGTTGAAACGTCGCCAAGATACTCTCAAACTTACACGGGAAAAGACCTGAATATCCCAAAACCTGCATACCTGTACCAGTGAAAATCTATGAAAACAAATACACATACACACACACACACACACAGCACATTTACAGTCATATCTTCAACAACTGGCCCTCCACAAATTCAGCCTTTCCTCAAACAGAACTCCAAGAAACCTCCCATGAGGTCTAGTTGTTCAAAATGTGCTCTTAAAAAAGTTAGAAGTTGGAAGTTAGATCTATTTCTTATGTCCAATAAGAAAATAATAATTGCTTGGCTCCATAATATCCTACTTACTATGCCAGGCCCAAGATCTTCAGAATTGGAACATTTAATAGCTGAAAGCTCCTAAATTTGCAGGTTTTGGAAGTTCACGCCAACTTTTCCCTGGATACCCTTGTTCAACCTTTCACAATATGATGTTTTCCAGTTGTGTTGGACTGCAGTGTCTTTCAATCACCAGCAAATACAGCTCAGAAACAACTTTGCTTCTCTGTGTTTGTTATTCAAAATCAATAGTTACGGAGCTTAATCTGCATATTAAAACAGATTTAATCGTCAGTTGCCAAATTCACAGTACTCTTGCTGTAGCCCACCCACCAAGGATCTTTTAGGCCTTATTGGTACCCTTGGCTCTCTCGTTCCCCAACCACGTATTGACGGGTTCACAAGATCTGGTAGCAACATCATTTTGTGACTTTAAAACAACTTTCCCCAGCTTGACGTGCTCCAGATGTGTTGGACTCCCATTTTCTTGGTTCCCACCCAGGATGAAGCTGTGCTTTCCAACACATCTGGAGGGCATCAGGGTAAGGAAGGTTAATCTAGGAGGTTTCTAGCAGTGGGATGGCCAGCCATATTGGAATAAGCTTTAGAAGGTCTGGTGGGAAATTTAACAAGATTGCTTGGAGGCAAAGTTGGAGAATATTTACAGCATTAAATATTGATATCTTAGGAATGTAGGGAAGAGTATGGCTTTCAACCATGTGGAGGTTTTATATGTGTCTCATCTCTTTTGATCTGTTGCATTTATCTCCCTCCAGTCTTTCCAAATCTCAACCTCTCTGCCTATTTTGATTTTGACTGGAATGGGGAAAATTTAATAAGCAAAATCTCCCACGAAGACGTTCGCTGCTTTTCCATCATTTCTATCTTCACCTTTACCAACTGTTCTTGTTTGCCGAAGCCTGCTGATTTTGATAATTATTTTTGTATTTTTTTGTATCCAAGTTCAGTTTAAACAGTGTACTAATTCTAGCTAGTATTTATCAGAATTAACACTCCCCCCCCCCCCATTTATAGAAGAGTGGGTAGCCAAAGTGATCACCAGGCTTTCGAATACTATCCTTCATTCTGATCTTTTTCACTCTTTCCTTCATTTATCCCACCTCCCTTCTTTCCTTCTTTTTAGTCTGAGGCCAGTAAACTGTTTTCTTTCAATTTTGGGAGGGGAGCTGACTCCTGAAAACATTTTGTTGGAAGAAATGTCCCATCTGCGTTCAGTTTCAAGTGGGGGGAAAAACACTGGAAACACGGAGGCTGTTTTGAAAAGATGGTTTTAATGGTGGACAGGATCACATGCCTTGGAGCTCCTGGGTGAAAAGGGAAGAGATGCTGAGAGTCCCTGGGTTTTATGCCCTCTCTGGGCTTTGAACTTCCTGGGGCACAGGAAGAGTATCCTGATTGGTTGCTGTCAGAGATCATAGCTAGCTTTGTAGGTTGTCAGTGTGCTAAGTTTGGTTGAAACCCGGTGGGTGGTGCAATGAAGGGCAATGAAATGGCTCTGCCTGAAGGGGGTAGATCTTTGTTATGTAGAATAGACTGGCCCAGGCATTAATGGCTCGTTGATAAAGGTGGTGGTGGTGGTGGTGGGGCTGAGTTTCTGCATCTCTGAGTTTCTACTTCTCTTTTTAGGGGAAATATTCTGCCTTTTTAATACTTCCTAAAATATTGCATTTTCTAGGTTTAGGTGGGTCCTTACTTCCTACAATGTTTATGTGTGATCTTCATTAGAATGAAATCTTCATTTGACCCTTTTCTTTGCCCTAATATCCACCAAGTGTCTCTCCTTTCCTTTTTTATTCAAAGCCCTTGAAAGAATAATTCCTTTTCAATTCACACCTCATCCTCCAATAGATACTCTAATAAGAACCTGTTCCATTTGGGTTTTTGTGTCAGATAACCCATAGAGCAGGGGTGTCAAACTCAAGGCCCGCGGGCCGGATCTGGCCCACAAGGTGCTTAGACTGGCCCGCTGTGCCTCTGCCAGCAAAAACAGAGCTGGGGAGCCTCCCGAGCTCTGTTTTCACTGGCAAAGCGCTTGAGCCACAGCAGTGATGGGTTACGACCGGTACGGGATTACCGGTGCCTGCCAGAAGCACCAGGTACCATTCCGGTATGGTGCTCTGGAGGACCCAGCAGCCCGCCCACACTCCTTACCAGTATTTGAGGTTTTCGGGGCTTCCGCGCCTGCATGCGGAGCATACAGCGCCTGCGTGACGCTCCGCCAAGCAGCTAGAGCGTCGCGGGCTCTAGCTAGGCTGTGTTTGGAGTCCAAATTTTTTTGAGCATTGCTTCTTCCCAGGTGCCCTGTGGTGAGATGGGTAAAGGGCTAATACTATCATGCCTTAATCCCATCACCCTGGCGCTGAAGGGGGATCCTTGTTATGTAGAATAGACTGGCTCAGGCATTTTAATGGCCCATTGACAAAGGTGGGGGTTATTCAGAGTGAGTCTGTTTTCTGCCTCAAAACATTTCTTATCCGGGGAAATATAATATTCTGCCTTTTCAATATTTCCCAGGATATTTCGTTTTTCTAGGAGAGGGGTGGGTTTTAACTTCCTACACATGTTTGAATTGCCTTAGTTGGTAAGATCCTTGGTTTGAACCTTATTTATCTCACACAATGTTCTAGTTTCATGGAATGGCCTTTTTTCTTAATCTTTCCCCTTGTCAATGGGTCTCAGGTCTCCCCCTTGGGCCTCTTATTATTCTCTTGGTTCACTTTTCCTTTCATAACTTCCTGTACCTGTACTGATTACCTCTGCAGCACCTTAAATTCCTATCTGGTTTGTCCTAAATATTTTTGCTTTTTTCTTTACCCATCCTTAGAATTTTGGAAGACATGGCAACATGAATTCAGCACCTGTGTGAAACTCTTTAAAACATAGATATCTTTTTTTTTTGCACCTTGAAGCTTTGACATGATTCCAGTCATAGATATGGCTGTTTTAAAAATGGCAAACTGATGTGCTGTTGGCTCTCTCCCACATATATAGCAAATCATCTTTCTGGAATTGAGTCCAAAGAATTGGACAGCTTCTTTTAAATGCTGAATGGTTCCAGTAAAAATTTTATAGGCTAAATATTTCATTTTGTTCATGACACGCACTTAATGCAGATCCATTTCAACATCGCTTTAAGACATCCAGCAATTTTCTTTAAGTTGCATGGACAATAGGCGAGATTAGTTACTATGGTGATAAATCCTTAGCAGTGATTCACAGTGGATGTGTCTGAATTTTGTACTAAACATTGGAAAGGAACATGTAAAGCTAGAGTTGTCCATGGAAAGGAGTCGTTAAAGATCACTTTCTCATGTGTGCAAATAAGTATGTAAAAAAAGAATATAAAAAAGGAGGGGCATATGGAACTTAACCCTGTAGTTTATAATTAAACATTGGGATTTTCAATTTTGCTAACGTTAAATATTACAACGTATTCCAAAATGACTCATTTGAGGCTGAGAACAATCAAATCCACTTTTGTAAATATGAGTTCTCGTTTTACTCGTTTCGGATTTGCTCCCTAACTAATGAGTTTTTATAATTCTAACTGGAATTTGAGATTGGGGTCCCATTTCATGAAATATTTTAATGATAGCGTATTCCCCCCCCCTTCCTACAGTATTTGCAGAAGTGTTTGAATGAAATATGAGCCAAAGCAGTTAAATAGGACCAAATAACCTGTGGTTCAGGTAACACAATCTTTTATCTTTTGTTTTCAAAACCATAATATCTACACAGTCATCTGTTGGAAGAAATGTCCTTCTGGGTTCAGTTTCCAAGTGGGGAAAAAGACACTGGAAACATGGAGGCTCTTGGAAAGATGGTTTTAATGGTGGACAGGATCACATGGCTTGAGTCCTGAACAGAAAAGGGGGATCACATGCTTCCAGATGTTGGGTGAAGAAGAAAAAGAGACTGAGATGCTGAAAGTCCCTGGTTTCATGCCCTCTCTGGGCTTTGATGTTGATCTTGTATTCTGATTGGTTGTCAGACTCCCATGGGGCCATGCAGGGACAACTCTAGGCTGTGTTTTGAGTCCAAGTTTGGTTGAGCATTGCTTCTTCCCAGGTGCCCTGTGGTGAGATGGGTAAAGGGCTAATGCTATCATGCCTTAATCCCACCACCCTGGAGCTGAAGGGGGAGATCTTTGTTATGTAGAATAGACTGGCTCAGGCTTTTTAATGGCCCATTGACAAAGGTGGGGGCTTTTAAGAGTGAGTCTGCTTCCTGCCTTAAAAACATGTTTTTCCATTTCTTATTCAGGGAAATATAATATTCTGCCTTTTCAATATTTCCCAGGATATTTCATTTTTCTAGGAGAAGGGTGGGTTTTAACTTCTTACACATCTTTCACCCTAGATGTTCTGTAGTCCTGTCCCCCCACCAGCTCTGAACACTTATACTTGCTTTAAAAAACCAAAAAAAAAAAAAGAGGAAGATTTAAAGAGTCAGATACTTTTTAACACAATTTTTTTTCTCTTATACCAGGGGCTTTTTAATTATTCAAGTTGTATTCTCTTCCAGACTGGTACAAAAAAGTCTTTCCTTTATGAAAACATAGTGTGAAAAATTCATGGTCTAGGGTGTTGTAAGACTTAACTTTGTTTCTTTAAGATCATGGCTGATAGTCAGATTGCTATCATGTAGTTTAAGAGATTTTGCTGATTTTTTAAACACATAACAAACTAATGACACCTCGAAATATTGTTAATATGATGTAGGTTAAGTAAACATAAACACCCAGACAAACAGAAGGGAAAAATGGAATGTAAATAAAACAAATAGAGCAGAAACATCACCCTGCCAACAAAAGTGCGTCTAGTCAAGGCTATGGTTTTCCCAGTTGCAATGGATGGCTGTGAAGGTTGGACCATAAGAAAGGCTGAGTGCCAAAGAATGGAGGCCTTTGAACTCTGGTGCTGGAGAAGACTCCTGCGAGTCCCTTGGACTGCAAGGCCATCCAACTGGTCAGTCCTAGAGGAGATCAACCCTGACTGCTCTTTAGAAGGCCAGATCCTGAAGAGGAATCTCAAATGCTTTGGCCACCCAATGAGAAAGAAGGACTCACTGGAGAAGAGCCTCATGCTGGGAAGGACGGAGGGCAAAAGAAGAAGGGATGACAGAGAATGAGGTGGCTGGATGGAGTCACTGAAGCAGTAGGCACGAGCTTAAATGGACTCCAGAGGATGGTAGAGGACAGGAAGGCCTGGGGGAATGTTGTCCATGAGGTCGCGATGGGTCGGATATGACTTCGCAACTGACAACAACAAAATAAATAGGGAAGTATAGGACAGAAAGGAAAGATTATAGGAAACAAAGAAACAAAGCATTAGTGGAAAGAATGCAAAAATATAAAAAGAACAAGTAGAAATTATATTACATCTAAAATAAATAACATTAGCTAGGTTAATTTTGATGAAACGGCTCTAGTAATTGCAGTTAATAAAAGCCATGAAAGACCAACTGTATTTTTCATCATATTGTGATGAAAAAAATTATTAGAAAAAAGTCAAGAGTTTAAATGAAATACTTAAAGCATTTGATATTAGATATTTAGGATTTACTAAGAAAAAGGAAAAATAGTTGAAATGTGTTTGAATATTAGTAGCTTGGGCTGGTAGTTGGGCTGTTTGGTTTGAGCTCCAAGCTTGGCAATTTGGTTGCAAATGTTTCATCACTATTAGAGGAGACATCGTCAGTGCACTTTGAAGTGTGCTCGTCTGTCAGAATATTGGCCGTTAAATACCTTTTTATGTGATGCAAATTAATGTGGATGCTGTTTGTTACTTCTGAGTCATGGTCTGATTGCTGATTGGCTGTTGATTGGCTGTTGGCCTGCGGCATGGTCTTTGGCAGTGGTGGGATTCAGCCAGCTCGCACCTAATTCAGGAGAACCGGTTGTTAACTTTCTAAGCAGTTGGGAGAACCGTTGTTGGAAAAAATCTCCTTTTGTTTTTTTCCACTTTACTGGGCTAATCCTGCAAGGAAGGCAAGAAGGAAACATTCTGGTGTTGTTTCTAGCCTGATCTTTAGTGTCCTGCTTACAGAAACTGCCTTTCCAGTTAACCCTTATTGCATTGTAACAGCTAAGGTGAAGTGAGTGATGCTGAGTTGGCCACACCCACCCAGTCACATGACCACCAAGCCACGCCTACCCAGCTGGGCAGAGAACCAGTTGTTAAATTATTTGAATCCCACCACTGGTGTTTGGTGATGTAAAATTAGGGTTGCTTTTTCGATACTTCTGAGTTGTGGTCTGGTTCTGGACTGTTTGATTTGCTGTTTGACAGCTGCTCGGGAATTCTGGGAGTTGAAGTTCGCCCCTGACCTAGACAATGCATATAGTTTGTCTGCTGCTATTTGCCATTCCCATGGTGAATATGTGGGAATGTGTGCAGGTATCCTTTTACCATCATACATAAATTTAGAAATCCACAAAGATTGCTGAAGTGAAGCTGGATGAAATTTAACTGCTGCAGTAATTCCATCAGCTATGTGAGTGAGAAGCACTTTTGATGTTCCCAAGCCAAGATCCATTTTTGGAACCTTTTATTCTGCAACCTCTAATTTAATAAGCTTCCACTTTCTCTGCGGTGGCCCTAATATCAAGCAATTGACGTCCAGAGGCTGTTTTCTTACAATGTGTAAGTGCTACTGTGCATTTAAAAAAAAACCCTTCATAGAATGGAATGGAAGCATATTATATACATTTTTATGGCACCAGTTTTAAATCCATCTGCCTCTTATTTTAAAAACTATTTCTGGAAAATCTAGCACGGAGGTGCTTTCAGCTGGGTTTATGATTTAGATTGTCGGTAAAAGTTATTTCAGCTTGTTGATCATTCTCCTTGGAGCCCTTTCAAAGAATGCTGCTGTTTCCTAGCTTATGGGTCCTCTGATGAAATTCTCACAAGACAAATATAACTTGAGTATAAAATCAGGCTTGCAATGTTGGAAGAAACTTGAAGAATATTTGGCCCCAAACTTTCTGCATTATGGCCCTCTATATTCTGGGATTCAGCTCTGTAGTCCCTTCTCAGCTGCATCACAGCCCTATTTGGTCTGGCCTGATTTGGCCTCATCTTCCTCAGTTGCAAGGGTTTGCTTTTTAAGGGAGGCAGAGTAATAATAATAATACTTTTTTAAAAAAAACCTCTGTGAAAATGTTTTTCTTAAGAAAAACATGAAATTGTGGAATGTAAGAACAGGATCTTTCTACAGCAGCTGCTTCTTTTTCTGCAATTGAAAGGAAAAAATAAAGCTCTTATATTGCATGTATGTACACTGAGAGCTTATGCATTGGAGACAAATTTCTTGTGTGTCCCATTACACTTGGGCAATAATGAATTCTGTTCTGTTTTTTGTTCTGTTCTGTTCTCTGTTCTGATCTGTTCTGTTCTGTTCCGCTCCATTCCATTCTACTCCACTCCACTCCACTCCACTTTGGGCCAATCTCCAAGAGATGATGAGTTCTAGTCCCGCCTTGGGCATTAAAACTGGCTGGATGACTTTGGGCCAATCACCAAGAGATGGTGAGTTCTAGTCCCGCCTTAGGCATTAAAGCTGGCTGGATGACTTTGGGCCAGTCCTTGTCTCTCAGCCCAACCCACCTCACAGGATTGTTTTTGTGGGGAAAAACAGGAAGAAGGAAGGAGTATTAAATCGGTTCACTGCCTTGAGTTATTTGTAAAGAAATAAAAGTTGGGATTTTAAAAAAAATCAACACACAGATAGAAAGAAATGTAACTTCCTCCTTGTCTGACTAGGTGGCTCAGTAGCTAAGACCCTTGTCGATCAGAAACGCTGGCAGTTTGGCAGTTCGAATCCCTAGTACAGGTCCCCTGAGTGAACAGGGGGTTGGACTAGATCAGTGTTTTTCAACCTTTTTTGTGCAAAGGCACACTTTTTTCATGAAAAAAATCACGAGGCACACCACCATTAGAAAATGTTAAAAAAAATTAACTCTGTGCCTATATTGACTATATATAAATGTTTTTCCCACGGCACACCTTACACTATGTCACGGCACACTAGTGTGCCGCGGCACAGTGGTTGAAAAACACTGGACTAGATGACCTCCCAGGTCCCTTCCAACTCTGTTACTGTTTACTGTTGACTTGTTTGGGAGAGACACACACTCCTGAAGCTAACTGTACCTTGCTGGCCTGCATTCATGGCTTTCATTTTGTTGAAAGAAATGTCCTTCTAGGTTCGGCTCCAAGTGGGGAAAAAGACACTGGAGACATGGAGGCTGCTTGGAAAGATGGTTTATTGGTGGACAAGACCACATGGCTTGAGTCCTGAACAGACAAGTTGATCACATGCTTCAATGTTGGGTGGAGAAGAAGAGAAGGGGCCAAGGAGGGGCTTGCTGGGCTTTTTATAATCTGTTCAGCCCCACCTCTCTGTTTCCTGTTCCTGTGTAAGAAATGCATTCTGATTGGTTGTCAGACTCCCACAGGGCCAAGCAGGGGCAACTATCTAGGCTATATTTTTAATCCAGGTTTGGTTGAGCTCTCAGATGCCATGTGGTGAGTGGGTAAAGGCTAATCATGCCTTAATCCCACCATCCTGGAGCTGAAGGGGAGAACTCTTTATTATATAAAGGGACTGGCTTGGGCATCTTAATGGCCCATTGACAAAGTGGGGGGGGGCAATAGCAATAGCAGTTAGACTTATATACCGCTTCATAGGGCTTTCAGCCCTCTCGAAGCGGTTTACAGAGTCAGCATATTGCCCCCAACAACAATCCGGGTCCTCATTTTACCCACCTCGGAAGGATGGAAGGCTGAGTCAACCTTGAGCCGGTGAGATTTGAACAGCCGAACTGCTGAACTGCAGTCAGCTGAAGTAGCCTGCAGTGCTGCACTCTAACCACTGCGCCACCTCGGCTCTCTCTCGGCAAGAAGCTGCAGGGAGCTACTCTGTCTTTGAAACATGTTTCTTCCTTTTCACATCCAGGGAAGTGTAATATTCTGCCTTTTCAATAATTCTCAGGATATTTCATTTTTTTCTGGGAGAGGGCTGGGTGAGAACTTCCTACAATTTCCCCCAGATAAAGTCCGTAGTGATGTTGTCAGAGAGGAAATCGGGGCTGCAGACAAGCTAGTCCTGAATTACAAGCCAGCTCCTCCATTCCCAACCATTATCTCTGGCTTGGAACAGCGGTTTGCATTTCCAATAGGCGGCTGATTTCTCTGCCTCTCAGGAAAGCATTTGCCTGCAAGGTGAGCCTGCAGTAACAGGAGAAGCTTTTAAGGGCTAAAGTTTCGGGTTGTCTCCATTCACAGCCATCCCGGGAAGAATGAGTGAGGCTGCTTGGTTTCCTTTTTAAGATTCCCTCTTGTTGGTCACAAAGCCCTTTTGTCCCTTTGGTGCATTATGGGAACTGGCCTTTAGCTGTTAATCATGTTTCTGTCATCCCCAGATACAAAATAATAGCCCTGGGTAGGGGCAAGGGGGGGGGCAGGGAGAAACAGCTGGTTTGGTTCTCAGGCCTCTGAGGACAAGTTGCTTGGGGCTACAGCAGACCTCTGTGTCCCAGTTGCCCAGAATGGTTAGGACTGGGTCACCAACAACGAGACACATTCCCATTTGCAGCTCTCGGTTCCTGAAACTCCGCTGAGAACATGGCTGATGTTACAAGGGTGATGGTGGGAAGCATTTGAATTTTACAACATTTGGTTCCTTTCTTTCTTTTTGCTCTTGGCCAGGCTGCAGTTTTTTAAAAAAAACTAGAAGTTCCCTAGATGTGAATTGCCTTTTAAATTAAACATCCAGTGCTGCTTTTTCAGGTTCCCTTTCAAAAATAAAAATAGGGCCTTTTTCTTGTTTAGCAATAGCAATAGCAGTTAGACTTACATACTGCTTCATTGGGCTTTCAGCCCTCTCTAAGTGGTTTACAGAATCAGCATATTGCCCCCAACAACAATCCGGGTCCTCATTTTACCCACCTCGGAAGGATGGAAGGCTGAGTCAACCCTGAGCCGGTGAGATTTGAACCGCCGAACTGCAGTCAGCTGAAGTAGCCTGCAGTGCTGCATTTAACAACTGCGCCACCTCGGCTTTGGCCATCATGATTTAGAAGTTTGCATTAAAAGATAGGAGCCATAACCTTGATTAAAATATATGTTTATTTTTAAATTTAAAAAACAACAAACCATATGCCACTCAGAATTTGATTAGATGAATAAATAAAATGTACATAGCTGTCTTCATGTTCATTTAGACCATGAAGTCAATGTGTGTATTTCATAACATCATAATGTGAGTTCTACCCAAATTTTGTTATGCAGTTATCTTGGAAATACAGTTGACATTCACAGGCCTGCACATGTTTCAGAAAGCATTTGCAGGTTTTAAGAGATTACTAGAAATTAGTACTTTGGAAATATCTAGTATTCCACTGCTAAATACCTAGGATTCTGTTCCAGTGAGCTAACCTGTAATGCCAGGGACGGAAAAGAACAGCTATTTTGTGGTTAGATGTTTGTGGTTTCCTCTTTGGGCGTCTTGCCATGAGATAAGTACAGTACAATATTATTGGAGGGTTAATTATATGAAAACAGCTAGTGATATGAAGCAGACTGTTTCCCACACATCTTCAAATTTGCCAAGTGATTAATGGTCATCTTATATATTGCTTTCCCCTGCCCTCCCTTGTTCGCATGCTGACATGTTGAGATGTATCAGTAGGTTTATTACAGCAATTAACCTTGCTATAATATTGGGATGGGGGAGTCTTAAGTACATTTATAACGTACCCCACCCTAAAACTCCTCAGGAATACCGATGACACACAGTAAAATGTAGTGTTCCTACTCCCCAATCAAAAACAATCTCAAGTATGCAGGTCTCTTAACCCTTTTCAGAAGGTTCCAAGCTTAGTTTAGGAGGATTAAATGGGAAACTCCCTAAATCAGGCGTCCCCAACTCCTGGGCCATGCCCCACTTCTGGGCCGTGGCCTGTTTGAAACTGGGCCGTGGGAGAAATGGACTAGTGCACGTGGAAAGCTCCAGTCGCGCAAGTGGAGGGTGCGTGGGCTTGTGGATGAAACTATTTGTGTATGTTAGTGGAGCTTCACAC
This sequence comes from Thamnophis elegans, assembly GCF_009769535.1. Taxonomy (NCBI): domain Eukaryota; kingdom Metazoa; phylum Chordata; class Lepidosauria; order Squamata; family Natricidae; genus Thamnophis; species Thamnophis elegans. Next base: position 7,997,340 of record NC_045546.1, read on the forward strand.
GCTAGCGCAAGGACTGCCCCCCCCTCAATGCATGAAGCTCCATTTGTGCGAGTGGAAGGTGCACACATCCACCGTTCGTACAAATGGAGCTGTGCGCACGCCTGGGTGCTTGCCACCCTCACCCTCCACGCAAGGTCGAGCCGGGCAGCCAAGCTGGGAAGATTGGGCACCACTGCTCTAAATGAATGAAATTAATATGAGTTCAGGTTTTATTTTTTTCACTATACTTACTGTTAGAAGCTAGCACACAAAAAGTATCACCAAGTAGAAACTTGTCAGTTGATAACCTGGGTAGATTTGATTTAAATCAAATTGATTTAAGTCACAATTTAAATCACGATTTAAGTCACAATTTAAGTCACAATTTAAGTCACGATTTAAGGCACAATTTAAGTCACGATTTAACTCATGATTTAAATCACGATTTAAATCACGATTTACATCACTAGTAAAGGGGCTTGATTTAAATCAACTTGATTTAAATTATAGTTTTAAAAGAGTTTTAAAAGGTGTCATCTCTATCCCGCAGCAGCTCATCCTCTGACCTGCTGTTGACTCAGTGACAGTCCCATTTGTTTTAACGGGACAGTTGGTGATGTGGCAGTGACACGAGGTAAGGACATGGTGGGCTGCAGGTGAGCAGATGCCCGCTAACAGGCACTTCCATGATGGATTTGAAATAACAGGTGCTCTTTAAAAGTAAGGGCTCATTTTTGCTGGTAGTTAGAATCTTTAATATTATTATTTGCAAAAAATAATAATGAAGGTTTCGTATTTAGCTTGCAGAGCTTGGATTCATTGGATGAGTTGTAAATTTTGCAGAATATACAGCCTCATGCTACATACTAAGCTCCAATTCATGCTGAATAAACTAAATTAATAATGTATCATAAATAGAAAACTATCTTCAGATATATTTTTACACCAACAGCATTTTATTAAAATAAATTTGATAAAAATAAAAAAATACCTGATTTAAATACAAAAATTCCAGTTTAAATTTTTAAAAATCTGATTTTTTTTAATTTAAGAAAAACAATCTCCGATTTTTTTATCCACCCTGGTTGATACCATGTCAAGAGCAAAGTTATACCAAAGCTTTGTGATGTGCAAGCAAACTACTGTAGTTTCCAATGCTTTTTAGAGATATAAGGGAAGACATCGTACAAAAGATGCTTGTATATATGTCAGAACAAAGGAACTTTGTGAGTTGGATACACACACACGCACACACACACACACACACACACATTTGTTTTCGTAGATTTTCATGGATGTAGGTATGCTGGTCTTGTTGTATTTGGGTCTTTTCCCGTGTAAGATTGAGATTGTCTTGGCAATGTTTCGGCAAGGTCACACGCCATCCTCAGGCTGGTGTTTTTGGCTTTGTGCTTGCGCGAGTAAAAGTGTGTGTGTGTGTGTGTGTATACATTAATACAATAGCAGAATTGGAAGGGACCTTGGAGGTCTTCTAGTCCAACCCCCTTCCTAGGCAGGAAACCCTATACAAATTCAGACAAATGGATATCCAACATCTTCTTAAAGACTTCCAGTGTTGGAGCATTCACAACTTCTGGAGGCAAGCTGTTCCCCTGATTAATTGTTCTAACTGTCAGGAAATTTCTCCTCAATTCTAAGCTGCTTCTCTCCTTGATTAGTTTCCACCCATTGCTTTTTGCCTTGCCCTCAGGTGCTTTGCAAAATAGCTTAACTCCCTCTTCTTTGTGGCAGCCCCGCAAATATTGGAAGACTGCTATCATGTCTCCCCTAGTCCTTCTTTCCATTAAACTAGACATACCCAGTTCCTGCAACCGTTCTTCATATGTTTTAGCCTCCAGTCCCCTAATCCTCTTTGTTGCTCTTCTCTGCACTCTTTCTAGAGTCTCCACATCTTTTCTACATCGTGGCGACCAAAACTGAATGCAGTATTCCAAGTGTATGTATGTATGTATGTATGTATGTATGTATGTATGTATGAATGAATGAATGAATGAATGAATGAATGAATGAATGATACTTTTGGCTCATTCAGATGTTGTGTGTATATAAAACCTCTGATTGTGGTGAAACTTAGGGCGAAAGTGAGGTTTGTGGTTCCGGAATCCAGGTTTGTGTTGCATTGTTTGTAAAGTAGGGGGATTAATCCTGTGACAGCCAGAAAGGCCTTAACAACCATTTTATCAGCCTTCCAGGGACTGCTGTGAAGTTTGTGTTTTTTCAGCAGGAAAGAAGCAGCAGCAATATTTTAGTTCCTGCCAACCCTTTCACAAAAATAGAGACCAGACTGTTGACTTTAAACTACCCAGCTTAATGGCAGTGGAAAGTCTGGTTTCTAGATTACCTTTTAAATTTCATTTCCATCGCCACTTTATTAAGTTATACGTGCGTTGTAATGTCTGACTTTTTTTTTTTCTTCAGTCCCCCTGATGGTTTGCTGTTTGAAGACAGAAATGAGATCTTTGTTCAAGATAAACTAATGCTGTGGCTACACAAAACATTGGATCATTTATATAGGAGAAGCGTCACCCGGCATTTAGTGTAACCTGTTTTACTCTGTTGAGGATCAGAAAGCAATTTTGTGTGTGTGTGTGTGTGTAAAAGATTTTCTTTGCGAGGGTGCCAATTCATCTATTCCTGGACGTTACGCAGACCACCCAGGCCCCTCGTTTATTCTTCGTAGATATAAATGGATCCAGCAAAAACTGGTTATCTTCTTTCCATCCAGTTTTACTTTTTTTTTTTTTTTTTGAATCTGGATGTGCTAAAAGTATGGTTTTCATTTCTTCTGCAGAATGTTCTTTTCAAGTTGACTATATATTGCCTATGAAGTGATAGCTGGAATGAAAATCTCAGCAGTTCACTAGTCTTGCAGTCATGAGCTACTTCATTGGAATTTCCTTGCTTGTGCCGAGCAAGGATGAATCTTCGTGCTTAAGATGCTTGGCTTGGAATTAAATTTGATATCGGCCAATTTTTGATTTCTGTAATTTGATTCATTTTGCAAGGAATTTATATCTTGAATTGGAAATATCACAAGTGGCTACACACACACACATACACACACACAGAGAGACAGAGTCTTGGTGGTCTAGTATAAATTTACAGCATGTAGGGTTTGTGGGGAAAAGGCCCCTTGTTGGGGTTCCAGCTGGACCCAAACACCAGTGTCTGTCTGCCTGTCTGTCTGTCTACTCTCTCTCTCTGTCATCTATATATCTATCATCCATCCATCCATCCATCCATCCATCCATCCATCTATATATCCATCTCTCTATTTATTATCTATCCATCCATCCTTGCATCCATCTCTCTCTCTCTATGCATCTGTCTGTCTATTTATCATCTATTTATCATCTCTCTCTGTCCGTCCGTCCATCCATCCATCTCTCTCTCTGTGCATCTTATCTATCCATCCATATCTATCACCCTCTATATGCGTCTGTCCGTCCATCCATCCATCCATCCATCCATCCATCTATCTATCTATTCCTCCCTCCCTCCATCTATCCATTCATCCATCCATTCATCCATCCATCCATCCCACCAGTATGGATATTTAGTGGATTGGGCAGGTAATAAATGTACATAAAGTACATTTCAAGTAAAGTAAAATAAAAATAGGGAGGGAGACAGAGAGAAGAAGAAGAAGCTCTTCTATAAGAATAGGCTTGCATGAATTGCTAGATTGTTAATAAATTCTATTAAGATATTACAAATCTAAACAACCAAAAATAAACAGATGCAAACATCTACAGCTATTGGAGCACAGGGAAAATGTGAAAAGATACGATATAAACATCATATTATTTCATTCCTACTCCTTTTTTAAATTTAAATATGATTTATACAATAGGAACAACCACTCACAGATAATTCAGATTGCTTGAATCTTTTTGAAAAGTAGTTCCTCCTACACAAAGTTCCCTAGGCATATTATACAGTTGGTTACTGATTGCATAACACTGAAATTCCAGTGGTCCCAATTGTCACATCGATACTCTTTTTGAGTTTAGACATTAATTGGTAACTGACTCCGAGCTCTTTCCAAAGATTTGGCCTGTCACGTTAGGCAAAGTAAATCGATATGCGTTATCCAGGTGATCGTGTTTATCTCCGAGGGTTAACTCTTCATGTTTACAACATAAACAGTAGGGTTTTCTTTTTCTCATGAGTAATTTGGCATCCCGGTGTGTTTCACGGGAGAACATGGGCAGTGAATTGTCTCTGTGTGCTTTCTCAATTACTGAAGTGTCTTAGCAAATAATGACAAAAGGTTTTCAGGGAAGGAGCCCTGTCTCTCTTACGTGATTGATGTGAGGGTAAAGGTTGTGACCTTTCGGGCTGAGGAGATTGTGGTGTGTGTAATAGGGCGGTGGTCTTATCAGCGAGTCCCATTCATTGTGTACTTTCCCATTGAGGCAGCAAAGCCAGTAAACATTGGTTACCTGGGATGTTAATGTTATCAGTGGGATTTCTTTGTTTTTGTCACTTGTGAGGATCTGGGCTTGAGCCTAATTCTTCCAAATCCCCTTTTTCTGACATCGGCTTTTTTTTTTAATGCCTGTGTGGCACTGGAGGATTGGATTGTGGCAAAACAGCATTGCTTGTATGTTTGATTTATTGTCTCTATTGAAGCTGGATTCCAGCTGCCCGACTCTCTTCGAATTGGGAAGCCTGCTCATGGGACAGAATAGCTGAACATGATGTGGTTTTTTTTTCCAAAAGGCAACTGGGCTAGATTAAAGGTAAAAGTTCCCCTTGCACATATGTGCTAGTCGTTCCTGACTCTAGGGGGCGATGCTCATCTCCGTTTCAAAGCCAAAGAGGCACCAGCGCTGTCCGAAGACGTCTCCGTGGTCATGTGGCCGGCATGACTAAATGCCTTCCCACCAAAGGTGGTTCCTATTTTTCTACTTGCATTTTTACAAGCTTTCGAACTGCTAGGTTGGCAGAAACTGGGACAAGTAACGGGAGCTCACTCTGTTACGCGGAACTAGGTATTTCTGATCGACAAGCTGAGTGTCTTAGCCACTGAGCCACTGCTTCCTATACGGGATGAACTGGATGACCACAAATTCATTAGAAGATGGGTAGTCCTTGACTTATGACCCCAACCAAGCCTCAAATTTCTGTTGCTAAGTAAAACAGTTGTTAAATGAATTTCCCCCCGGGGGTGGTGGTGCAGGAGACTGAGTGCTGCCTGTCACATCCCCTGGCCATGCCAACCACGGCCATGCCCACCCAGTAGGTCATTAGGGTAGAGAACCGCCAAAGATTTCTATTTTTCTACTTGCATTTTTTATGTCCTTTCGAACTGCTAGGATGGCAGAAGCTGGGACAAGTAATCTGTAAAGGGAAGAAAGTAACCAAACCTGTAGCGGACAGGTTTAGATTTCATTATCATTTGCATTCTTTTCGATCAGATTTTGCAAGATCATCTTTACCGTTAGGTTGAGTGGTACGGTGGTAGTTTTGGGGATATCCTGAAAAGTAGAATCTTTGGGGAAATCTCTCCTGTTTCTGTCTATACTAATTCATTGGAGGACAATATACTGCATAACTGCCCTGAGGACGCTGTGTCATTATCAAAGTTGAATTACATTTCTTCTCCTAGTCCTAGTTCATTTCTGAATGTGAGATGAGAACAGAAGCAGTCATTTTGTTTTCCAGGGGGCAGTAAAATTTTCCAAGTTGCTTACGGCTTTTTTTTTTTTCATGAGAGCTTTTCTCTTAAACTGTCCCTTTTAAAATTGTCCACAATATTTTAAAAAAAAAAGAAACAAAAAACAGCATCAAAGTAATTTTTTACAGCCACTTTTAAGTTTCTCATTTTAAAATGTGGACACCTTTTGCTTAATGAAATGGTAAAATTCGTTACTTCAAGGCTTAATTGAAGATATATGATTGTAGACAGATACATTTTGATATGAAAGTAATAACGTAGTAAGTATGCTGTCAGGAGTGCTGTTTCCAAAGAATGAATTCCTAAATATACTTAGCTGCTCACTTATTCAGAAATTAAAATGTCGATGTAGAAACAGACCTCCTCCTATTCACATGTCACAGATGGTTACTTAACATCCTAATCCATGTTATGAATCCCTTCATTAACCTCAGCATCTCAGATATAAAATTTACAAAAATAAAAGGGGTTATGTTACCTCGGAGAAATACACCCCTAATGTGATAATCGTTTAACTTTGAAGAAAGAGGCTGAGTAACAGCAGTGTAGTGATGTTTGAGGCTTGAGGTTGGTTCAGATCTGTTCACAGCCAAGAATAAATAAACTTTACTTTGTTCATCCTAATCAACCTGAGGATAAAGGCGGTAAGAGACACATATTAGCTACCCTGAATTCTTTAAAGAAAGGAGGCCGGGATACACATGTAATAAATAGCACTGATAGAAGAGAATATTTGTAGCTCCGGGTTGAACTGTGGAGTTCTTGGTGCTCTGAATTGGGGTGTTCTCTTGCAGACGTTTCATTAACAAACTAGGTAACATCATCAGTACTAGCAGGGAGTGGGATTTGCTCTCATTTTATATAGCAGTGGCTTGTCCTGTCAGTATTGGTAGTGATTGATCAGGTAAAGGTAAAGGTTCCCCTCGCACGTACATGCTAGTCACTCCATACTCTAGGGGGCGGTGCTCATCTCTGTTTCAAAGCCGAAGAGGCAGCACTGTCCGAAGATGTCTCCGTGGTCATGTGCCCAGCATGACTAAACACCGAAGGCGCACGGAGCACTGTTACCTTCCCACCAAAGGTGGTTCCTATTTTTTTACTTGCATTTTTACATGCTTTTGAATTGCTAAGTTGGCAGAAGCTGGGACAAGTCACGGGAGCTCACTCCGTTACGTGGCACTAGGGATTCGAACCGCCGAACTGCCGACATTTCTGATCGACAAGCTTAGAGTCTTAGCCACTGAGCCACTGCGTCCGCAAAAGTGATTGATCAAGGACCCACCAATTCAGACAAAGAAGCTAAACAATAAACAGCAACCCAATCAAGGAAGTACAATGGCCACTCCTACCAAAACCAGTTACACTTTTCAACATGCATAGTGGTTTTCTCCAAAAACAAATATATTTCTCATATTTCATCACAAGCATAGCAAGGGGATTATTTTCTCTGTCGGTTTCCACATCTGTTTGGAGCCATGTCTCATGGCATTACCATATTCTTTGGTTTATTTAATATTTTTCATTTCTCGGGTTTTATTTTAACTATTAAAATAGTTCTCTTTCGATTGGAAGACTCCGAAATCCATTAACATTAAAAAAAAACCTCTAAAAAAACCCCCCAAGTATGGCAAAGATTTAAAATCAGCAGGAAGGAAGCTAGTGTGTCAGAATTTCATGCAGCCACAGGCCATTATATAGCTGGGAATTACGCCTTACATATTTAGAGGGTTCAGACTAGGCAAGTCTCACCCAGGATAAACCCAGTTCCTTCAGAAGTGGGGAAGCTTTGCATGTAACCAAGATGACAGCTTGCTTTGTGTTGGATGGTTGATCTTGTTCCCATTCCTGGTTCTTGACCTCTGTAAGGCCTGTCTCGGTATCTTTATTCAATGCATTTGTCTGTCAGTGTTGTGGCCCGCCAGTGGCCAACGGAGCTGGCCTCAAGATTTGGACAGATTTGGCAAATCACTCCTGACTGATTGTTTCCTGGTTCTTGCAATCGATGGTTTGTTTTGTCAGAAATGTTTACATAGGAACGTTAAAAGCTCGACAGGAAGGAATTGGATATATTTTATGTCACAATCATTTTGTTGCAAATGTAAAGAGCTAAGAAGGTTGCAATGACTATTGGAAAGCGAAAGGCAGGTCTTATTTGAAGTTTCTTAATTTGGGGAAGTTTGTAAACAATGTCATCCGTGCCTCCTGTCTGTAAGGTAAAGGCAAAGGTTCCCCTGGCACATATATGATAGTCGTTCCTGATTCTAGGGGGTGGTGCTTATCTCTGTTTCAAAGCCGAAGAGCCTGCGCTGTCCGAGGATGTCTCCGTGGTCATGTGGCCGGCATGACTAAACACCGAAGGCGCATGGAACGCTGTTACCTTCCTACCAAAGTGGTTCCTATTTTTTTTACTTGCATTTTCATGTGCTTTCGAACTGCTAGGTTGGCAGACGCTGGTACAAATAACTCCGTTAGGTGGTGCTAGGGATTTGAACTGCCAAACGGCCGACCTTTCTGATCGACAAGCTCAACATCTTAGCCACTGAGCCATCGAGTCCCTCTATGTGTGCCTCCCGTCTGTAAAGGTACTAGCAATACTTTGACATCCTGGGATGGCTGTGTGATAATGAGCCAGCTTCTAGGCCAGGGAGTCTCGCTGACTCTCCATACATCCACACAGTCCCCGCTTTTGAATGTCCACATTGTAAATCCAAAATGCCAACAGTTGACTTTTTCGTGTCATTTATTGAGATGGTTGACGAACTCTTTCTGACATTGTTTTTAATTTGCACCTCTTCTGCTGAACGTAAGGAGCCCTTGCCCGATCTTGAAAGCATTATAACAATATAACTTTAGACTTGATTAGTTTGTGCTTATTTATTTAGAAAAATTAAACGCTGTTGCCTACTTTCTTTAGCCACACTCTTTGCCGCAGAACAAGTCGTTATTAATTACGGTAAAAAGAGTTCTGGCAGCTAAAACTTAATCTCTGAAATCTTTTCGAAGACATGGGAACAGTACCAAAACGTTGCAGAAAGTCCTCTCTTAACACAGTGCTTTTGACATGAACCTTTATTATGGATTTCCCATTCCCTCTCCCCTAATCGGAACAGAATGAAAATGCTTGCAACGAGTGCGGAAAAGGACAGGCTTAGAGCTGCCTTTTCTTGAAAAATAACCGCAATGACATCTTTCTTATAAGAAAAGTTACATTTTACTTCGATAATCGTTTCTCTAAAGTTACATCTCCCCTCCCAGCGCTTGTAATTTTTGCTGTTGCGTGTGATGCTTGTTCTCTACTCTAGTGATTAAGCCTCACCGGAGGAGCCCTGAGACAGTCACCCTCTGAATGAGAATTTTTTTGAAAGGTTTACAACAAGGCGCATTTAGAGGGAGGCATGGAAGAGCTAATTGGTGACATTTAGCCCTTACAAAGTGGTGTGGAGACCTCTTGCCTTCACTCACAATGGGGGTGTGGAGAGAAGATTAGTACACCCACATTCACAGCACAAGAGCAATTAGTTTTGGTCTGTGGCTAGACACAAAACGGGCAGATCTCCTTGGCTCGTCGAAGTCACTGGAGGCAAATATAGTTCCTGTAATCAGACATGTCCTCTCCAGCAGCTGCAGATTGTACTCGTATACTTGTCTGTGCATCCTTTGAGTAAGGAAAGTTAGCAAGTCTTTTGCAAGTTTCTTTCGACCCCCCCAGCTCTCCTCCAGTATGGCTAAATTTAGGCAGGATCCCTGCTGGTCCAGTAAGCTTGTGACCACGGGGATATAGCTTTTTCCTGTATCTTTTTACTTGCTTGGTCCATGGGTGTTTGTTATAAATGTGCTCCTTGTCCTCCATTCACATCTGGCATAATGATACTCTTGGGAGAGGAAACAACTGTTCCTAAATGAAATAAAGAAGCATGGAGCTGGGTAATCATCAGATAACTTAAGAGATATACAATTTTAGAGTTGTAAAATCCTGCTTTTTTTAAAGCTTCATTTCATCGGCCTGTGATGGCAAACATATAGCAGGCATGCTACAGGTGGCATGTAGAGCCCTGTTTGCTTTGCTGCGCATTCGCCCGCGCCTCCCATTAGCCAGCTGGTTTTTGTGTCTCTGCTGTGCATGCATGGGGGGGCGGGGTGCATGTGAGAGACATGTACGTATGTGGGGGGGCTGTGGGGGTTGCGTGTGCATGTGTGGGAGGTGGGGGTCGCGTGTGCGGGTTGTGGTGCAGCCCCCTCGCTGCCTGTTTTTGGTCCCAGGAGATTGAAGGGGGGGCCTAACCTACTAGATCCAAAATAGCGTGCAGGGTGTGTGTGCATGCATGGGGGTGGGGGGAGTACTGGGCTGGGTCACATGCACATGCGTGGGGCCCGGGAAGCACAGGGGTTGCACACGCATTGTATTATGAGTGACGGCACGCGGGTGCACTGTCGCGCACAGGCGCACACACTTTCGGCACGCGACAACAAAAAGATTAGCCATCCCGGTCATAAGCGGTACAGCCAGGATCAATGAAAAGAAACGCAAGGGACTGGAGGTGCTTTAGAAATATCTCTCAAGTCATTTGTAGGGTGAAAATCGCAAATCATATTTACAGGTAGTCCTGACTTAAGATCACAATTGAGCCCAAAATTTCAAGTGGCTAAGTAAGACGCTTGTTAAGTGAGCTTTGTTCCATTTTGCGACTTTCCTTGCCACCATTGTTAAGGGAATCCCCGCAGTCGCAAAGTTAGTAACGCAGTTGCTAAGTGAATCCTGACTTCCCTATTGACTTTGCTCGTTAGTTTTCAAAACGTGACCACGTGACTTTGGGACAGTGCAACCGTCATAAGTATGAGCCACTTGTCAGCTGTCTGAATTTTGATTATAGGGCCATGGGGATGCTCGTCAGTGTGAAAAATGGTCATATGTCACTTCTTTCCCTCCATATGATTCTAATGCCTATTTGTTGACAGGGTTCTAGGTTGCCTGTATGTGGCTCATAGGCCAATTTCAGATTCATTTGTTTAAAAAAGAGTGTGCTTTACATGAACCATTCTGCCTTTTTCACAGTTTGCGAAATGAGAATTTCACGTGTGCAAAGAAACTGCTGGCAAATTAATTTTGAACTTCTCTTAATTGAGGATATGACTGCATGGCTTTCAGTAAGAAGAAACTGGGTTTTCGCAGGATTTTAAAAGATGAGTGGGTCCCCTTAAGGTACAGATTCCTTCCTCGATTTAGCAAGCCAGAATTGTTATTTTGCTGATTCAAAGCATTGCAAGGCTAAGCCATGATTTCAGCTTCACTCTTAATTTTCCAGCTGTTGGGAATTCCTTGAAATATAAAGGCTTCTATCTATAGGCAGTTACAGACAAAGCGATGTTTGTTAACTTAGTGATTGACTGTGGAGTGAAACTTTTCGTCTTGATTCTACACTTAAAATAAACTCAGCAGAAAATTAGTTCCCCAGATGGGGTGGAAGAGCAATTCCCAACCTGGAAAATGCTAGGTTGGAGAAGAAGACAGGGATGTCTTCTTCTGGCAGGGGGTGTCAACAGCCCCAAAATAACTTGATTTGAAACCTGAGATATTTTTGTTGGTCATTCTACCCGAAAAAGATGACAAAAAGACTTATGTATCTGGTCTTACATATATTAACTGCAGCTAGAATTGTACCCTGTTTCCCCGAAAATAAGACCTCCCTGGATAATAAGCCCAATTAAGACCCTGTCTTATTTTCAGGGAAACGTGGTATTTGTGCAACAGTGGAAAAATGATGAAATACCGCCAGATGAGAATATAATTAAGAAAATATTAGAATGCGCAGAAATGGAAAGATTAGCACTCATTAAGGATGAAGAAGAAACTGAATATTTCTTGACATGGGAGGTATTTTACCAATGGTTAGACAATAGAAACAGAAGTTAGAAATGAGATAGATGATAGATAGATAGATAGATAGATAGATAGATAGATAGATAGATAGATGATAGATAGATAGATAGATAGATAGATAGATAGATAGATAGATTTAGAGAGATAGATAGATGAAATGTTAATGTGGAGGGAATTTGATGATGAAGATGTTATGTACTATTGTAATTGTATTTTTTTTGAATAGATTTTTATTATTTTTACATTTAAAACAATGCAGTACCACGAAGTTGAAGTGACCATACATTCACATTATATACAGCTAGTCTCAACCATTGACAATTAGCCTACTTAGTACATTGTCTATCCTTCTGTCCAATCACAATATATACAGTTTGTTCCAGTCTTGTCATCTTGTCTTATACCAATCATAAAATCTGTTCCAGATTTCAAAATATTCTGATTGCCCTTTATTTTTAAGTTCAAGAGTGAGCCTATCAGCTTCCGCACAGGCCAACACTTTTCTGATTATATCTAGTTCTTTTTTCTTTTTCTTTTTTCCAATACTGTGCATAAGTTATGCGCACCGCAGTTAGTACATGTATAATTAGATAAAGAATATCTTTCTTAAACCCCTCCGGGATTATGCCTAGGAGAAAATTTTCTGGTTTAAATAAAATTTGGTCTCTCACCATTTGTTCTAACCATGATTGAATCATTTTCCAATATTTTTTTTGCTTCATTGCATGTCCACCACATATGATTAAAAGTGCATGGTGTTTTTTTACACTTTCAAAAATTTGGGGCGAGATTTTTAAACATTTTGGAGCGCCGTGCTTGGGGGAGATGCTATCTGTAGAACATCTTATAAAGATTTTCTTTATACACCGTTTATATGTACTATTGTAATTTTATTGATATGTAGTTATATTATTAATAGTATTGTAATGAATATTATAACAAATATGGGGATTTTGATTGTTTAGAACCCAGATCTCAAACTGTTCGGTGGGAATGGAATATAAATAAAACAAATAAAACTTGGGGGAAAAACAAAACTTGACAGGATCTTTGGGAAATGGCGATGGATTTAACAGCAAATTATAGTTTGATAAATTAATATTTGCTCGGAGCTTCTACAGTATATGTAGTGAACTTTGCTTTCAATTCCACTGTCCTTGGAAATAATTTAGTCTATTCTTAGGTATTCTTAATCTCTTAATAGGACTACAAATTCAAAGTGCCTTGGCTTGAGAGATACAGAATAAAAATACCTCCAGGGTTGGACTTTTTTTTTTTTTTTTTTTGATGCTCACTGATGATATCAGAGCAAAACCCTTTTGACAGGTTTATTCCTCCCACATTTCTCACATTGAAACATGCCTGCTGGAAGAAATGTAAGTCTTACTAAGCGACATCTGGGTTTACAGTTTAAAGGCTATTCCCCTTACAGTACTCTACCCCACAAGCTATCTGTGGCTGAGCAGATGTTGTTGAACCACTGCTCCTAACATCCCCAACCATCGTGGCCAATGAAATTAAATTGGAATTGAAATTCAGCAACAGGACAAGTTCCCATCTCAATCATTTAACCTGGTTTGTGCAGAAATGTGTCTCGCTGTGTATCACAGCTGGGTTCAGGTTTAGAAGGATATACCAGAAGCCGACAGCTACTAAGGTTGCTAGCAGTTTATCTTAGAGGGTACATGACTGGAAGCAGTGCCAATCTCTATTAAAATGAGAACAATCTGGAGTACATAACTTCTTTCCCCCTTCTCATTCATAAGGAGAGTTAAATCCCTTTCGTTTTAGACAGAAGTTTCTTTGTTCCCTAAACACGGTTGTGTTTGTTTTTCGAGACCTTTCCCAAATCCATGTTCCTTTTGTTTATATTATACATTATATCTGTATATATAATAATAAATTAGCATCATGTTTGTACACAGAGGAGGCCCAAGACGGCTTTTTGTTTAGAAATTCCTTTCCAGATTTTAATGTTTGTCACATAAAAGACTTATTTAATTAATTATGAAAACTGCTGTTAATATTACACAGTGGGGCAGATGGTGGTCTCTATCGGATTATTCATGCTTCTAGCAGGCAAACCCTACAAGAAACCCCACAAATTGCACACTGCATGAACATATTCAAGTAACTTTTAAGTACCGTATTTTTTGGACTATAAGATGCACCGGAGTATAAGACGCACCAGGATTTTGAAGAGGTAAATAAAAAAAATTTTTTTGCACTCTGCATGCTTCCCAAACCCTCTGCATGCCCCGTTTTTTGCAAAAGGGGGGGGGGCATGCAGAGCTTTGGGAGGCTTGTAGGGTGCTGGGGGACAACATAAATGAGCAAAAAACCTCCCCATTTTTCACAAAGGAGAAGGTGTGTCTTATATTCTGAAAAATACAGTAACTGGAACTTCCAAAATGAAATTCAATGGTTTAGGCCAGGGGTGTCAAACTTGTGTCGTCACATTGCCGTCACGTGATGTATCGTGACTTTCCCCCCCTCTTCGCTAAAATGGGGGTGGGCGTGGCTAGCATGTGACGCATCTGGCCTGTGGGCTGCAAGTTTGACACCCTTGATTTAGGCATTCAAAGACATTCAGGCAAGAAAAGCCGAATGCACAGGTATAGAATAGGTGATACCTGACTCAATAGCAGTCACTGCGAGAGAGTTCTATTGGACAATCACTTAACTATGAGCCAGCAGTGGTGCTGCAGCCGCTAAAAGTGCCAATACAATTTAGCAATTAAAAGTATTGGAGTGGGCAAGAGATGATGGATGGATGAATTTCCTTTTTTGTTGCTGTTACATTTTGCTTCTCCTTTTCTCTCCCTTTGTTTATTGTTTTTTTTTTCTCTAAGTAGGTGGCATGATTAGAAATTAGATGGGAAAGAAAGGAAAAGTCTTTTAATAAAGGGTGACATGATTAGAAGCTAGAATAAGTGATAGAAATAAGATTAGTGTATACATTTTTATATAATAAAATGGAAGTAATAATAAGGTAAAATGTGGAACAATTGAACAATAATAGATTGTGACATAATATAACCATGTATTATTACTAGAAATACATAAGTTGACTGATTGTAATAACTATGATTAACTTTATTAGTTTTATTTGTATTAGAATATATGACACCCAGCTGCCACACTGTTCGCGCGTTGATTTGATATATTTATAAAAAATAAAAAAAACTATATTAAAAAAAATGCCAATGCAATCCTAGGTTACAGTTAACAGAATCGAGATCACGTGAGGTATTAGTACTTCTTTATAAAGCCTTAGTAAGACCCCACTTTGCATCCAGTTTTGATCGCCACAATATAAAAAATGATGTTGAGACTCCAGAAAGAGTGCAGAGAAGAGCAACAAAGATAATTAGGGGACTGGAGGCTAAAACATAAGAACAGTTGCAGGAATTTGTTTTCAATGAAAAGAAGAACATGATAGCAATGTTCCAATATCTCAGGGGTTGCCACAAAGAAGAGGGAGTCAAGCTATTCTCCAAAGCACCTGAGGGTAGGACAAGAACCTAGAAATAAGGAGAAATATCCTGACAATGAGAACAATTAATGAGTGGAACGGCTTGCCTTCAGAAGCTGTGGGTGCTCCATGTGGGAGCCGAGGTGGCGCAGTGGTTAGGGTGCAGTACTGAGGCCACTTCAGCTGACTGTTATCTGCAGTTCAGCGGTTCTAATCTCACCGGCTCAAGGTTGACTCAGCCTTCCATCCTTCCGAGGTGGGTGAAATGAGGACCCAGACTGTGGGGGCGATATGCTGACTCTGTAAACCGCTTAGAGAGGGCTGAAAGCCCAATGAAGCGGTATATAAGTCTAACTGCTATTGCTATTGCTATTGGAGGTTTTTAAGAAGAGATTGGACAACCATTTGTATGGAATGGTATAAGATCTCTCTCCTGCTTGAGCAGGGGGTTGGACTAGAAGACCTCCAAGGTCTCTTCCAACTCTGTTCTGTTATTCTGATTTGTATTTACATATGTATTTTTACCCTGGTAAATTGGCAGAATAATTACTGAGGGTGAGCAATGGCCCTTTTTTTAAGGAGAACACTAACCTACCGTATAAACAATATCTTAAACACTCTTGAAATTTCCCCTTTAAAACTGTTGGCTCGGCCTGCCTCCAAAATGTATTAGATAGAAAATTGAAATACCCTTTGTCCATCAGGAAAAAGTGGCCTTTAAAGAGGAAATCTGTATTTGAAGCATATTCCCAGCTCTCATAATTGGTGGCTAGTATACTAATGTATTAAAAACATCTCAGAGGAAGCTGCCTTCTGTAGTCTGTCTAAACATGGAATTTATTAGTTCGATGCAATCTCAAGGTGAATTGCTGCCGATTAGAGACACCTGCTGGCAGAATGTTTGAACTCTTTAGCAAATGTTGAAATGAGAAATCAAAACAACCCCCCCCCCCAAAAAAAAAAAAAAAAAGCTGGGCTTTTGCTAAAACTGGCTGAAGCTGCTAATGTCATTTGGAATGTTTTTTTTTTTCGTCCTTCTGTTTGCATTACGTGTATTCTTGAAAAGCTATAACCTATCATAAAACCCCAGGAAATGCAGACATATTATCCTAAGCTGGACTGATTGGAAGCCTGCGAGGAAATAAGCTGTAAAGGCTGCGATATTGGAAATTGCCTCCACAGTAAGGCTGTTCTTGGTTACTCATACCCCAAATATGTGTCTTTTTCTTAATTTCAGAAACAAGGACGGTTTGAAAGGATTTACATTCTCCGCACTTAAGTAAGTGAACCCAAGCAAGTCTCTCTTTTGCAGCCTGCCTGACCAACTCAGATGGAGTGAAATTTTGGACAAATTTAATCTGCAACGCACAAGCAACAACACAACCCATACGGCAGAATGTGGCCATTCAGAAATGGAGAACCAGAGCCCTGGCAAAACTTTTCTTTGAATTGCAGTGTGAATGTCATCAAACCACTTCCCCAATACTAATTGGGTTTGAATTAAATGAAATCCGCTTTAGTTTTCCAGCTCTGTGTATTTTCTGAATTGTATCTGTGTCTCTGCACCTAGCCCTCAATCCAAACAAGATTATGGACGGGGAAAGGGATGGGGGGATTAAATAGTATGCAAGACACGTGTATTTAAGTTTCTTCTCAAAGGTGCCTAGGCTGCTCCTAAATTTTCAAAAGACTAGGAATATCTCTTTCGGAGATTCATTTTTTACTGATGTTTTGAGTGAGATGGCAATCATCTGAATTTGACAGACAAATATTTTGTGTGTGGGGGAGGGAGGTATAGAATTTCATTTCAGGTAGTCCTTGACTTATGACATCATTGAGCCTGGAATTACACTCGTAAAGTGTGTCAGTTGTTAAGAGAGTCAGGATGTGACTATGTCTGAATTTACAACCTTTTTGAATCTGCGTTCATTAAGCAAACACCATGGTCATTAAGGAAAAGCAGTCTCTGCAATGGGTGGAGTTTTTTTTTTTTTGACAGACACCGTAAATACACATCAGTTTCTGGCAGTAGGAGTCATAGATTGGTGATGTGACTGTGGAATGCTGCAAACAGTCCAAAATGCGATCGCTTGACCATAGGAGTAGGAGCATCAGAACTTTGAATCTGGCTCATAAGCAACCCTTGGGAGGTCACTAAGGTTTGAATAGTCACTAAGTGACCGGTCATAAGTCGAGGACTATCTGCATTACGTTCTGGCAATTCACTTTCCTCTTGGTTACTTCATTTCTTGTATTGGATGGCCACAATATATAAAGTTGTTATGACATCATTTAAATGTAATTAAAAATGATTTAAAAACAGACATTAGTATTTGTATATGTTTCATATATAGAGAAGTACCTTCTTTTTTGCTCCATAAGACATACTTTTTTGTCTCCCAAAAGTGGGTGGAAATTTCTGTGTATCTTATGGATCGAATATTGCTGAAGCCCTGCTGGCCCCCACCCTTTCGGCCTCCGCGTGCCTCATTTTCAGCCTTTGCGCGCTCTGTGAAGGAGGCCGAAAATGGGACACGCGGAGGCTGGAAACAGGGTGCGCGGAGGCCGACAATGGGAGTGCATTTTATGCTCAGGTGTGTCTTATGGAGTGAATAATATGGTGCATTCTTTTTTTAACTTTCCAGACTGTCCTGTCATCATCATCAATATATTCACAATAGAATATTAACTCTTATAATAAGCATATAAGGCCTCTTGGCTAAGATCAAGTGTATACTTATAATAAGCGGGGCTTCCTATTTTTGAAAAATAGCACATCGTTTCGTTACGTATGTAAAGCTAACAAGTCAGGCAACAAGCTAATATGTTAAAAACCTTACCATACTAGGTTTAAATTGTAAATATCCCATCATGCAATATAACCAGAAGCCGTTGCAGTGTATGTTATAAAAGGAATAGTGGGGCTCAGGTAGCTTAATAAATGTGTTCTGTTTCCTGATCAGATTCATTGTAGGGAAAGAAGAAATTCCCACCCATTCGTATGTACCAGAAGGAGCTTTTGTAAAGAAAGAAATTGAAGTACAACACTGCGAAGATAGAACACAGCAAATGAATTTTATTGCGACAACAAAAAAAATTGTGGACAACATGTGAGTGCAAAATGTTAATTCTTTCTAATGCCTGTTTTCATCTGTACCTTATCTTGTGCAACGGTAATGTTACACTGCCTCTTTTTTTAATATATTGACCCCAATATTTGTGCTGATTAACTGATTTACACACCTTTCTCTGCTTCTGTTATATAACAGTAGTACTTAGCCATATATACTGCTTTGCAGTGCTTTATAGCACTTTCTGAGCGGTTTGCAATGTCAGCATATTACCCCTAACAATCTAGGTCCTCATTTTACGAACCTCAGAAGCCTCCGGAGGGCAAAAACCTGTCCAACGTGCAAACTGGAAGTCCGTTCCCGAACCGGTTTGCTCATTGGGTGGTTTTTGCCCTTTGGAGGCTTCAGGGAAGCCTCTGGAGGATGAAAAACAGCCCATTGGGCAATCCGGAAGTCCATTCCCGACGGACTTCCTTCCGGATCTACCGGAAGTCGGAAAACCTCCATTTCCGGCCTCTGGGGGGGGGGGAGGCCATTTTCACCCTCCCCAGGCTCCAAAAAAGCCATGTGCGGTGCAGCGGGAGGGGGAGATGTCACGTGCACATGGGCAGGGGGCATGGTGCCGGGGAAGGCATTAAATTATGGGCGTGGGCACGTGTGCGATAGCGCACACATGTGGGCTTTTGGCACCCAAGGCGAAAAAGGTTCATCATCACTGGTCTAACGCTTTAAGGCACAAGAAACCAGGAAAGTGTCAGTTCTAACATTGCTTTATACATGAAATTATGCTGAATGACTTTGGGCAGTTTCTCAGTCCAACTCACCTCCCAAGATTAATTATTGTGGGGGAAATAGGAAGAGGAAGGAGTGCAGATTATCCTCAGTTTTTCACCACATTTGCGTTCCACTTTTCCATTGGTAAGCAACACAATTGTTACGTGAGTTTTGTTCCGTTTCATTTGCCACAATTGTGGAAAAACTGCGGTTCTTAAGTTAGTAACATGGTTGTTGAGGGAATCTGGCTTCCTCATGGTCAGATCACAAAAGGTGATTAAATGACCCCGGGGCACTACGACCGTCATAAATGCATGCCAGTTGCCAACCATCTGAATTTTGATCACGTGACCATGAGGATGCCGCAATAAGTGTGAAAAATGGTCATACACTATATTGCCAAAAGTATTCCCTCACCCATCCAAATAATCAGAATCAGGTGCTCCAATCACTTCCATGGCCACAGTTGTATAAAATCAAGTACCTAGGCATGCAGACTGTGTTTACAAACATTTGTGAAAGGATGGGTCGCTCTCAGGAGCTCAGTGAATTCCAGCATGGAACAGTGAGAGGATGCCACCTATGCAACAAATCCAATCGTGAAATTTGCTTGCTCCTAAATATTCCACAGTCAACTGTCAGATGTATTATAAGGACGTGGAAGTGTTTGGGAACGACAGCAACTGAGCCACGAAGTGGTGGGCCATGTAAACTCGTTCAACATCAGTACGTGATCTCACAAATGCGCTTCTGGAAGAATGGTCAAACACTCCCATAAACACATTCCTGAACCTTGTGGACAGCCTTCCCAGAAGAGTTGAAGCTGTTATAGCTGCAAAGGGCGGACCGACGTCATATTGAACCCTATGGATTAGGAATGGGATGTCACTTACAGTAAGTTCCTACGTGAGTAAAGGCAGGTGAACGAATACTTTTGCCAATATAGTGTAAGTCACTTTTTCCAGTGTCGTTGTACCTTCGAATGGTCACTAAATCGAGGATTACCTGTATTAGGGATGATTGTCACCATATGTTACTAATACAAATAATAAAGGCAGGATTAAATAAAACCTGTGCTCCGGAGTAGAATGGAGGAGCTGAAGTAAAATGGCTCTAAAGTGGAATGGAGGACCAAGGTGGCGCAGTGGTTAAATGCAGCACTGCAGGCTACTGCTAGATCAGCAGGTCAGCGGTTCAAATCTCACCGGCTCAGGGTTGACTCAGCCTTCCATCCTTCCGAGGTGGGTAAAATGAGGACCCAGATTGTTGGGGGCAATATGCTGACTCTCTGTAAACCGCTTAGAGAGGCCTGAAAGGCCTATGAAGCGGTATATAAGTCTACTGCTATTGCTATGTGGTAATGTCTTATTCTTGCTGGTTTCCAGAGCAGCAGAAAAAATATGTCAGACGTGTATTTACCGAATTCTCTTTGCTGAATTTTACTATCTGAAATCTCAAGATTCCTGGTGCTTTCCCTATGAGTAATCAAAAGTTTTGAATCAGCCTGTGAACTTCCAGAAATAATAAAGACCCAGTGTTCCATTTTTAGTAGGCATAGATGGAAGACCTCAATTTGGTACGTGTTTAGATCAGAGGTGGGTTCGGACTGGTTCGGCCAAACCGGTAGTAACTTGGCAGTCTGGGTCCCTGGAACTGGCAGCGACCCATGCCTGCTACGCTCCCGAACCGGTTCTTCTACGGAGCTGCCATCTTGTTTTTCAGTTCTGCGCATCCACAGAACAAATTTTAGAGGAAACCCTCCCCCCCCATTTTTTTTAAGGTTTTGCCTGTGCGCAGACCTTTTTATTTGCAAATGTGCTCGCACGTGTAGTGCACGTCTGGCGTGCGCAAACTTTTGGAGGCACCGAACCAGCAGCAATGCCGGCAGCAACCTACCCCTGGCTTGGACCATTCCAGATAAGAAACTTTATTCAACAGTGGATCGCCCAATGGATAACAAAAAGCTATTGGCAACCATTTAGTAGCTCCATCAGTTCCGTTAAGAAAACCTTTCATTGCAGGACTTTCATTGCAGAGCCAAGGTGGCGCAGTGGTTAAATGCAGCACTGCAGGCTACTGCTAGATCAGCAGGTCAGCGGTTCAAATCTCACCGGCTCAGGGTTGACTCAGCCTTCCATCCTTCCGAGGTGGGTAAAATGAGGACCCAGATTGTTGGGGGCAATATGCTGACTCTCTGTAAACCGCTTAGAGAGGCCTGAAAGGCCTATGAAGCGGTATATAAGTCTACTGCTATTGCTGCTATATTTAAAAAAAAAGAGTCTTGAACATTCAGCAAACAAGGAGAATAAACCTCCTTGGTATTTCTAATGTCCCATTTGCACATGTCCCCCCAAAAAAACTCATTGAGTTCTTGATCTTAATCCTCTTATCATATTTCTCTCCCATGTGTTTCCTTTCAGATACAGCTAAGTCTAAATGTCTGTAACGCGATCATGTCCTCATTATAATTTTTTTTTTTTTGCTACACAAACTGACCTGATGGATGATTTATGACTAATACGCTTTTTGCAACACATAATTCAAAGCTTCCCAAAAAATATTTGGCACAGTGTGAAGATTGAGTAATGTTGTTTTTGTGCTCCGAACGGCAAATATTTGAGCGCAAGAAAATTTAATTTCTAGAACCGGGATCAAATTGATTTCCTTGTAATTCCAGCTGATAATGTCTAACAACTGGACAGCCCTCCCTGAAGTATTTATCATTTTCAATTCCTCTGCCAGTTTTTTTTCCCCCCTGCCATAAAACTGCTGGAATCCTACATTGACGGAATTTGTACTGTTGTAACGCTCATGGAAAGTGAAGTCCCACGAGCTTGGAAGAATATAAATTTGGCAGGCTTTACAGATTCTCTGCTGGATCTGGAAAGGCAATAAGATACAATCTCCCAACTAACTTTTGTGCCCTTTTTTCTGCAATATTTCTTCAGGGAGGTGTATATAACACTGCCAAACACATTCCTGGCTACCTGGAGATCACTCAGCTGATGGGGTCCTCCTCTCGATAAAATTAACCTAGAAATGAGACTTGGGGTTACCTGGTCTTTAAGGATCACTGAGATTGCCCCCCCCCCTTGTCCAGGATGATTGTGTTGTTTGCAACAAGGTTCTGAGGTCCATGTGAGAGCATGGGAGGAAGTCCGAGGCTATTTTTCTGGGGCAAAGTGAACACATACATATTCATGCATACTGCTATTTTTTTTTTTAAAGATACAGACGGGATTGATGTTGGACTCTCTATATATAACAATGGCTGTGTGTGTTCCAGCATAACTCTGGAATGCGTCGAGCAATTTCAACCAAACTTGGTACACATATGACCTACTCTCTGGAAACAGTGGGGGTAAGACACCCCTAACATCTCTCGGGGTGTGTGTTCTGTTAAGATTCAGCCTGTTGTTCCTTCAAATGGCTTCTACCGTACGGCCTTCAAATGGCTTCTACTGTACAGCGCTGTGGAGTTGCCATGTTAACAGTTTTACAGTACTCCACAAAGGAGCTCCCTCTGGTAAGGGGGAAAATCCAACATTAGATATTAAGGTGGTATCACTTTCCTTGACGGTTCTGGGGACATAGGGAAAACATTTGGAACTAATTTAATTGTCACCGAAATCAGGGCTTTTCTGGTCTAATACAGGATTAGGATACATGAATATCGGAGCAACGCCGGGTTATCAACTAATATTGTATAAAATATGCCACGTTTTCAAAACTTACTGTTACAGGTATCCACATCTAGGCATCATAAATAAAAACTTGATAAGTACAAACAATGAAGTACTGATAGGAGAATACTTCATATACGTTGGAGAAAATAGAACATATAGCTGTGGAATGCAGAAGAAATCTAGAGTCAACGTTGTTTTGTTTGCTTTTTCAGATGCAAAAATGGTCCCAGGCACAGATGCTGTAAGCACTACGAAGATAATTGCATCTCATATTGCATTAAAGTGAGTCAACACCAGCCCTTCCATTTGAAGATAGATACCTAAAAATTAACAGGAAAATAAAAGAAACAGATGAAAGTTGCAATGGGTTTGTTCCTGCTCTAATCTGTGGTCTAGAAATAGATGTGATGACTTAGAAAAGAATGTTACTTTTACATGATTCTTGTCAGATAGTCTCTCAAGCCATGCTCTTTTCACTTAATATTATGTCAAACAGTGGTGGGACTCAATTTGTTTTACTACTGGTTGTATGGGCGTGGCTTGGTGGACATGGTGTGACTTGGTGGACATGGCTTGGTAAGCGTGGCAGGGGAAGGATACTGCAAAATCCCCATTCCCTCTCCAGGGGAAAGATACTGCAAAATCTACTTTCTCTCCCCACTCCAGGGGAAGGATACTGTAAAATCTCCATTTTCTCCCTACTCCAGGGGAAGGATACTGCAAAATATCCATTCCCTTTCCACCATTCCAGGGGAAGGATACTGCAAAATCCCCATTTCTTCCCGATCAGCTGGGACTCGGGAGGGAAAGAATAGATGGGGCGGGGCAAGTCAGAGGTGGTATTTACCAGTTCTCCGAACTACCCAAAATTTCCGCTACCGGTTCTCCAGAACTGGTCAGAGCCTGCTGAATACTACCTTTGATGTGGATATCGCAGTTGTAATTAGTAAACCATAGTTTGTGGCAGAGTTAGGTAATAGACCAGGGGTGTCAAACTCAATTTCATTGAGGGGTGCATCAGGTTTGTGTTTTATCTCAGGGGGGCGGGGTAGGTGTAGTCAGCTCAGTGTCACTCATGTTAGGGGCACCTGTGGTGGCCCGAGTGCTCTTCCAGCAAAAATGGAGCTTGTGAGGGCCATGCATGGCCCTCACGAGCCATACACGGCCCTCACAAGCTCCGTTTTCTGCTACAACAGCTTCCTGCTACCCTCTGCCTGGCTGGCTGGGGAATTCTGGGAGTTGAAGTCCACTGGTCTAAAAGTTGCCAAGATTGGACAATCTTGTCCAATAAAGTACTTTAGAGGTATATATTGAATAGAGATTTTATCCCTCATAATACTATAGCCACCGGACAAACAAAATGGTTTCCCTGCCTTTATTAATTTTGGGGCATTTGCTTGGTTGTTGTGGAGAAAATACTGGATTGTTAGCAATTATAGTAATAGTAATTTTTTTTTTGAAGTAAAACATCAGGAGGTATACACCAGGGGTGTCAAACCTGCGGCCCACGGGCCGGATGCATCACATGCTGGCCACACCCACCTCCGGTTTAGCAAAGGGGGGGAAAGTCACAGTACGTCACATGACGACAACGTGACACCGCAAGTTTGACACCCTTGGTATCGGGTGGGTTGCTGCCAGTGTTGCTGCTGGTTCTCTTTGTGCGTGCTTTGTTGTGCGTGCGTGCGCGCGAAGTTGACAGCAAATTGTTCTGCGCATGCGCAGAACTTGAAAAAATTACTAACAAACTAGCTGGCAGCGGGGACTAGGAAACTGGTCTGGGGTGTGGCCAGCTTGCCATCCCTACCGGTTCGGTGACCCAGTCCCAATTTCCACTACCTGTTCACCCGAACTGGTGTGAACCGGTAGCAACCCACTTCTTCCTGGTTTACACTAACAGATGCAGTGAACTAGCAGCTTCTGCAACTCGGGTTATAGCAATTTGTTTGGCAACCAGCCTCCTTAAGCAAGCATTTTCAAAAGTATGTTGGTTTAACAAGTCAACCTTTCCTTGGCTGTAGCCTTGCAGGTGGAAGAAATGGTCCATTAGTGTCAATGATAAGCTTTTAAAGCTGTTTGAAAAGCAAGGCCTTATGTGTCTCCACTAATTGAATTATGACCCAGAAACCATGTAACAAATCCCACTTACAACCGGTCCCCCGTATTGACTCAAATATTTGGAATATGCTGTCCTCAGCAGCTCAAGTTAGTAGCATCCATACAACTGCATTGTCTTTCTATGTATTGGGACAATTATTATTTTTTTAAGCCAACTTGTGAATATAGTTTTAAGGATCATGGGAGAAAATCCACAGTTGTTGCCTACAGGAAGAGCAGTCGTTGCGCAGGGGTATAAATTATCCTCCCCCAGAGTGTGATTAGCGTGTGTTTCCTTTCCGTAACTGCAGGAGAAAATTATTTTGGCTGGAATTTGACTGGGACAAGTGTGAACACCTGTTTCTGCTTTCTTTGGTGATTTTTAAATTTGGATTTTGAAAGTAATATTTATTGGGCAAACTGGCTTTTGAAGAAAAAGGTTGTATTTGCCCCTATTATTTTCTTACGTTCAGAGTTACTGTATTTTTTGGAGTATAGGACACACATTTTTCCCTCAAAAAAGAGGGTGAAAATCTGGGTGCGTCTTATACACTGAATACAGCATTTTTGGCCTCCTGAAAGCCCACCCATTTGCAAAAATGGCCGTGCACAGCCTTTAGGAGACTTTCATAGTGCTCCTGCAGGCTTGGGAGGGCAGATATGAGCGAAAAACAGGGCGTTTTTTTTCCTCGTTTTTGTCCCCCCAGAAGCATTCTATAAGCCTCCTAAAGGCTATGCATGCCCTTTTTTGACAAAAAATGGGCCTGTTTTCATGAAAAACGTGGAAAAAAAAACAAGAGGCATGCTGAAAAAACTAGTGGAAAATGTGCTGTTTTTTTGCTCACTTTTGCCTCCCCCTCCAAGCCCCCAAGAGCACTCTACAAGTCTCCTAAAAGCTATGCATACCCTTTTTTTGACAAAAAACGGGCCCGGTTTTGGGAGGTCTGCAGAGTGCAAAAAAAAATTTCTTTAATTTGCCTCTTCCAATTCTTGGTGCATCTTATACTCCAGTGCATCCTATACTGGTTTGGCTTTTCAACGGTAAGTTAAAAATAATAATAACCCAGCCAATGGAAGACAAAATGCAATTCAGTAGCTTGCATATTTCGACAGTCTGTTTGTTGAGTTTTTGCGCTGAGCAAGACTTGTCTACTTCCTGCGTGTCCGCTCTTAGAGCAGATTACAACCAGCCACATACCAGCACAATCCAAACATCTACACAATCAACACAAGAGGCTGTTGTTGGGTAGCTTTAGTTTCAACTTATGCCTTGACTTTGTTCACAATAGTCTCACGTAAGCGGGCTTAGATTTCATTGCCTAGACATATTTTCAGCAATTACTTCCCTCACGGCTACCAGCACACACTAGCCTCTTTAATCACACCCAGAATTCTTGTACCCTGACCCTGGAAAGTAATACACAGTAATCAGCACTATAAATAAATCATCAAGATTTTTTAAATGCTCCGTTTAAAAATAGAAAACAACCTCCTTGGAAGTCAAGAAATTGAAAGGGTCATTGTAAATGAGGCCGGCGTTCCCTTTCTCACAATAATCAGCCAAGTCCTTTGGGGAACTCTTGAGTAGGACAAGCAAGAGAGAGAGAGAGAGAGTCTAGTTATTCCTCCCCAGTCATTGATTCTGGCGTTTATGGACCTCATGATCCCTAAAAAACTCAGATCAACTTTATCCTTGACAGCTTTACTGCCAATCTGAGTAGTTAAGGAGTGGTAAACTTTGAGTTTCTAAGATGTCTATGCCAGTTGTCCCAGCAGCTGATGCCATCAGATGTTCCTCTCTCTGTACGCTTTTCTTGTTAGCTTGACTAGAAGCGTTGTGAAGTACAGGATTAAAATTTCCATCTTTGCAGGAAATTGGATAGTCCTCCTTTGTCCATGATTTTGGAGACCACACCTGATATTTCTCCTTTGAACTTTTGGTTCCTTTGGAGGGTGGGGTCCTTACTGTCTGGCCAGTTGCCCAGTGGTGGGATTCAAATAATTTAATAACAACCAGTTCTCTGCCCTAATGACCCGTGGGCATGGCCATGGTTGGCATGGCCAGGGGATGTGACAGGCAGCACTCAGTCTCCTGCATCACAACCCCCGGGGGAAAATTCATTTAACAACTGTTTTACTTAGCAACAGAAATTTGAGGCTTGGTTGGGGTCATAAGTCGAGGACTACCCATCTTCTTAATGAATTTATGGTCATCCAGTACATCCCATATAGGAAGCAGTGGCTCAATGGCTAAGACACTCAGCTTGTCGATCAGAAATACTTAGCTCCGCGTAACGGAGTGAGCTCCTGTTACTTGTCCCAGCTTCTGCCAACCTAGCAGTTCGAAAGCATGTAAAAATGCAAGTAGAAAAATAGGAACCACCTTTGGTGGGAAGATAACAGCGTTCCGTGCGCCTTTGGTGTTTAGTCATGCCGGCCACATGACCACAGAGACGTCTTCGGACAGTGCTGGTTCTTCGGCTTTCAAAGTGAGCACCGCCCCCTAGAGTCGGGAACGACTAGCACATATGTGTGAGGGGGAAACTTTACCTTTAGTACATTTAGATAGAAAAATGTAAGGGTTTCCCCCCTGTCCAGTCAGGGCACTTCTCATTTCCGTTTCCTCGCCGAGGAAGCCAGTTATAGATAGGAAGGATATTAACTCTGCGAAAATATTAATTTCTTTAAGCTGTTTTTACATTTACAACATTTGTCTGCATTTTGGGAGTCCCAAAAGGAATTTCCCTTGAGGTTAATGACTCTGAAATTGTTTTGCCTTTTTCTTGGCTCAGTTTGGTAGCGTGAGTCATCTGGAACCGTGTTTGCTTTCAGATAAGTTGTACTAATGCTTGCTCTTGCACTTAGCCATGTTGGCGCTTATGTGTGTGTGTGTGTGTGTGTTTGTGTATGTGTGAAGGTTTTAGAAATCTGATTTGACAGCCTTACAAAGGACTCCTACAGATTCCCGAGAATCACATTACGTGAAGACTAAAAGAAACGTTCAGAATATCAGGCCCTTAGAAAGAGGAGAGCAGCACAAATCTACAATGGTTTTCCAAGCTGGCGACTTTAAGGTGTGCGGATTTCAATTTCCTAGAATTCCAGCCAGCAATTCAAGGAGTTGAAGTCCACGCAAGTTGCCTGGTTTTTAAAATGCTACTCTTAACGCTTAGGCAGACAGCTGAAAGGACGCGTGGCACGACAAAACCGCGCTCAACTAAAGCGCGCCCGATTAAACCGTGTCGCTGACATCATCAACAGGGCGACAACAGCGAGCGCGGAGAAAGAAGGGCGCTTTAAATAGCGCTTTGAAAGCAAGCCGATTCAAGTTAAGGTAAGGGTTAGGTTTAGGGTTAGGTTAAGGGTTAGGTTTAGGGTTAGGTTAAGGGTTAGGGTTAGGTTTAGGGTTAGAAGGGTTAGGATTAGGTTTAGCGTTAGGTTAAGGGTTAGGTTTAGGGTTAGGTTTAGGGTTAGGTTAAGGGTTAGGTTTAGGGTTAGGTTTAGGATTAGGTTTAGGGGGTTTAGGTTTAGGTTTAGGGGTTAATTTTAGGTTTAGCATTTACAGCGTGCTTTTTTCTCCGCACTGTTGTCGCACTGTGATGACGTCAGCTATGCGGTTTCGTCGAGCGCCCTTTAGTCGAACGCGGTTTTGTGGTGGAACCGAAAGGACGTTCCTGAAAACCTTGATGTGATTTGCAGTGATGGCTAACCTGGGGCGAGGGGGCGCGTGCATGCCGGAGCGCCGGAACCCAGAAGAGAGCAGCTGGCCGTTGCGAATGCGTGCAACGGAACCCGGAAAAGCAGCTGACAATGGCATGTGTGCCCACATAGAGGGTTCTGCCTGCCACCTCTGGCATGTGTACCATAGGTTCTATTCTGATTTAGGCTTCCCAAGAAAGCCTAAATCACAGTCCCCTCTTTTATTTATACGGCTGTGAATTACGGTCAGCCATAGCCCATAAAGATTCACAGCCTATGAAGAGTCCGACAGATGTCTGCTTGAGTTGCCACAGTCTTTCAGGGTAAAGTTGATAAGTACCCACCTTTATCTCCCTTGAAACGCTGCCAGAGACCTAATTGCCCCTTAGTTTTGCAAGGCCAAAGGTAGCACAGAGCCAAACAGAACTTCTCAAAGCTCGAACCGACCAGATGAACTAATTGCTTCCTGTAAAGGCTCACCTCCGCTTGCTCCTTTTTTATGTCTTATGGGAGGGGCCAACCATCTCCAAGCCTTACTCCCGAGTTGCCCCCGTTGTCTTAACTGTTCTTGCCTTCTGGCAGCTGTGCGCATGCACACCCTGGGAACAGGCTCACGCTGTTCTGCCGCCCTGATGTCAGACTCCAGAGGCTCCGGAGGCAGCACATCACTACCAGATGGCCTTGGCCCCCTCTCTGCCTCCGACGCCCTCGTCCGAGCCTTCCCTAGACTCGGGCGCTTCCGGCCCCCGACGGACCGCAACAGGTTTGCCATCACGGTTCTAGAGTCTCGCCATCTTTTTTTTTTACATCGTAGTGACCAAAACTGGATGTAGTATTCCAAGTGTGGGCTCACCAAGGCATTATAAAGTGGTATTAACCCTTCACCTGATCTTGATTCTCTGTTAACGCCACCTATTATTCCTTGTGAGCAGAGTTCCCAAGACTGTTTTTCTCTCTCTCTCTCTCTCTCTCATGGCACATTCTTAATATCTTTTCTAGGGCTTCATTAGGATGTTTAGCGTCGGATACCTGATCCAGTGCTGCCTTCGCATCCCATCCGCGTTCCGACATCTGTTTACACAACCATCCCGGCTTCTCTCGCTTTTCTACAACAAAGAAAACTTCCAGCTTGGAGCTTTCCTTGGGTCATTTGTCAGCATATACAAAGTAAGTTTCAAAACGGCTGAAAAATTAGAAGGTGATGATGCTAAGCTCCTCATCTGGCCTCAGCAGCTGCTGCCGCCGTTGCAACTCTTTAGCTTAAAAATCCCTTTATTGTTCTGAAGCAGAGTATCTGTTGAAGCTAAATTAAACATGTTATTTGCAAACAGTTTTGAAGGGGTGGGGAAATACAGTGGCATTAACCAACCTTTTTATTTTTTTAACCTAACTAGCCAATAATCCGGTATTGCCCGGGTATTTATTTATAGGGGGAAAATATCCGGACCAAACGTAATTTCTAATGTTGGATTTTCCCCCTTACCAGAGGGAGTCCCCTTGTGGAGTACTATGAAGCCATTACCATAGCAACTTCACTGCGCTGTACAGTAGAAGTCATTTTACGGCAGTACAGTAGAAGCCATTTAAAGGCACAATACGCTGCATCTTAACAGACCACAAACCCCAAGCGGATTTAAGGGTTGTCTTCCCCCCCCCCCCCCCCCCAGTATTTTTCACAAGAGAGTAAGTCATCTGTGTACGAAGTTTGGTTGAAATTGCTTGAGGTGTTCTAGAGTTATGCTATCTATCTATGGATAAAAAGACGTAATGCTCCTTAGTGAGCATTAGAGGAAAATTGGTGGGTTTCTGTCAGAAATTCGTAACCTCCCTAATATGGGCAAGCTGGAAATTCACATGATTTTGCTTTCTCTGACCTTAAGTCTTTATAACATTCCATTACTCGGTAAGCCAGGAGGGAAAAACAAGGGCAGAAAATGAGTGGCAAAAATGTGAGGGTTAAAAAAATAAAAAGGTCAGTATTATCATGGAATGGAAGTTTAGAATGGAAGATTGGTTACGTGGTTATTATAAAACCACCTCTAATATTTTAAATTAAACTTTAATGAATTAATGTTATTAGTTATCTATCATCTATCTATCTTCTATCTATCTATCTATCTATCTATCTATCTATCTATCTATCTATCTATCTATCTATCTATCTATCTATATCTACCTACCTACCTACCTACCTACCTACCTACCTACCTATCTATCTATCTATCATCTATCTTCGCCCTCTATCTATCTTCGCTCTGTCTCATCTCTCTCTTTCTCTTTGTCTGTCTTTGTATGTATGTATGTATGTATGTATGTATGTATGTATGTATGTATCTATCTATCTATCTATCTATCTATCTATCTATCTATCTATCTATCTATCTATCTATCTATCTATCTCTATATCTATTTTTGCTCTCTATCTTCGCTCTGTCTCATCTCTCTCTCTCTCTCTCTCTCTCTCTCTCTCTTTGTCTGTCTTTGTATGTATGTATATATGTATGTATGTTTCTGTCTGTCTGTCTATCTATCTATCTACCTTCGCTCTGTCTCATCTTTCTCCCTCCCTCCCTCCCTCCCTCCCTCCCTCCCTCTCTCTGTGTGTGTCTGTCTGTCTGTGTGTGTGTGTCTGTCTGTCTGTCTGTCTATCTATCTATCTATCTATCTATCTATCTATCTATCTATCTATCTGGCCACATGACTATGGAGACATCTGGACAGTGCTGGCTCTTTAGCTTTGAAACGGAGATGAACACCGCCCCCTAGAGTCGGAAACGACTAGCACATATGTACGATGGGATTACCTATCTATTTACATCCCACTTTTGTTATTTGTAAAAGTAATTCAAGGCAGCAAACATGCCTAATATTCCTTCCTTCTCCTGCTGTCCTCAAAACAACAACCCTGTGAGGTGGGTTGGGCTGAGAAGGAGTGACTGACCCAATGTTACCCAGCTGGTTTTCATGCCTAAAGTGGGACTAGAACTCACAATCTCCTGTTCCAGGCCAGCACCTTAACCACCGACCAAACTTTCTTAGCTACCTGTCTGATGTTTATTTATTTATTTACAGTTATTTGTCAAACAAGAATTACAAATTTGAACAAGCAGAATGAAAACCATTAAAATGTGATAGGGGCCATAAGCACCTTAGTGCTCTTACAGGCTCCCCCTTATGAAATATGGGGTGAGGTTCACAGAAGTTAAATTAGAAATAAAACTGTGAAAGTCAGTAGCTGAGACAACTGAATCCTGAATTCCAGACTTTGACAACTCAGTTACAAAAATATAATTTCTTTGTAGTCAAGTTTAAAGCGATCTACTGTACATTAAGTTTATTGTTAGTGTTAAAACTAAAAAAAGTCATTTAGGGGTAAGATGTTACTATGTACAGTTTTATATGCAATGCCTAAATGTATTGGTGAAGCAAAATCTCCATAACAGAAGTTTAAAGGAGATAAATATATAGGCTTCTTTGTGTGAGGAAGATGTTTAAGACAACAGTTTGCTAATTATTAAATGACTGAATAAAATCTGAATAAGAAGGGAAGAACATATACATTTGCACATATGCAAACACTCCTATACCTTTGAATTTGGCGGAAGCTTTCTCCTCTTGAACAGCCTTTAACATATATCCAAATACAGTGTTTATTTTATTTTATAAGTCATAGCACAGGGTAGCTATAAAATAGTGACAAAACCTGAAGCCATAATCAGCAATGTTCTTCGCTTGATTAAATTCTAAGTCTGTTATTGGGATCTTGGTTACTAAATTATTGGGTTGCAATGACAAAAATGTTGCCATGATTACTTTAAAAATGCAGGGTACCAGCTGTTTCCTACGATGGATACGGAACCTGGACGATGAAGTACACGCACTCTTTGCAGGTGAATCTACATTTCCTCCCAACAGTCTCTCTCAGATTCCCCAAGCTACCGTGTTTCCCTGAAAATAAGACAGGGTCTTATTTTCTTTTGACCCCCGAAATAAGCACTTGGCCTTATTTTCGGGGAGGTTTTATTATTTTTGAGGTGCAGGAGGTGGCGAGCGTGGGAAGGAACCCCAAGAGAACTTGTACAGGAATTTTTTTAAAAAGTTGACTAAGAAAGAAGGGACTTAGGGTAGAATGGCTACAAGTTTGAATATATTAGTTGAATAGCTGATTGGGGGATATGCTGATCATTGTGATATCTTTTCCTGGTGTTAAAAATCAGCATTCATCCAATGAAGCTGAATGATGAAAATTTAAAACTAAGCGAAGGAATTACTTCTTCACACAGTGCATGACTGAAGTGTGATTCGCTACTGGTGATGTGATATACCATATTTTTCAGAGTATAAGATGCACCTTTTTCCCTCAAAAAAGAAGCTGAAAACCTGGGTGCGTCTTATACACTGAAAACAGCATTTTTTGCCTCCTGAAACCCCATCCCCTTCACCAAAATGGCCGTGCATAGCCTTTAGGAGGTTTTCAGAGTACTCCTGGGGCTGGGGAGGGCAAAAATGAGTGAAAAATGGGGCGTTTCTTTAAAGGCTATGCATGCTCCCTTTTTTTGACAAAAAACGTCAAACGGGCCATTTTTGGGAGGTCTGCAGAGTGCAAAAACTTTTTTTAAAAAATTGCCTCTTCCAAATCTTGGTGTATCTTCTGCTCCGGTGCGTCTTATACTCCGGTGCGTCTTATACTCCGAAAAAATATGGTACATAATTTGCAGTGGCTTCAAAATGGGAGTAGACAGATAGAGCATCAAGCTTTAAGTGACTTCTGACGGTCACAGGGATGTGTTTGCCTGGTTCTGTGGAGCAAATTGGAAAGGGAAGGCTGATCCGTTTTACCTCAGGTACCTGAGCTCTTTATAAACCTTCCATGGGCAAAGATATCTCAGTGACATCAAGTTGAGACAGGATGAACTAGATAAACCTTTTTCAATCCAGCTTTCTCTCCATTTATTTGCGAACTCTGCAATAAAATCTCATGCGGTCCAGTATCCAGAATTTGGCTAATTTGTTTTCTTTCTTTCTTTCTTTTAATCACACAGGGTCCCTAGCAGGCTTGTCAATGATGTTTTATAGAAGCACAACTATTTCAATGTACCTAGCTTCCAAACTAGTAGAGGTAAGCCTCTTTGTGCTGTCAGAATATCTTTTCTTCAGGAATGGCAGAATTAGTTTCATCCAGTGATATGCCGGGTCAAGCTGCCTAAAACCATGCATTTTCTGGATGAGTAGAAAGCAGCTTTCGAAAATATTAGGATCCAGATCTTAGCTGGTCGGTAGAGCTTAGATGAACTCTTGAGAGTTTTAAATCCATTATTATTACTTAGTTGTTTTGCATGTACACTGAAAGTTTATGCACCAGAGACAAATTCCTTGTGCGTCTAATTACAATTGGCCAATAAAGAATTTTGTTCTCTTCTGTTCTACATTTTTTTCTGCATTTTATTTTATTCTATATTCAGTTCTGTTGTGATCTATTCTATTCATATTCTATGCTATTTTCTGTTCCATGCTATGCTATTCCTTATTCTATTCTGTTCTGTTCTATTCCGTTCTGTTCTATTCCTATTCTATTTTATTCCTATTTCTATTCTATGCTATTTTCTGTTCTATTCTATGCTATGCTATTCCTTATTCTGTTCTGTTCTTTATACTGTTCTATTCCTATTCTATTCTATTCCTATTCTATGCTATTTTCTGTTCTATTCTATGTTATGCTATGCTATTCCTTATTCCGTTCTATTCCTTATTCTATTCTGTTCTGTTCTATTTCTATTCTATTCCTATTCCTATTCTATGCTATTTTATGTTGCATACTATGCTATGCTATTCTTTACTCTGTTCTGTTCTATTCTATTTTCTGTTATATGTTATGCTATGCTATTCCTTATTGTATTCTATTCTGTTCTATTCCTATTCTATGCTATTTTCTGTTCTATGCTATGCTATGCTATGCTATGCTATTCCTTATTCCATTCTATTCCTTGTTCTGTTCTCTTCTGTTCATTACAAACTCACTGAAAAAAGTGACTGATGACTATTTCACACACTTAACAATCTTCGCAACCTCCCCATGGTTGCATGATCAAAATTCGGATACTTGGCAACTGACTCATATTTATGACGGTTGCAGTGTCCCGGGGTCATGTGATCACTGGGAGTTGAAGTCCACAAGTCTTAAAGTTGCCACAGTTGGATTGATTTGATTTGATTTGATTTATTGCATTTCTATGCCGCCCTATTCCCAGAGGGACTCAGGGCAGCTCACAAACCAAAGTAAGGGGGAGGGGGATACAAACAGGAGGAAAACAACGGACAAACAACTACAACAATTTAAAAACAATCAACAAGCACACAATTCGAGCAGGGACGGGAACTCGTCAGCCCCAGGCCTGTCGGAACAGCCAGGTTTTAAGGGCTTTGCGGAAAGCCTGAAGGGTGGTGAGGGTCCGAATCTCCACGGGGAGTTCGTTCCAGAGGGCCGGAGCAGCCACAGAGAAGGCTCTCCTCCGGGTGGTAGCCAATTGGCATTGGCCGGTAGATAGAATTCGGAGGAGGTCTAGTCTGTGGGATCTAATAGGTCTGTTGGAGGTAATTGGCAGCAGGCGGTCTCTCAAGTACCCAGGTGGAGACCCCTGGTTCAACAGCGATCCTCATTAACTATGAATGAACCAACCATTCATATGGCCATTGGGGAGGCGGGGGGATATACCCAACTGATTCCACTGCTGCTTTTTAAAAAAGCTTTGCAAGGGTTGACTCGCTGTATGGGTCATTTTTCTGGTGCCTAGCCTTGCATCATTGGCCTTTTTGGAAACTCATTCCCTTGCTTCCTTGATTCTTTTGTTTGTTTGTGTTTTCTTTTTAATTTTATAGACTATGTATTTCAAAGGCATTGAAGCTGGAAAGGTTCCTTATTTTCCTCATGCAGATACTATTATCTACGCTGTCTCCACCGCCATCTGCTTCCAAGCTGTAAGATTTTTGTTCTTTAGGTCCGAACTCTTTTGTTTATGTTTTGTTAATGATGCTGATTAAGTAAAGTCAAAGGCTGTAGGGCGGTTTGTCCGACTTAGACATTCATTCGTACGACGGCTGCTTGACTCTTATTTCACTTTAAGAAGTTTGTTAATGTTTTCAGGCTGCTAGAGGTGATCAAACCTGCCATTTCTGGGGGACTTTTCTGACCTAGGCTTCCTGATACAGTAAAAAGCACACACTTAGTCCCCCAAACCTTGTTTTTATTTCAAAGGCTGTAAGTTGTGTTCATTCACAGCCCGTAATGAGTCCCAGATAGTTGGAAAGAGTCCTACAGTAGGCTGCCAAAGACCTTCAGGATAAGGCTGATAAGCACCCACCTTTATCTTCCATGTAACGCTGCCAAAGACTTAACTGGCAATTAGTTTGGCAAGGCCACATGGAGCAAAGAGTCAAAATGGAG